>NW_026893558.1:1724129-2086629 GCF_029169275.1 Apis cerana | reverse complement strand
GCCGGGGGAGTACAGAGGAACGCTCAAAGGCCAGATCGAATTTATAATGCTCCGTTCTCTATTACTATTTGACACCAGTTTCTGAACTCTGTCATAAATCTAGAACATGAACAGTTTCGATCCCCATTTCGAATTAATAGTTTCTGTTTTATCGAGTGTTTTATCAAGTTGTATCAAGTGATTCCAAGAGGAATTTTTAATATCGAGTAATAATAACGAGAAGAGTTTTTCCATTATGAAATTATGCAAGATTTAATTTAACGAAATTTTACAGAATTTTTTACGATCGCATAAAAATCAATGTCACGGTAAACGTATCCTATCGAAAATAAAAATAAACGAGAATTTATTGAAAATTGAGAAACGTTTATTTATAAATATTATAACAAAATCTTTGAAATACCTGGCAGATTTTATCGATTTAACCGAACAATTATTCATTACGAATTACGTTAACACAACGATATTTATTTCGATATAATAATATTATATTTAGTTTGAAAACGATACCAACAAAATGCTCGAAAATCGAGAAACACTTCAACTAACGGATATAATGAAAAGCACGAAAGCATTCGGCTCAAATTTCAAATTATTCCCAAAATGCATCCCCTTTATCGCATTTCTATATATTTTATAATACACGCTTTCCCTCCCTTCTCGAACATTTGATCTTACAAGCGAAATAAATACAGAGGAAAAGGTAAATAAATAAATAAATAACCTGGTTTAATGTTTTAAAAAAGAAACTTGGATGCGCTCGGTTACCTATTTTTAACGGAACAGTTTGTGAAACTCGTGGATACACGAGAGTAAATGATTTATTAGTTAGGAAGGAAGCATTAATTAAATTGCGCGCGATCTCGCATGTTTTTTTTTTCTTTTTTCTTTTTCATTCGAGGCAGATTTCTCTTGGAAATTGGATGTTGTTTTAAAATCGACAACCTTACGAGAGAAGCCGCGTTAATTTAAAATGCCGCCGCAGGTAATATTTTACAAGTGTTCGAGGCCGGCTTTGGTAAAAAATATCGGCCAAACAGTTTATAACCGAGGAAAAGTTTCGTGCAAAGGAGAAACAACCTACCCTCACCCGCGCGGATATTTCACCCTTGGAACGAGATTCCTTTTGTTTCGTTTTCGTTTCGAAATGATACGCGACAAAGCTCGAATTTGTTTCGGATTAACAAAAGGCATCGCCTTTTATGACACGATAGAATTTTATTTATTTATTTTCCCCCCCTCCTTTCTCCGTTCTATCGATAATTCGTTCGCGAAAATTTGTTAAAATATTCGACTCGTTGCTTGAATTACGTTTTAATCAAGTTGAAAAAGAAAAGGAGCGGGGATGAAATGGAATATGTTTATTGATACTAGCGAAAAAATTTTCGTTTTGATGCTTATCCTCGCAGGATACAATTTTACAAAGCTATTTTCGGAGAAGGATCAAAGATTGAACGTGAAATTAAACTCTCGTTAATTTATCAGGTTCGATGTTATTTGATACTTTTATAGAATATATATATATATATATATCCCGTGTTTAATTTACGAGTGAGAATATCTGAAATTTTATTTACTTCAACGCATTCAGTTTTGGTTTTAATTCGTATTAATTAACGAATAGTAATTTCATACCTGGAAATATGTTAAATTCTCTTTATATTTATATATGCTTGTATATAAAAACGAAAAATAAAAAATTCGGCAAAAGGAATAAATTTGAGATAATTATACGTATCAGAATTTCAGTTATTTTTTTTATAAGATTACGTATATTCAACTCGTGACATATTCAGAATTTACTTTTTTCTCAAAATTTTCGCAAAATTCTGTATCTTCGAATGTTTAAAGAAATCGTTCGTAAGAAGAAAGAGATTCGAAAACCGAGGAAAAGATATAAGAAAAATACGAGAGACTTTCTCGTAATTCTAACGAAACCAACAAACACGCGTTCCGAGGAATTTTATACCGTATTCCATTCAAATTCTTGCGCGTTTACGAAATTCCTGGAATAAACATCGAATTTCGTCGCATTGCAAGAAATCGTGAAATTCTTCTCTCCACGTAACAAGCTCGAGCTGAGTGACAACTCCTCAACGAGAATATTTGCATCGATCACCTCGTTTTTATTTTCTTTTCATCTTACCTAATCTGTTTACATCGCGATCTTACGTAACTTTGATTCAATTCAAATTGTCAAAACAATTTCTCGCAGCTATGCTTTTGCATCTACTTCAAAATTAAAAAAAATTATAAAAGAAGAAAAAAGTTACTTGAAATCTCGAATTACTTATAAATTCGTTAGAACGTTATTTTTTCCGTCCACTCTTTGTTCAAAGTCCTGTAAACTAATTCGACCCGCAAAGGTTCGCGTTACGAATTCGCCGTTTAATCGTTGATAACAGGTAAATTCCCCCAATCATCGAAAATAACGTCACTCGTTCGCCGACTCGTGTATCGAGGGTGTAACAATAAGCATTCGTGAATCGTATTAAATCGGTCACCGCATCGCGGTCCAAGGCAATCCATTTTCCCGGTTCGCGATGCTATATTGAATTTTCAGTTATGTATACACACGAGTCGGCGCTCCCGTGTATGCATACCCGCCGTGCGTAATTTGCAACGATAACGATACTACGTCCGCCCGACACCTGGCAATGAACTATTTTCGGTCATCAATCCGCGACCCGTATTATTCATCCCGATAATAGCCGACCGAATGAATTCCGGATGAAAAATTGAGTCGGAACCGCAGCACACCGCTCTCTTTTGCAGATCGTTTATTTTTCGCGCGCTTTCAACGCTTAGAACTGAACATGAATTTCGATTCGATTGCACATGTGCTGCGATGTTGCGGTAAGAAATAGGTTTTCACAATTTGGAAATTGTTGCTTCGAAATGTTCGATGAATCCGATTAATTATATAGAATGTTAATATTATTTAACAAGAGTTAATTATAGAAAAATGGAATAATCGGTACATAAAGATATCGATTAAATCTTATTTGTTAAAATATAAATAATTCGACATTTCATTGTTTGATAATTTGATAAATAATCTTGAGCCGACAGTTAATATATTTTCTTATTTAATTCTTTTTTTTTGTTTTTAATTATTTTATTGATGTTTTTCAGCACATCATCTAGACTTATTTGTTACAAAAGAATTTTATTAACTAAATGATATAAAAATCAAGGAATCTACGTTTCTATGATATTTTTTCTGTTTCTTTTCTCTCGACAATCAATGATATTTACATATTACATGTTTAAATAAGTCGATACACTTGGTACAAAAGTCTTCTAATCTTCTTACTCCTAATTCAAAAGAATATTTATTAAGGTATTTCGTGCTATCCCAACACTATCAAATGCACGAGACAAGATCTAGAGCATTAATAACGTAAAATCAAATTATTCCTCGAATTTGTATCGTTTTATTCCTTTAATTGGATCCAATTAACGGAGTAAAATTTTCAAACGAACGATACAGATATTGAAATCATTGATCATTAATTTTTACCTCCGCTACATAGTAGTAATCTTAATGAAATTCACCGAGCGCACTTGCACACGAGCCTACAGTTATTAGATATGAATTGCGTTAACACGCATTATAAGCGTTCTTCGAGCGCGAGTTAATTGCAAGGAAAGAAGGGATGGATAGATAGATGGAAAAAGAAGGAATTCGCGTCGAATCACAAATTAGCACAGATTTTTTTTTAATTCGATTCAAATAATTTATCATAAAAAGTTCGAAATTTTAATTGTTCCCGACACTATAATAACAACTCACTGTTCGTACGTTAAGTTTTAAAAAGATAAAATACTCTTAAATATTCACATATTTGCAAGTTAGAATAATTGATATTTTTACATCGTAAATTGCGAACCAATTTGGATAAAACATTAAGTGAAATTTACGTCATAGAGGTATCTCTGTATACTAATGATTTCGTGAAAGCGCGCATTACGTGTTTACGCCTTTGCATGAGCATTACCTTCTTTGTTCCGATCGTTCTCTTTAATGTACATTGAACAGATATACAAAGCGCGTGGCCATTTTTAAAATGAGATCTTCATTGCGAATTTTTTTTTTTTTTTTTACCAAACATAAAAGCATTTGTAAAACTAAATTTTTTTTATATAGTTTTGCAATAATATAGTACAATGATTCATTTCGTCAAAATTTATTTCCCTCGATTTTATTCGAATCTCTTGATTAAAATCCTAGGGTACACGTGTATCTCTGTTCGGTTTCATTTTCTTCGTGTATTTTTCTCTCTCGAGAGAGAACCGTCGTTCTAAAGAGGAATGTGTTGCACGAACGAGAACGTAATAATACCTTCGAATGTGGGACCGAGACAACAGCTATTCAAATATCTTGCAGCGAGTGACGTGAGCTTCGTTTTAAACGCAAACGAAGAATCCTTCCGTATCCTTCCGTGGCATTCGAACGCGGAAATTTTAATTTCCTTTATCCGTATTCCGCCTTTCGAACGCGTATATTTATTAACTTTAATGCTCGTTTTCCTGAAAAGTATACGGTTTTCCGTATTTTCTTTTTTTCATTCTTTTTTAAAGATCTGATCGTTTCGTGCTCTCTTACGCTTGTTTTAAATTTTACAATTCGAGTTTCCTCTAGCTAATAATAATATTTAACGATATAATTTTAATTTAAATAATTAAAATTATTAAATAAAATTTAAAAATAAAACGAATGTGAGATGAAGGATTCGTAATCAAACGAAGAGAAAAAATTGTACTGAAGCGAATTCAAAAATTAATTCAAATTGTAAACAATTTATTTGTCGAGTGAATTGCTCTGTTGAAGAACAATTTTTTCCAATTTCGAAAATATCAGAAAAGAAAGAAATGAATGTAGAAAATAGTAATTCGAATTTAAATTCAAATTTGTCATCGCACAGTGCATCATAAAATTGAATTTATATTTTTTCGTTTTGATCCGGGATTTACAGAGTAAGATATAAAAATAATTTTTATCTACTTTCATTCAAAATGAGCAACGAACAAAAGTGGAACTAATCTCTATTTTTGACAAATCGGACGATTCATTTGTGCAGCAGGTTTAAATTTGTCCAATAATGGACAACAACACTCGCTAGTTTATTAGTTTATTAGTTTTGAGAACTGGTGAATTGAATTCGATCAATGATTGATTCAAGCTTTCACATTTATCGTGGATTCGAGTTGTAATCATTTAAGAGTTTAAAAAAAGGCTTAAAGAATTCGTTATTTATAACGAATTCGCAAATTCGTCGAAGAGCAAAATTGTTCGAGAGCAGAATATTCAACGTGGGTTTAAAGTGTTATTATTCCTTTTTAATTTAAACGAAATTTATTTGATTTCCTACCATGAAACTGGCAGTTATATTTTTGGAAGAATATTTGGAATGTTTTATAATGTTCGAATAATTGTTTTTTTATTTTTCTTTTGTCTCAAAACCGATATAAAAATGTTTTTAAAGATAGTCTATTTCAAACAACGAATATATTTTTTGAAAATTCAAAACAAATGAAAAAGTTGATGAACGATTACTTGTACTTGATTGATTCTATGCAACAACTTTTTTTAGAATCGAGTCTCAAAGTGATGTTTCATAATTTCTTGATTGAAGATGACTATTCGTGAAATATTTTCATGAATTCACAATAATTAATTTATACAAATAGATCGACAATAATTAATTTATACAAATAAATCGATATATTTGTTTATTTCGAAAAATTATCCCAATATACATAAGAAAATTTTTATTCATAATACACAACTCCTACATCGATACTTCGAGCCACAATTATTCTACTCGCGAATTGAGCAAATTATGCATGGATAAAATCCATTATTCCTTGGGGAAAAAATGACAAGGAATAAAATGGGAAATTCAACGACTCATCGTGATGGTCCATTAAAATTATTTATGTAAAAAATTCCGGAAGATCGTGTCGGATATTTTAGCCATTCCCGCGATCCTCCAGAGTCGTTTAAATTTCTATTAAGAACATGATTTGTGCTAAAGACCGAACGAGAAGGTTGAGTCCGGATCTCGCGAAAGAGGAATCCGAACACTTATTTCCCGCGTTTCTTAATGACATTCCATCTCTCCTACCCTCTTTGATCGTTCAATTTACTCGAACGATTCTACGCTTCATGAGCACTCTTAACACGTGTCCCCTTGTAACGAATAGCTGGACACTTTCCATACGTGGAAAAATCGTCCATTGATATCTTTGAAACGTTATTTAAACTGAAATATTCGAATATTTAATATTGAAACGATTTAAAAGTAATCAAATCTCATTTTTATGGTTTGTAAACGTTTCGATGCAAAAATAGAAATGTGTAACACAGATTTAAATTGTTTATAATTTAATAAACAAAAAGTATATCACTTTGATCGTTTTAGTTTTTAAAATCGATTCTGTAAAAATCGTGTTCCAGAAATCATCCGATCAACTTGTAATTTCCGAGATGATTTCGCTCGACAATTCTCTTTACGAAAATTTTCATTCCAGTTTTGTTAAGGACTTGTTAGAGAACTCATTGGCCAATCATGAAGCAAGCGGTAGAGCCTTATTTATTGCTATATTATTTTTTTATATATTATACTTATTTATTTTCATCGATACTTTTTCAATGTGCGATTAATTGCAATTTCTTATTAAATTGAAATAAAAAGGAAATTCTGAATAAAATCAGGCAGAAATATGATAATTAATAATCGATATTAAATTTTATTAATGGTTGTTTTATACTATGTGGCAGAAAAGTAGAGTAGTTGTCGATTGTTTGTTCAATTCTGACTTGTTGACAGCACATACCCAACGCTATTACTGCGGCACGACAGGTTTATGCGGCTTGTGTTTGATTAGTATTTCTCATTAATAACTTTTCAATAAAGCTAAAATGGCAATTTTCGAAAAGAGAAAAATTTGAAAAGAACGAATCATCAGTTGAGCATTTTCGATTGATTTTTGGGATATTTTATTAGTACTCTGAATATAAATTAATAATCGATATATTAATTCATAAAATATATAAGCAGAAGAGTCCATAAGAATTTATAAATTATTATGATACGATATACTTATTTTTCAGAATCCATTTGCTAAAATCCAAAATTTTATAAATTATTTAAATTTATAATAAAACATTTGAGATTTATTCATCAGAGCGTCAATTCATAAAAAAAGAACAATGATATACAATAAATATATTTCGCGTTAGGAAATGTGATTAACAATAAGCTTAATAACAAAAACTAATGATCACAAATTGAATGATTGAATCGTAAATAAAATTTATAGAGTATTTTTGAATAAAAATGGTAGATCGAAAAAAATTCTATGAATAAATAAAATCTATTAAAACGAGATGAAACGTGAAAATACATTTTAAATATGAAATCATAAAATGCCAATATAAAATGAAATTCGATTTTAGAATTTCAACATCGTTCTACCGAATATCGGGATATAATCGATAATTTATTTTCGATGGTTATACAAAAATGTTTTATAGCTTCGTATTTCATGAATAATACATCTATTACATCGGTATATTTTTATCGAATTAAATCAAAATAAGAGAACATGTTTCATATATCGAAATATACGATTACGGAGAGATGTGAAATAAAATATATGGAGTGCAACTAGAGACGTAAAACCATAGAATACGAGCTTTAATAAAATAGAATTGATTTTAATAAAATAAAACAAATACCGTTATATTTCCATTATTTCAGAGTTTGAATTCGATACAAGTAAATATATAAAATAAATTTTTTATTACTGGCACACATTAAGGAACAAGTATATATTTGTTATAATAAAATAAAATTTATAATAAATATGTTAAATACTTTTCTTTCTTTTTTATTTAAATAACTTATTATTATTTTAAATTGTATCGAGGATATTTAAAAGTTCATATTTTCGTCTAAAAATACTGTTTGACTAAACGAGAAGATTAAAATCATTCTTTTCGCACAGCTTTATTATTACACGATCCTTTCTTGCGTCGTTCGACCCACATCTGAAGGAGATACAGATATATTTTAATTGGTGGCATCGATAATTATTACCAACTCCGACGCTGGTGCGCAAGTTGGAACGATTATCGTGGTCTGATTAATGCGTCAAAACTTCGTTGGTTGACCGATTCGAGATTTTGCCCGTGCAGCGCCAATCAAGAGACTTGTCGGGAAACTTCAGAGCTGTGCCATCGGGATTCTATACTTGGCATAAATTATTTCTCCGCTGAAAGGAGAAAAGCGTAATTATCGAACAACATTTCTTGCCGGCTACAACTATTTCAATTTCGCTTCCACGGAGCTTCGGTATCGTTTATTAAACATTGTCATGTTTGTTACGCTTGCGTACAAGGCTCGAAAGTTGGAGCAAAGAGTTCTCCCGTCGAAAATTTCATCCGCTCGCTAACTTATCCCGCGACAAACGAAACGCAATTAACCGAGGTTGTTACCTTTGACTTTATCCTCTATCTTCCGGATTGTTGAGTATGTATTAGGCTCCTACGACCATTGTTAAAAGAGAATTTACGTTGCTTTGTTATTCTTTGATATTTACTTTTTGTACTATTTTTCGTTACAAGATACGACATATATAATTAATATAAAATAAAATTGATATTTTAACTTCCTAATTTGAAATTATTAAAGCTGTATATCCACTTAATATTTCGTAATTTTTGAGAGTTTGTTATTCGATAAAATTCTCGAATCCATTTCTAAATCTTCAATTTTTCTTATTGGAGTGCAGTTTAAAATTTGAAATATTAATATAAATAAAAATAAAAAATTATTGCTAAAAAAGAATTATCAAAAGAAATTAAGGAAAAGAATTTCTGTTTAAGCAATAAATTTATTTTAATTTGTAACTGATTTGCACAATGTTTCTTCACAAATATATTATTTGAATTATTAATATGCAAATGATTATTCTTTAAGATTAAAAGATTGATTTTAAATGGATACGTAAGAATCTTAATATATAAGAAAGAAAAGAGAACTTACATTAGAAATATTACGTATTTAATATTTAATTTCAAAAACTTTTTAAACTTTAATCTTTATTTTCAAAATCTTGGCCAAGTTTTTGATAATAATAATGAATAACGAAAAACGCTTGTCCGAAAATTAGAACGTAAAAAGGATATTTGAATAATTCTTCAACGATCTATAATTCTCTTTCTATTTTTAAATCTAATCGAAGAATCATATGGAAGAATTTATTGATTTTCGGCAATCATCAGCCTACACTCTTGAACTTTTTGTTAATTACTTAAAGTTTGTCGACAAGTTTGGCAATGTATAATTAAGTTACCGCAAATATTTGGTTAGCTAAATTATCGGAAATGAAGGTGAACGCGGCGAGTTTATTATCGAGCCAAGGGTAAACTTTCCAACCATTAGAACCGGTCAACGTACTCCCTTATGAACCCTCTTTACATAAGACTCTATCGTCAATTTTCCCTTCCTTTTTCATTATCTTAAGCGAGAAATGAATTTCGCAATGAGATTTCTAGGGAAAAAGAATAATATTATTACCATATAATTCTTCTAAGAAACCGTTTATTTTGCTTTATTAATTCAAATTTTTAACTTCTCCGTGAAATAATAAACATTAAAATAGGATTATAATTCATTACTGGAAATTGTATCATGCACATATATATTTTTGCGTATATTTCAATTTTTAAAAAAAACGAAACGAGGCATACAATCCTCATAATGATAAATTTTTTCGAGAAGAGATTAATCGAGTAGCAAGAACTATAGCGAGCACCACTGACACTGTAGAAAAATGCAACGTCGGACAGCTCTACGCGTTCAAGCTGGCCGGCCACGATCAGCGAAACCTATAATTTTCTTTCCGGATGGAATACCCTATTCGATGATGAATCACTTGTCATCGTAGTCGAACGTTGGGTGACACGCGAATCATGTTGCGCACCGACCACCGGTAAACGCGATATATTTTTTCCCTGCCACTTGTTCGATAAAACGCGGTTCTTTTTTTTGGAAAATTAAACGGTTTGGTGAATTTTTTATTACACAGAGGAGGATGGAGAGGTTGATTAATGTCCGAGAGAGATAACGTTGATATAATATAGTAGATCCTCGAAATTCGATTACAATAATACTCGTATTATCAAGAGATCTTAGAATTTCGAATTAGTGCGATTAATTTTGTCGCGGACGTTCAAAATTTATCGGACATTTTATATGTTCACTTTGAAAGTAAAGAAAAATGAATTTAATTATCGAATGTTTTTATTTTATGATAATAATTATTATTATTATTATTTGGTTGTTTCTTTGGAAAAATAAATAGAATGAAATAAATTATAGGATCAAACTTTGACTCTTTTATTCTAAATTTATAATATAATAAATTGTATTCTAATATTTATATTATTAGGTATATCTTAATTTTGTTTATAAACGTTTATAATTTTATTCATATTTCAGCTTTTTCATAATTCAGCTTTAACAAATCCTCCGTAAATATGTCTCGTGTTTTCAAAGTCGTGCTAAACAGTCTTACGAACCAGCTTCCTTAGGATTATCCTTTTCTTATTAGTCGTAAAATTACTCTCCTTTCGCGCTATTCTGTAGCGATGATAAGAAGAAGAGAGAAATGAAGAATTTAATTATTTTATGGTCTCATATTTATTATACGTGCTCAACCAAAGTAGATGTCAGCGTAATATAATAATATTACCACGAATATGCAATCCAACAATTTATGGAAGTTTATATTTTAAGTGCAAAATACACGAAGCCAACTATTAAGATGGTGCATTTTTGAAAAGTTTATTCCAACCAGTTCATTCAAGATACTTATTAAGAATTAATATAATAAATTTTATACGTAATTCGACGCGAATAAACCCGCGTAGAATGGAGAAATTCCATCTATTCTGTTCCCTGGCTGATATCCGAGTCTCTATCGCGCAATAAAAGAGCGGGAAAAGTTGATAAACAGGTGTGTGTGCGGCGCATTATCGAGCGATGTTTAATAATGGAAAAGCAAATACGGCCGTTCGTTGATCGAGGAGGGACGTTTATTGAATCGGGCCCGGCGACAGCGTTGCGTTAAGCGGGTCATCGATTATAAGTCAAAAACGTCATCCATCAAACGACGCAACGTACATCACGCGTCTACACGAAGGCAGGGGAGACTCTAAATATGCAACGAACTGTGAACTTTTCTCCGCTCCGTGTAACAGTTTCCTTCGTTTCGCCGGGATTGCCGTGGCCCGTGCCTTTACACCTGGCTGCATGCTATCACAGCTTAGGATAATACTTGCCCGACCGGAAGTTATAGTTCACTGTAGCCTGCCTCGAAATCGTTCGTAACGAGACGCATTAAGGACGGGTAGCGCGTCTCATTTAAAAGAACTTTTTCTCTCTACTGAATCGAACTCGAACGATTTCGTTTATTACTTTTGCGACTTATTTTTTTCTAATTAATATCTTATCCGTGTTTATATCGACATAAACGTGAGTGTAATGATAATGGGGAAAAAGCATTGAATTTGTTTAATATTCAAAATCCATCTTCACTTCGATAAAAAGGTACACGTATAATTTTGTTCGTAAATCGTAATGTTGAATATTTGAAATAAATTTTAAATAGGAGTAAGAAATTTATGTAATTTGTTAAAGGAGCTTTAGAATTAATAATTAAATTATCTTTTTTGTTTTCCAAAATATTTCTATAAATCAGTTACAAAATAATATCGTGCAAATTATTATATCATATAACTTTTAATATTTAACATTAAAAAGTACAATGTCATTTTCTATTTACATTTTTCGTATAATAAACTATATGCTGAAAAAAGCTAAAATTATGAAGATCACCAAATTGTTCATCTTTCATTTTTAGATTTATCGTGACAAATCTTCGTAAAAAGAAAAAAAAAGTTCTATTTTTCGTTTGTAGAAAATCAATTACAAGGAAGAATAACACGAATGACGGTATCGAAATTCGTTAAAACGATTAAAATCGATGCAATAAACGGTGTAATGTTCATTGTATCCGTCATTCGGGCGATTTTTTCGCGCGAACAATAGTGGCGTGTATTTCGTATCAATGACACCGTGATACGTACAATGAATGGTGATAAAATTGCGTTGGTGTCTGCCGGCCACGTGGCAAATTCAGTTCGCGTCAGGCCACGCTTGTCACACGGTTGATGCTCCGATGTGTACGTACCTGGAACATATCATAATCCGTGAAACTTTTGAACACGTTTTATGGAAACGCGATATGTAATCAAAAATGTTTCGGTGAAAAAAAATTCTTCGGGAAATAATAAAGACCATTCACAAAGTTGGGAGGAGATATGTGAAGATAATTTTCTTGGTTAAAATTTCTTATCTAGTATTTCGTAACTTTTGAGAAAAATAAAAATTCTTTTTGTGTGTGTGCTATTTTTCTTAGGATAAATTACATTTTTACGAGCTTTGAAATTTTCGAACGAAAAGTAAAGAAGGATCCCTTATTTACATGAAAAAATATTCGAGCAATAAAAAGTACAATGATTTTGATTTTTAATTGATTTTTTTATTTTAAAATTCAAGTATATTTTTTCGGCACATTTGAATATTTCAATTTGAAATTTTAAATATATATTTAAAATATATATATTTTATATATATAAATATATATTTTATTATATGTGTGTACGTGTATAAATTAAAAGCTTTACAATTTTAAATGTTTAAATTTTAAATTTCAAACATATATTTTAATTAAAAAGTATAAATGTTCGAATAATTCGATTTAAAACGTGAAATTAACATTTGGTTCTGCGAATAAAATTCTTTCGATTATTTAATGTTAATGTTTCAACTTTTTTCTATCATCCTGCAATCACATTGGAATCAATTGTTATTTAAATTTTATCTTTAAACGACGATATTTTATGGGGAATTAAATGTCGCAAAGATCGAAAATAATTAGGCGAATATCGAGGAAGATAACGTTTTATGCAGTGGAAGGAATCGAGAGAACGAGAAATATGAATATAAAAGTGTAATCGAGAAACATTGGTTCTTTTCACGTGGAATCCGATAACAGAAGAAGCGAACAATCTGCTTCCTTTTCTTTCAACTCTCCACCATTGTGATACGAGGAATTATCTCACGTACGAAAATCCACCCTCGACAACAGTCTTTCTTCGAAATATTTTCGTGGAAAGATCGATCAACCATATTCACTTTTCATCCTCTCTCCTTCCATTCTTTTTCTTTTTCTTTCTCACTCTGCAATCTTTCAACATTGTCAACTGCAATGTCTTCTTCGTGCCAAATGATTTTTAGCATCTTGAAAGTAGGAAAAGTATCGGTTTGAATCATCTAAGAGAAAAAAAATAGAGGATAAAAACTCGGATAGAAGAAAGAGATAAAAACAAAATTGAAATTACCAAGTAATTAAAGAATATTTAATATAAAATTAAACATTTTTTTAATATTCAATCTTGTGCATTCAAAAGCTACTTCTTGTATTTATATCTATATTTTATTCATATATAAAATTCTTTATTTATAACACTATTTTTGCATCATTTATTACTAATATTGTTACATATTATTTTTTTCTTAAACTTTAACATTTATTATCAAATTACTCATCATGATTTACAAAAACAGAATAATTAAGTGCACAATATTTTGCTAATTTCGCTTTCTTTTTTTTATAATATATTCGTTTTGCGATTTTATCTCGTGTATTAAAAACCAGCTATTTCAATGGAATATTTCGTCCAGCAGTATATTAAATTTATAATATAATTAATACGAGAATATTTACAAAAAGATTCTTAAAACTTAAATTTTTATGAACGATTTTTCTGTAATAAACGAATTTAATTAATAGAGAATATGAAAAATAAGTAATACAAAGGAATAATAAATCATCGTTAAATTTAACATACTATAATTCATTTCAACTTTAAACAAAAAATAAAGATTCTTTTCACGGTATATGAATTTATTTATTAAGCACTTTGATACCTATATTGTCGTAATTTAATATATAAAAATCGCTATTTTTATCGCAAATATATCAATGGTAATATTAGTATCCAAATTTATTGAAATATCTTTTTCGATACACACGTAAGGATTATTAATGACAATTAGAAAGAATGTACGATATTCGCATTGTTTCTGATATAAAATTATTTTTGTAGCATAAAAAAAAATTTTTCCAAACTCTCGATTGATCAATTTATCTCTGTATTCCATCGTACGCATACAATACTCGATAATGGTTCCGGAAAAAATCCATACAACATATTCATTTCGACCAAACTCCAATATTTTTTTCCTTTCAAAATAAATGGAACGCGTTTCATGGAAAAAATTTATAATACTAGAAGAAACTAGGAAAAAATTAAAGATTTCATCCTATTAAAATTATCTGTCTTAATAAAAGATTAATTAGTGAAATATCATTTTTTTTCTTTTTTTTTTTTTCTTTTTTCGATTGAAGCGTATGAAACACAGGTAGTCATTGATAGACGTACACGCGCACTTGTTGCACGCATGAAAAGCTTCGATCCGTGGTCACCGCGATAAAAATAAGTTTTATATGCACGAAAGTGACTCGAGGGTGCGAGGGTAAAACCGGAAATAGCCGGCCGCTACCGCTTTCATTCGACCAAGAAGGGAAAAAAGGAGAAAAGAAAGGCGAGCGCTAAAAAAGGTGGATTATATCTCAATATTCCACTTATGCGCGTTATACAGCTTTTCTCTCTCTTTCTCTCCCTTCTCCTCTCTCTCAGTATCTCTATCTCTTTTTTCTTCTTCGAACGAACTGGCAAAAGAACACTCGAGCAAGGATTTTTCTTTTTAAGTGAAGTTCGGGAAGGGGAAGTGAAAAGGAAAACGATTTTCCAAAAAAAAAAAAAATGAAAGAAAGAAGAAAAAAAAGGTACAAGCGTAGCGTCAGCTGGGAGAAGAGAAACTTACGGAAAGTAATTAAAGAAGCCACCGTTCGAAGGAAACGAGAGTACGAAAAGTTTCGAAACCCTTGTTGGCCATGGCTAAACACAAAATGCAGTTTCGCACGAAGCCTTGCGTATTTTACACTCGAAAGAAAATTTGATCCTTTGAATATTGTTGTAGGATTTCTGGTGTCAAAAATCCAGAAAATATTTATAGAATTGTTTATAATATTTTTATTAGGGTTGACGAGCTATAATGTGGAACAGAAATCACGGCACAAGAAGTGACATCGAAATATCGATTTAACGAAGTCGTTCTTTGGTCACGGGGTGGAACAACTCTCTGCTCCTAGAACATTATATTAGTTATTGAATGAATTGGTATCGTACGAATAGTTGTAAATAAATTAATTATTGTGACTATTATGTATAAAAATATGAAAAGAACACATTATGAATGGATTTAATTGCTTCAAGTAACGATATGTATAAATACAAAATTCTTATTTATAGTTTTCTCCAAGAGAACAGGAAAATGAAAGAAAGAAGATGCTAAATGATGTGGAAATTTGTTGATATGAAATTTTAATAAAAATAATATTTGTTAATAATTTGTTAATAATGTTATTTATTATCATTGAATGTTATCTTTTCTTTTTGAAATGTAATTATTATCTATAATTATAATATAAAAGAAGGTTCATAATAATAGCCTTACATTCTCTCGGAAAATATTGTTTTATCGAAACAAACTTTATAACAATTATTATTATTATTATTATTTTAGAAAAATATTTATTAACAGATAATGAAAAATATCTTGTAAAGTATTCATTTTGACTTTAAACATTTGAAAACTTATGATCAAGAAACATAACGAAAAAAATATTAATATCGAAACTATCGAAACTGCCAATATTGATCAACTTTATATTCTTTGCTTTTTGCAATTGTAAAAAGAAACGTACAGACACTTTCATCCAAAATTATTTTTACGATATATTTATCGATACCCTATAGATGGATAGTTAAAAAGTTAAGAATAATAGTCATTGGACTAATCGATAGTTGCAACAATGAGATAAACGTCATAATGTCTTCGTTCGTCGAAAAACACGTTTGACGTTTCATTTTGTTAAATGTCGAGCTGCAAACGAGATTTGCCTCGTTCGTTTTCACGTCACGTTCGATTCTCGGATAAGTAACGGAATTTCAGGAAATTTCTCTGGTCATGTATTGGATGTATTGGAAATATACTTAAATACCGCTGCGAATTTTTACGCAAGAATTCTGTGTCATCTATGCTTCATCGTTTAATTAAAAAGAGCGAATATTAATCGAGAATCTAAGAATAATAATGGAACAAGTCTATTATTTCGTTTGCCTTTTCAATCGCAAAAATAAAATCTGTATAAACTGTATATTGTTTATACGAGAGAATATGGCATTGCTCAGGGAAAAAGTAGTCCGATTTTTACGTTATATTTCTGCACAATATTTAATTCATTTAAATATCGTAGTCAAGATATATATTTTTTAAAAAAATTATATATGCATATAAATATATTATTACAGAAATAAATTTTTACGAAAGTTAAAATAGTTGATAAAGGAATAAAAAAATACGGTTGAATTGTAACTAATTTTACTAATCGTAAATAATTAATTAACATATAAATACAATATACGTGTATATAATAAAAATGTATTATTTCAAATGTACAATAATTACTAAAAATTAATTGAAATTTAAACAAACTTGCTAATTTCACTTTCATTTTTATGTACATGCGAATCAAATTCAACTGTTGTTACTTTGCACACGAAGAAGAAAACGATCAAGCCTGATTGAACAATTGTATCGAAAATTCTTTCTTCAACAAACAGGAATATAAAAAGGAAGCTAGTGATAGATTCAATTTTGAGAGAAAAATAAAACCAATTTACGGGGATAAAAATCGAACAAAAGAATAAAAGGAAATAAAGTAAAGAATCAACAAGGAGGACCAATGTAAAGAAAAAAGAATGCAATGAAAATTAGAAATTCGATTTTACGAATTGTTTCGTAGCGGTTGAGGATTCATTATCCCGCAATCCGTGAAGTGATTTAAATTAATTCTTCCCTAGTATCCCCTTTATCCCCGTCCTCGGCATTCTGTGAAAAGCTCGAGGTTAATCGAGGATAACGCAACAACGGCGTAATCGGCCTCGGCGAAAATTTATCGTCGATCCGATCGATCGAACGAAGAGAGCGTCGACGAAAGTACGGAAAAAAAAAAGAAAATGAGGACGGATTGGAAGGAGGGTTGATCTGTCATCGATAATGCCGCTACGTGTCCGGAATGTGGAAACGATCGAAAGTACGCGCAGAGAGGTTTGGCTGGAAACGAGGAAAGAGCGAGCGACTGTTTGCACGCGTGCGACGCGTTTATTGTATATGCAGAAAGTACGTGCTTCGTACGGAAACAAACGATTCATCGAATTTGCACGTGGCTCGCCTGATACGAACTCGTGCAACGCTGTGAATCGCTCGATGCTCTTTCGTCTCGCCAACGGAGTTTCGCAAAACTGTTTTCGCGCTAGAATTTTGCGCCTCGATAAATTTAATCGTCTTCGAAATTCCATTCGCGTCAATTATCGTTTAATTCTGAAATTAAAAATGACTTTTCTTTTTATGGTGTGTAGTTCGCCTAGTGGATGAGAAATGTTTACGCGAATGAGAATTAAATTATCTGTCGCGTGCTAATACGAGATTACGCTCTGAATTAATTTTATGTAGACTGGGGGAAGAAAATTCGGTCGAATGTTTAATTTTAGAGAAGAGCTTAATATATATAATTTAAAGTTCTTGGTGCGCTTCGATGTTGAAAGAACAATCTCTGAAGATTGTCGCCCTCTTTTTATCGCCTTACCTTGTTAATATAAATCACGAAAAATTAAAATTATTAAAATCGATAGAGAGTGGCTATAAAATATAGCGATGCAAAAATGAACAAAAAAAATTTGAACCGAAATACATTCATTTATTAAATTTTAAATAGGCGATGATTAACTTTTATTTTCGAATTTTTGTTTATTTTTTTCAGGCGAATTCAATGCATCGAAAAGTAAGATTCCTTGCTATTTTTCGAAATAAAAATCTTTTATTTTTTATTAAATATTTTTTTTTTTAATTTCTTATTGAATCTTTTATATATTTACTGTAATTAGGTCTCGATGATCGATATCTAGCGATGAAAAACAATTGTTTACCTTAGAGCAATGTTGTTTACCAGTTTCCCATATAGGCAGAGCAATGGATAATCACGAGCAATGTCGATGCATATTATACAAGATTTGGATAATAGCGAACAAAAGGCAATGCAACTAGCAGCTAGCTCTGTAAAGCTTAAAATCTTAATTATCTAGTAGTTACTTTTATTGCTCGTAGCTTTTTTCTCTGCGTTGCCACAATTTTTCTTTTCGAAACGCAAGAATAATAAAGTAAAGTAGAAGAAAAATTATCCGAAAGGAAAATGTTACGCATAATAATGTATCGATTTTTATAAATTTTATAAATTTTATTAATTTTTATACGTCTCGTTATATAATTTGACACGAAAATAAGAAGCGATGGATTTTATTTATTTGTTTATTATTTTTTTTTTAAAAAATATACGAATATAATATAAAATTACAAAATAAATAAAAATTAATCAAATATATTAATTGTAAATGATATAGGAGTAAATAACGAATATTTCATTAAGTTACAGTTATAGTTATTCTATATATCGTATTATAATTTTATTTTTTTCCTTTTTTTTTTTTTACCAAATATAACATCTCCAAATATGAAGTTTAAAATTTACATAGATGAATAACTAGTAATAATTATTTTTTAAACGAAATTCATGTTTTCTATGTAAATTTAATCGTTTCGTCGAAGCTAAAAGGAACGTAAAAATAAATATTTCGAAAATATTATACGCGTAAAACGAAGAGATTAAAAAATTCTTTAATATAAAAGTTTCTTAGATAAATTTTTCAAAAATTACAAGTTGAAATAAAAATTAATATTTTAAAATTAAAAACTAATTTGAATAATATTAATCAATACTTACAATTCTCATTCAGTTTTAATTTTAGTAATAAATTTTCTCGCTAAATCAAATTCGAAACGTGTCAAATAACGATTTAATTGAATTTATAAATCTTCAAATTGCAATTTAAACAATTTTGAGCTCTGTTGTTTACTCGGAGAATACTCAGTTATTTAAATAATCGTTTAATTATTCTGAATTTTCTTAAAAATCTTTAAGAAACGATTGAACTAGAACTCTATAATAGAAATTGGAGATAATCCATGAAAATTCTATTTCGAGAGATTTCTCGAATCAATAACAAATCAATAGAATTGTCAATGACATAAAGGAACGGAAATAATTTCGAACTAACAAATTTATAATTATTTACAATTCATTTTATCAAATGAACGTTTAGCATTTATGAAAAATTCTCTGTGGCCAACGATGAAAAATAAAACGAATTCATTATTTCCAGGACAATTACTTTCGATTCACAATTGCTCGCGTTTAATCGAAAATTTTTCATTCGAGATATTAACACCGTTGGCGTGATAACGATAATTCCGTAACACCACGATAGCGAATAAATCGCAACGATTAACAAGATTTTCGAATTTTATAAATATATCTGTCGAATCATTTTAATGGCCACTCGATCGGTTCTCTTACGATTAAAAAACATTCGTAGTGAAGTGTAGCGTGTAGCTCTCGAAACTGTCAAACGTCAATTATCATTCTCTGTCCACTCTGCATCGTGAAATTAAATTATCTTCACGGTGAATCGTTTAATCGCGTCATATTTTACCCATTGTAATCGAATCATTTCGAGATACACAACAAATGATATAATTGAAATGAAATCGGAACGATTCATTTCACCAACCCGTTCTCGAATCCACCGAATAACCGATAGATTATTATAATTTAGAGGCGACAAAATTTCACAATCGGCAATCAAGAATTTTCACGCGCCTCGATAATGAACCGTTCAAAAATTTTTCATATTTTTCGTGTCTATGGCGTTTATTAGTTAATTTTTATATTTAATTGTACGTATTGTTAAAATTCTTTTCTTCAAAATAACTATGAATATGATGACTGATGATATTTGTATGCAGATATTTCAAATAAATTTTCAACTAAATATCTTTTAAATTTTACTACAAAAATAAATAAAAATTGTAAGTGATTTTATTTTTTGGGACAGATTTTTATATCTATATCGTTTTTTGTTTAAAATTACTTTCGATAATTTCACAATTGAATTTGCAAATATTCGAATCTGTCCAAGCTATCAAAATGTTTCAAACATGTTTATCTAGAAATATTTATATTATATTGGAAACCATTTGCAGATAATTACAAAGATTTTCAGACATTTGGAAACATTCAAACGCGTACTAAACTTGTATTAAGAAATTCTCAAAAATATTCAAAGATATCTTAGAATATATATAATATAAAAGTATTCGATGTTATTCAGAATTCACAATGCCTCTGACTCATGATCAGAATACGAATTTGGTTTGAATGAATTAGGTTTCGAGTTTTTGTTCGAAAATCTCACGTTCTCTGCGCCATCTTTTTCGACAATGTCAGCTATTCGAAGAAAAATATTCACCGTTCAAACGAGTGAGAAAAGCGACACAAGCTCAAATCGCATCAAACTCGCAGACATCGCGGAATTCAACGTGCGGTCTGCTTTGGAATTCTCCCTTTTGCGATAGCTAGAGCAACGCGTAGGAATTTATTAGCGTTGTCTCTCTTTCTCTCTTTCTCTCTCTTCCATATCTGCTTTTCCGCAAGCGCGAATAATCGTTTCTGTTACGATGATAATCCTTTAGCTCGCAGCAGAAATTTAATACCAATTAGCCGAGAGCTAATTTCCGGAAAAGTGTATCGGCTGATAAACCGGGGAAAGTTTGGTAGATCGTCCTGATGAATTTTTAAATGGATCGGCGAATTTGAATATGATTATGGTGGTAGTTCGAGACGGTTATCGGTTTTGGGTACGATAAGATGAATTTTTTATCTTTTTACGATGGGAGCGCTTGTTGCGTGAACTAATTTGGGCATCGTATAGATAATTTGAACATTTTATTCGATAAAAAAATACTTATTAAAAGAAAATATCCAAGGATCTAATAAACGTATAATATTTAAAATACACAAAATAGATTTCGAGAATCGTAGAATGAGAAATAATTCGAAACAAAGAAGGAATATGTACTGATGACAATTTTCCAAGCTTCACGTTACTCGTATTCTTTCACGTAAAATCTCTTTCATTCAAACGACACTCCCTATTAAACTTTAATCACCGTCGCCGACAAGATAATCAGCGATCGTTCTTCCTCGAACCGTCGTTTAATTAAGATGCTCGGTGGGACAAATGACAAATTTATCGGTGTGGCATCGACGAAAGGAATAATTAGTCCGAAATATGGGTGTTTGCAAACAGCGAAACACAGTGTACGCGAAGTTGGCCCCGGAACGTGTCCGCTTAGTAGATTCTAGACACGCGCTGTTATCTCCGGCGGAAGCGGAAGTCCACTCAGCTGCTCACCCACCTGGTCTTTCCGTCCCGGCTCACGCGCTGTCATCCCGTATATCGGCTTCCTCTATCTGAATTAATTCACGTTTCTTCTTCGTTCCGTTTCTCCGACTCCACTAACCCCGTGATACTTGGCCGCTCGAAAATAATACTATATAATAATCATTCTCAACGATATGAGAGCAGAATTCGCCGAAACTGCGATTTTCGTGCCGAAATGCCACATAACTTATCGAAATCAATTTTTCGTTCCAGAATTGGTAACAGGGCGAGTTTGTGTTGGAGATCGTTGTTATCCGTCTCTGTTCCGAACGTTTTCTTTCGATGCAGGATTCGCCGTAGGAGCGTTTCTCGTGACGAAAAGCAACATTTTCGTCCAAATTGATTTTTCATGGAAGAATTTAATCATTCAACAATGCGAATTTGTTGTGTTGGATTAACTAACGTCTCTCTGATCGTTTTCGATCCCCGATTCGCCGTAACAGCGATTTTCTTGTCGAAAAGTTACAGTTTTAATCAAGATCAATTTTTCATGCCAGAATTTCACATGATATGGCGAGTTTTTTTTCGATATATATTTCTGTTCGCTTTCGAATCCGAATTCGCGGTTTTTAGCGTTTTTAGCGTCGAAAAGCTACAATTTTGATCAAAATCGAATTCTCGTGGCAGAATTCGACGTAATTCGCGAGTATCGGCTTGAAAACGTCACTCTCAACGATATCGAAGGAGATATCAGAAGAATTTATTTGCGAATATTTTTCAGTTCAAATTCGTTTATCTAAAGGACGTATCACGTAACGGAATGAACATATTAGCTTTGATAAGAAGATTGGTATTAATTTTTCTTGAAATATTCATTTTACTTAAATAAAATTTTAGTTCTCGACAGTCTATCTACGGATGATGCGGATATATATGTTTGGAGATTATACATTAGCAATTAAAAGTTAGGATAGAAATAGATTTTATTTGAATTCAACGTCTCAATTTAGAATCTACATTTTTACCACACAATATCGTTGAAAATTTTAAGATGAAAGCAATCGTTCCTTATTAGAGGATTCGATATCTATATATTGTATTTTTTTTATATTTAACATATATTCAATGATAGACAATGATAGAGATTGGCTTGATGAAATTAGATAGATGTTTGAAATTGATATTATAAAAGATATTTAATTGAACATCTAAGTCATGGAAAAATATTGAAGATAATTTTATGAGCGAAAATAAATATAAATCTGATGGTGTTTTCAGTAAACATGCGTATTTGTACGCATTTAAAAAAGACGCAATTAAAAAAAAAAGAAGCATTGAAAAAAAATGCAAAATGGTACTAGCAATTTGAAAAATAACTTGAAGATAAAAAAATAAGAGATGAAAAAATTGATTGAAAAAAGCGTGTGTATATATATATATATATATATATATATATATATTTATATATATTTTTTTTATAATGTATATAAACGGGTAGTATACATTAAAATTGTCATATTTCACATAAAACACATTAATATAAATTATTGGATTAATAAATTATACTATACATTTAGACTACTGATATTACTACTATTAGTTTGATTATTCGAGACTTTACTTGTAATTTAATGAATATCACAAACTTTTTTACTATCTTAATAAAGAAATTGAATTATTATGAAATATTTGATTTCAATGAAAAATATATATAACATTATATTAAAATATCATATATAAAATAACTTATTTTTGGACAAATTTCTTTGAGTATGTGAAATCAAATCTCATTTTTCCATGTCTTGCATATAATTTCTTCTAGAAATATATTTTGTTCTATCTGATAGATAGATAATCTATCTATCTCCGATAATAGAGTTAGAATTCAATATTTTATAATTTAAAACTTTGTTTTATCTCGAATCACGAAATGAAAGTATATAAAGAAATGAAAATAATATTAAAACTTCAAAAATCGATTTCACTGCTTTGAAATGATATTTCATAATAAAAAAATTTCATATTATTATACACGCAATATTTTATATAAAAATTATGTTTGATTTCGATAACACAAATACAATTGAATTTGTATAAAATATACGAAAACTTCTGCGACCAACTATATATATACTGTTCTTATTAACAAGTTAATAATGAAAAAGAAAAATAAATTTTATACGAAGTGGATTATCTTTAAATTAAAAAAAATATTTTGTTTCGACATTTTATCTAAATTAATTTAAAAAAATTAAGGCCGATTTTATTTTTTGTGTTCATATATATATATATATATTTAATATCCTTTTACAAAGCTGAAAATTAGAGAAAAATAAAGATTTTTGATACTATAAATAATATATATTTTTATGAAAAACAGTCATATATATAGTCTGACAATATTAGAATTATTAGTATTATTTGTTGATAAATAAATTCATGATACCATATATTTCATAATTAATTAATTAGTTAATTAATTAAAATTAAATATATATCAAAATTATATTAATATTGTTAACAGATGTGATACATTATTAATTTATAACAGTATGATCAATATGTTGTAAATATATGTATACATATATATATATATATATATATATAAAATATTTTAAATCGAATGCTGTTATAGAACAGCTAAAATACGTTTAGAATATTCAATTTAAATGTCGTTTTTTGCCGTCACGTTTAATTATATTCCAATTAGATATTCTGTGAATTTATATTTTGTAAATCATATTCGTAAATATATACACATACATATATTAATAATATATTTAAAAATACGATGTGAAATATAAATTATAAAAATGTAAACAAATTTAATGCATAATTTCAAAATATTGCTAAGAATAATACGTAAAGATATGTAACGTTAATGATTATAACCTATATGAATGTTGAAAATTTGACAGTAAAAAAAATAAAAAAAGAAAATCAGTGGTTTGAAACAATAAATATTTTAATAAGTGCTTAGTGAAGTGTTTTTTAGTTTTCTTTATTTATTTAATTTGAAAGTGTGAAAATGTAAATAATTTAACTATTTTTCTGTGGAATATTTTTACCAATTTGTATTATAAAATTATAACAATTATAACAATTATAACAATTGTTTATATAATAGAATTTTAGAACATACGTAAATATAAATCTCACATATAGTTTCTCTCCATATTAATTTTCATGGTTTTGTTATTTTGAAGATTATACTTTTTAAAATTATACGATATAATTAGAATACGAAGAATTATAATAATGCAGAAATATTTAAATTCATAATAATTTTGGTGTTTAAATATATTGATAAACATTCGTAATAATAATAATAATAATAATCCATTTTAAATATATCTTGTTCTAAAATAAGATTTAATTGTCTATATTAATGTTATTTAACTATATTACGTGGAAATCGACAATGTGGAATTTATAATGGTCTAATCTCGTGATTTGTCTTGTAAAAACAAATTCTATGACGCAGTGTTTAAAGAATCATGTGGATAAAGAAAATTCATCAATTCCGAAGCACACGTAACCTTATTACGGACACGATTGCCTTAATTTTTTCTGTAGAAGATAAAATCGAGATAAAGGTCGAAAGATCCGTGGATTTGTTCAATTGTCATTAATAAATGCAAAAATTTGTAATGTAATGTCATCTCGTGTTTCATTAGAATCCATTGCATGCATTGAATCCATAGAATCCATAGAATGCATTGTATTTTCTTGTAAAAGTGGTGAAGAAAGTTTTGACTCTAGTGTTCTTAAATGTCGTGTAAGTTTTCATAAAACCGAAAGTAAATTAAAAATTAATCCCATATATTATTGGAATAAGTCAAATGTTAACATCCGATCTTTATGTAATAAACATATAAATATTTTCGTTTTTTTAGTAAGGTAAAAATTTATCCAATATGCCTGTCTGATGACCGCACACCGTCGAATGACAGGCAGCTCAGAATGTTGGCGCAGAAGCATGACTTTTACAGCTATTCTACATTCTGTATCATTTTTAACGTGGTAATGAAACGGAACAAGAAATTCGACTTGGATTAGATATAGAATACTTCTGACCTTCTTTGTAAAACATATATCTGAAAATATAATGGCAATAAAATACTAAGCTTGGATTAAATGTCCATCAGGTTAAAATATTCACTTTTCATTAGAAAATTAAAACAAACAGAATCAAACATTGTTATTTTTGTTATTCTTCTATGATTATAATCTTTATAATTTAATATTTAATTACAAACATATTAATTATTTCCAATAGATATTCTGTGAATTTATATTTATGTACATTTTTATGCTTTTTATGTTTCATTTGTGCATTTTCCAAATAAGATACAAGAAGAAGAATTTAGTTGTGAATATTAATTTAGATGAAAATGATTTAAGTATATCAAAAGAACATTAATATCAATGTATCATGTAACAAGATGAACGAGATAAAATAGTAAGTATTGGTAAGAAGATTGATATGAAATATATGATAAAAAAAATGCTTTCCAATAAAGACTCTCCAATATTTTTAATTAATTTTATAGTTATTATTGAATTAGTTAAATTAATTATTTGACTTTATCAATGAACTTTATCAATTTGATTATCAGCAAATTTAATTTCAGGACATTTAATTTTAACATTATTAGGTATTTTTATTAGAAATTTTATTGCAATAATTCCAATTAATTTATTAATTCAAAATACATTATTAACTTTAGAAATTTTTATATCAATTATTCAATGATATGTATTTTCAATTTTCTTAATTTTATATTTTTCAGAATCAAATGAATTTTAATTAATAAATAATGAAGAAAAACTTTTCATTTAATGTAATCATAAATTGCCCATGACCAATTATTTTATCTTTTAGATTATTTGAATTAACAAGAACAATTTTTTTACTTATAATTTTAAATATAATTAATACCACTTTAATTATAATATTTTGATTTTGTGATATTATTCGAGATAGAATATTTTATTATAAAGGATTACATACATTTTTATTATTAATTTTTAAAAATTTAGAATAATTTTACTTATTTTAGAATTAATATATTTTGTATTTTTTTTTTTTTTTTTGACTTTTTTTCATACATCAATCTTCCCAAATATGAAATTGGAATTGATATATTATGACCACCAAAAAATATTAAATTTTTAATTCAATAGAAATTCCATTATTAAATTCATTTACTTTAATTTCTCCAGGTAAGATTTACAGTAACATTAAGTCATTATTATTTAATTATTAATAAATTAAAATATAGAAAATTTTATTTAACACAAACAATTTTATTAGGGATTTATTTTACTATTTTATAAACAATTGAATATTTAAATTCTTTTTTTTTTTTTTTTTTGCTTTAATGATAAAATTTATGATTCTATTTCTTTTTTTTATTCAATTTTTTTTATAGCTATTAGATTTCATGGTTTACATGTACTAATTGGATCATTTTTCTTTTAGTATCTCCATATCGACTGTTAAAAATTCATTTTTGAAATAAACATAATATAAATTTTGAATTAGCCATTTGATATTGACATTTTATTGATGTAATTTGATTATTTTTATTTATTTATATTTTGTTTATTTATTGATTTAAATTTAAAAATTAAATTTCAATTATTTATATATATATATATATATTGTATAAATAAATACGTTTAATTTTCAATTAAGAAAATTAATTAAATTTAATATAATTATATATATATATATCTTTTTATGTTTTTATTAATCACTTTAATTTCATTAATCCTTTTAATAAATTTATTTCAATAAAAAAAAGATTTTGAAAAAGATCTCCTTTTGAATATGGATTTAGCCCTATTACAAAATCTAATTTATCCTTTTCACTTCCTTTTTTTTTTTAATAACAATAATATTCTTAATTTTTGATGTTGAAATTATTTTATTTTACCTGTTATTTATTATTTAAAATCTTATAGAACATTAATTTCATATTTTTAATTTTATTAATTTTATCATTTGAGGGAATAAACAATTATTTAAATTGAATATTTTAATTAGATTATAATAATTACAATAACTAAAATAATATAAGGATTTAATTAATTGAATCAATCTTTAAGTCGAAATTAAATGTAAATTATTACTTCTTATATATTGTTATAATAAATAAATTTTAATAAATTTTAAATTAATTAAAGCTAATTATTTAGCAATTTATTGTTAATAAATTATTTAGATATTATATTATTCTAACTAAATTATATATTATTATCTATTTAAAAATTTAAAAATTTTCATTAATATTTTCATTAATATTACACTCTATATATAAGCTATTTAAATAAATAATTTAATTAATTAATTAATAAAATTAATTATGTTAATTAAAAAATAAATTACATAAATTATACTAGTTAAAAATACATTAATTTTAATATAATATTAGTAATTTTAAAACTATGTAAATTTAATGTTAAAAATAAAAATTTACTTGATAATATTTTAATAATTGATTTTTCAATGAATACTTTATAATTAAATATTGATAAAATTAATTTTTTTTATAAATTCTTTTATAAATTATATTTATAAATATAAATAATATTTGCAATAAACCAATTATTACTTAATAAAACAAATTTATAAAAATTATGTCCTATAGTTATTCTTATAATTATTATTTTAAATATTATTAATTCATAAATTCATAATAAATTAATCTTAAAATTATTATTATTATAGAAATTTCCATAATTTCATCTTTTTTTAAATACAACATTAATTATTAAATATTTATTTGTTATTACTAAAATTATTCAAAAAGAACACGAAACAGTTAAAATTGTTCCAATAATTAAATTTACTGTTGAAAAATAATATATTTTCTAGAGAAAAAACATTCAATAATTAAATCTTTAGAATAATAACCAACTAAAAATATAATCTTAAAATTGAACAAATAATAATTATCCTTTTTAATGGATAAGCATAATATATTTGAAGCATAATATAATTGAATATCTTGATTTCAATTTATAAAATGTATATATCTTCCAACACATTAATAAATAAATATTAATGACTTAAATTTTGCATGAATAAATAAATAAAATAAATAAAAATACTAATTCAGTAAATCCTAGATAATATTCTTATTATAAAACCTAATTGTCTTAATGTTGAATAAGCAACAATTTTTTTTTAAATCTAATTCAAAATTTGCTGAAATTCAGCAAATAATATTGTTAATTTTGAAATTAATAAAATAATATTTTTATATTTACGCTCTAATAAATCTACATAACGAATTGATAAATAAATTCCAGCTGTTATCAATATTGAAGAATGAATTAAAAATGAAACAGATGTTGGATCTTTCATTGCCATTGATAATCAAATTGAAAAGGAATTTGAGCTCTTTTAGTGAAAGCTATTAACAATAAAAAAATCATTATAAATTTATTTATTTTATAAAAAGATAAATTTCATCTTCCATAATAAATTATTAAACATATAATTAATAAGTAATAATAATCCAATATCACGTTTTAAAATAAACTATATGTAATAGTTAAAGTTACCTGAAGTAAATGATTTTATTTTTATGTGATAAATTACTAAAAAATAAAAAATTAATTCTAACTTATCTCAACCTAAAATAATTGATAATATATTTGGTCTTGAAATTAATATATATATAGAAATTAAAAATAAAATTATTAAATATAAAAACCGATTTATTTTTAATTCTCTTAAATTTATATATCTAATTCAATAAATAAATAATTATAGAAAAATCCTTACTAAAAAAATGAGTATTAATGATTTATAATCAATTATTATTAAAAAATTAAATTTTATAGAATTAAATGTATAAATATTTTATTTAAAATAACAATTTTACTTAAATATAAAAATCTTAATAATATAATAAATAATCTAAATTTAAATAACAAAATTCCAATTAATTATATTTTTATGATAATTTAAAATAAATTTATATTTATATAATTTCACAAATCAATATTTTTATTAAACTATTTAAATAAATATTAAATAAAATATAATTTTGAAAACATTAAATTTAATGGAATTCAATTATTAAAATAGTGTATTATTAAAATAAAATATTCAACCAATAAATAAAATTATTAATTTTAAATCTTATATAAGTTTTCCATGATTAGTTAATATAAATAAATAAATCTAAATAAACGATATATTTTTAAAATAATAATTATAAATTTTAATCATGATACTAAACCATAAGTATTAATATAATTTCACTTACTAAATTTAATGAAACAGGTGATCCTATATTATATAGATTATATAGATAAATATAGATGAACATATTACAAATCAAAATAAAAATATTGTAGATATAAAGTTAATTATATCTTTATTAACAAATATTAAACGTCTAGTTTGTTTATAAATTATATTTACTAAGAAAAATAATCCTGAAAATTTAAGACCACGAGAAATTATTATTAAATAACCACCATTTATTCTTATTTTAAAAAAAGTTAATATTCTTATAATTATTAATCCTATATATACAATTGATGAAATTGCAATAATAGATTTTATATCATACTGAGATAAACATATTAATCTTAAAATTAAAATTCCAAATGAATTAATTACAATTAAAATTTTTTGTATAAAAATAAATTGATTCTTAAAAATTTTTATTAATCATAATATTCCATATCCTCCTAATTTCAATATAATTGAAGCTAAAATTATTGATTCATAATAACCATCATGCTTCAACATGAGTCTTTAATAATCAACCATGAAGTAAATAAATTGGAATTTTAACTGAAAATGATATTAATAAATACATAAATAATATTAAATTTAAATTTAAATTTAATTTTTCAATTAATATTAAATTTAATCTACAATTAATTTAATCTACAATTCAATAAATATAATAAATAATATATAATATAATTAATGAAAAAATTATTGTATAAAATATTAATTAAATTTGATAATTAAGGATTTTCTTAATCATCGTCATTTGGCAATTAAATAAAAAATCAATAAAATAAATCTAATTCATAAAATAAATAAAATACCAATAAGTTTATTGATATAAAAACTAATAATAATGAAATTATTAATAATAAATTTATAAACAAACAATTTATTCTATTATTATTTAATTATAAAAAAATTAATCAAAAAACTCATAAAGTTAATATTATTAAATAGTAAGAAATATTATTGAAACTAAAATTACAAAAATAAAAATTCATTCAATTCAATTAAAAGTAAGTAAATTTATTAAGTAAATTTATTAATAATATTATAATTAAATTTAAATTATTTTTTTAATAAATAATATAAATAAATATACAAATATTAATAAAATTATAATAATCCTAAGTTAATAAATTAAATCTAATATTCTTAATTTTCGATGACATAATTCATAATTTATTCTTGCTAATAATGATATACCCAAAACTAATTCACAAACAGAAAATATTAAAAAATTAAAAATAATCATGTATTATATTCATTATCAATAATATAAAATAAAACTATAATAACCAAAAATTCTGTTAAAATTAAAAATCTTAGAAAATTTAGATTATAGTATAATGTAAATATAAAAAATAATAAAATTATTAAAAATATTAATTTAATAAATTTTAATTATTATTTAGCTAAATAGTTTAATTCCAACTTTATTCGATAATAGATTTGAAGCGATTGTCATAGAATAACTAGGAAAATTTAGTGTAAATGACAATGTTTTCTGGTTGCAATTATAACAAAATATATATATGTCTATTATCTTCAGTAATTCACCTATTTTAAGATTACCGAATTCTAAGGATTCCAAAATTTCTTCATACGAGCATGAAACCCATTGTCGAGAGAACTCATTACATTCAATTTTGGCTGGTTATTCTACATTATGATCGTATAACGAATAGGAAATTTTGAAATTTTAGAATTAGGTAATGTTAAAACCACTTTATCTCTGGATATAATAATAATATAATACATAAATCATATATATGTACTATAGCTATTTTATTATATTAGAGCTACATTATAGCTATATAGCTATCCATACATAAATCGTATAAGTACATATATAAATTCATACACACAAGAAATAATATATATACAGATTATATACAGAAACTACATATATAAGATAAAAAGAAAACGTATTTTCATTCGTTACTTTACATCTCTGGATTTACGTATTATATTTAGATAAAAGAAAAATTTCATAATTAAAACCGTTGTATCTCCGAAAATATATCGCATATACAACGTAATATAAATATAGTAAGTAAACGATACAGCGCTATACAAACGCACAAAAATAATATATACACACATACGTTCGTTTAAGATATACATACACATACATTATTCGAATAATATATATATAATAGACATATAAAAACGATATCTTGAAAAAAGTTTTAAAAGTTCTTATGTACAAGAGTGGTGGTGTTAAGAAACACACATATATGGACAGATAAAATGGTATATATATAAACACACGCAATTAAAACGATATATATGTACAAATATAATAGGAACATAACATAGTATAACACGATATAAATATAGTAGGTATATAATAATAACGATTTACACACACATGTAAAAATCATATATATATGTACAAACACACACAGAAACGATATATACCTAAACTAAAAAGAAATGTATCTTCCTTCATACTCCGAAAATATAAAATATATATAATAAATATATTGTAACATAAATATAGCGGATATTTAATAATAGCGATATACATTCGAACAATAATCACATACGTATATATACATATTTATACACAAAGCATACAGAAAAGATGTATATACATACAAATAAGAAGAAGAACACTTTCATTAAATCATCGTTAAGTATTCAAGTTTAAATACATATATTCCGATATATTTCAAAGATATATATATATATATCTAATAACATAATAAATATAACATAACGCAATATAAACATAGTACATACGCATAATAATAGCAATGCACAAATATACGAAAGAACCATACATATATTGAATAAATATGTAGTAAATATAAAAACGATACAATACATATATAACGAAAGAGATTACCGAATTCTAAAGAAATTCAAAAATTTCTTCATCTTTATACGATCATAACGTTCGACATTCCTTATCGTGAGAATCCTTTACCCAATTTTGACTGTCTACTCCTCTACAAACAGTTCATACATTACGATCATATAAAGAAGAAAAAATTTTAAAATTTTATGAATAGTGTATTATTAAAACGATTATATCTCTGAAGATAAAGGAGACAAATATAGTTCTCTTCGTTCTTTACAAGCGGGAAACGTTGATCTTTATGCTCAATTTTAGCTGGTTACTCTACAACAAGCGATTCGTACGCTATGGTACATTATCATGCTTTTAACATTTCATTTGTGCATTTTCAAAATAAGATACAAGATTGTCAGAAGAATTTAGTTGTGAATATTAATTTAGATGAAAATTATTTAAACGTATCAAAAGAACATTAATGTATCACGTAACAAGATGAACAAGATAAAATAGTATAAGCATTGGAATAAGAAGATTGGAGAAGATGAAATATTTTTATGAAATATTCATTTTACTTAAATAAAATTTTAGATTTCGATAATCTAACTACGGATGATGCAGATACACAAGTTTTCGAAATGATACTTTAACAGTTGCAAGTTTAGATAGAAATAGATTATATTTGGATTCAACGACTCAACACAATTTGGAATCTACAATTTTACTACACAGTAAAATGAAAATTTTGAAGTTAGATGTTATCGTTTCTTATTAGAGGATAATATGATATCTATCTAATATATTTTTATATATTTAACATATATTCTATGGTAGGCAATGATAAAGATTGGCATGACGAAATTAGAAGTTTGAAAATGATATAATAAGCGATACGTAATTGAACGAATGAGTCATAAAAAAATTGAAGATAAATTTATGAGTAAAAATAAGTATAAATTTAATATCTTCGTTAACGGTATTCTTACGTATTCAGAAGCATTGAAAAAGAAAGAAAAAGAAGGAAATGCGATAATAGTAATTTGGAAAATAATTTGATAGATAAGAAGGAAAAAAGATGAAAAAGCTGGAAAAACTGATATATATATATATACAAGCATGCATATATATATGTATACGTATATATATAAACAGGTAATATACAGTAAAACTATCATATTTCATGAATAATATAAATTATTGAATTATCTAAAAAATTATATTACGCTCTTAGACTACTGATATTACTACCGTTAGTTTGATTATTCGAGGTTTTATTTGTAATTTAATATATAGGCATGCAAATTTTTTTATAGTATCTTGTAAAGAAATTGAATTATTATGAAAGATTTGATTTCGATGAAAACTTATATATAGCAATATATTAAAGTGTTATGTATAGAATAATTTATTTTTGGACAAAAAATTTTTTTGAGTATGTGAAATCAACTTTCATTTTTCATATTTTGGATACAATTTTTGCTGAAAATATACTTCTTTTTATCTCCGATGATAGATTTAGAATTAAATATCTTGTAATTTAAAATTTTATTTTATCTTGAAACATTACGTAATGAAATTATATATAAAGAAAAATAATGTTGAAATTTGAAAAATTAATTTCACTGCTTTGAAATGATGTTCCATAATAAAAAAAAATGGTTTCATATTATTATACTCGCAATATTTCATATAAAACAAAATTATCGTTGATTTCGATAACACGAATTTAATTGAATATGTGTAAAGTGTATGAAAACTTCTGCGACTAACTGTACATATAAAATTCTTATTAACAAGTTAATAATTAAAAAATAAATAAATTTTACACAAATTGGATTTACATATTTACATTAAAAAAAGTACTTCGTTCAAACATATTATGTAAATTAATTTAAAAAAAATTAAAGATTGATCGTATTTTATGTGTTTATATATGTATAAATGTGTGTGTATGTATACAATACAAATGTACATATATATACGCATATATTGTATCCTTTTATAAAGGTGAAAATTAAAGAAAGATAAAGATTTTTGATAATATAAATAGTTTATATTTTTATGAAAAACGTCATATATATCGTCTGATAATATTAGTGTTATTTATTCGATAAATAAATTTGTGATATCATATATTTGTTAATTAATTTTATAACTAAATATATATCAAAATTATGATAATTAAAATAATTAAAATAATATTGTGAACAGGTGTGGTACATTATTAATTTATAACAATGTAATTGTTATATTGTAAATATATATATATATATTTATATATAACAATTTAAATCGAATGCTGTTATAAAAGAGCTAAGATACGTTTAGGATATTTAAATATCGTTTTTGTCGTCACGTTTAATTATTTTCCAATAGATATTCTGTGAATTTATATTTTGTAAATCATATACATATACATAAACATATATTAATAATATATTTAAAAATACGATGTAAAATGTAAATTATAAATATATAAACAAATTTAATGCATAATTTTAAAAGATTGCTACGAATAATGCGAAATAACACGTAACCTTAACGATTATAAAATGAAAGTTATGAAAGTTGAAAATTTGACAGTAAAAGAAATAAAAAAAGAAAATCAATGGTATGAAATAATAATATTTTAATAAATGCTTAATACATAAATATTAAATAAGTGCTTAGTGAAGTGTTTTAGTTTTCTTTAGTTTTCTTTATTTATTTAATTTGAAAGTGTGGAAATGTAAATAATTCAACTATTTTTCTGGAAATTTTTATCAATTCTGGAATATTTTTACCAATTTGTATTATAAAATTAACAATTGTTTATATAGTAGAATTTTAGAACATACGTAAATATAAATCTCACATATAGTTTCTCTCCATATTAATTTTCATAGTTTTGTTATTTTGAAGATTATACTTTTTAAAATTATACGATATAATTAGAATACGAAGAATTATAATAATGCAGAAATATTTAAATTCATAATAATTTTGGTGTTTAAATATATTGATAAACATTCGTAATAATAATAATAATAATAATCCATTTTAAATATATCTTGTTCTAAAATAAGATTTAATTGTCTATATTAATGTTATTTAACTATATTACGTGAAAATCGACAATGTGGAATTTATAATGGTCTAATCTCGTGATTTGTCTTGTAAAAACAAATTCTATGACGCAGTGTTTAAAGAATCATGTGGATAAAGAAAATTCATCAATTCCGAAGCACACGTAACCTTATTACGGACACGATTGCCTTAATTTTTTTCTGTAGAAGATAAAATCGAGATAAAGGTCGAAAGATCCGTGGATTTGTTCAATTGTCATTAATAAATGCAAAAATTTGTAATGTAATGTCATCTCGTGTTTCATTAGAATCCATTGCATGCATTGAATCCATAGAATCCATAGAATGCATTGTATTTTCTTGTAAAAGTGGTGAAGAAAGTTTTGACTCTAGTGTTCTTAAATGTCGTGTAAGTTTTCATAAAATCATAAAATTAAAAATTAACCTCTATATATATTATTGGAATAAGTCAAATGTTAACATCTGACTTTTATGTAATAAATATATAAATATTTTTTTTTTTTTTATAAGGAAAAAATTCAATATGCCTGTCTGACACTGCACACTGTCAGAATACACAGGCAGCCTTAAAATGTTATGCAGAAGCATGACTTTACAGCTATTCTATTCTATCATTTTTAAATGTAAGTAATGAAACGGAACAAGAAATTTGATTGGATTAGATATAGGAATACTTTTGGTCCTTCGGTAAAACATATATCTGAAAATATAATGGCAATAAAATACTAAGCTTGGATTAAATGTCCATCAGGTTAAAATATTCATTTTTCTTTTTTCATTAGAAAATTAAAACAAACAGAATCAAACATTGTTATTTTTGTTATTCTTCTATGATTATAATCTTTATAATTTAATATTTAATTACAAACATATTAATTATTTCCAATAGATATTCTGTGAATTTATATTTATGTACATTTTTATGCTTTTTATGTTTCATTTGTGCATTTTCCAAATAAGATACAAGAAGAAGAATTTAGTTGTGAATATTAATTTAGATGAAAATGATTTAAGTATATCAAAAGAACATTAATATCAATGTATCATGTAACAAGATGAACGAGATAAAATAGTAAGTATTGGTAAGAAGATTGATATGAAATATATGATAAAAAAAATGCTTCCAATAAAGACTCTCCAATATTTTTAATTATTTTTATAGTTATTATTGAATTAGTTAAATTAATTATTTGACTTTATCAATGAACTTTATCAATTTGATTATCAGCAAATTTAATTTCAGGACATTTAATTTTAACATTATTAGGTATTTTTATTAGAAATTTTATTGCAATAATTCCAATTAATTTATTAATTCAAAATACATTATTAACTTTAGAAATTTTTATATCAATTATTCAATGATATGTATTTTCAATTTTCTTAATTTTATATTTTTCAGAATCAAATGAATTTTAATTAATAAATAATGAAGAAAAACTTTTCATTTAATGTAATCATAAATTGCCCATGACCAATTATTTTATCTTTTAGATTATTTGAATTAACAAGAACAATTTTTTTACTTATAATTTTAAATATAATTAATACCACTTTAATTATAATATTTTGATTTTGTGATATTATTCGAGATAGAATATTTTATTATAAAGGATTACATACATTTTTATTATTAATTTTTAAAAATTTAGAATAATTTTACTTATTTTAGAATTAATATATTTTGTATTTTTTTTTTTTTTTTTTTTTTTTTTATACATCAATCTTCCCAAATATGAAATTGGAATTGATATATTATGACCACCAAAAAATATTAAATTTTTTAATTCAATAGAAATTCCATTATTAAATTCATTTACTTTAATTTCTCCAGGTAAGATTTACAGTAACATTAAGTCATTATTATTTAATTATTAATAAATTAAAATATAGAAAATTTTATTTAACACAAACAATTTTATTAGGGATTTATTTTACTATTTTATAAACAATTGAATATTTAAATTCTTTTTTTTTTTTTTTTTGCTTTAATGATAAAATTTATGATTCTATTTCTTTTTTATTCAATTTTTTTTATAGCTATTAGATTTCATGGTTTACATGTACTAATTGAATCATTTTTCTTTTAGTATCTCCATATCGACTGTTAAAAATTCATTTTTGAAATAAACATAATATAAATTTTGAATTAGCCATTTGATATTGACATTTTATTGATGTAATTTGATTATTTTTATTTATTTATATTTTGTTTATTTATTGATTTAAATTTAAAAATTAAATTTCAATTATTTATATATATATATATATATATTGTATAAATAAATACGTTTAATTTTCAATTAAGAAAATTAATTAAATTTAATATAATTATATATATATATATCTTTTTATGTTTTTATTAATCACTTTAATTTCATTAATCCTTTTAATAAATTTATTTCAATAAAAAAAAGATTTTGAAAAAGATCTCCTTTTGAATGTGATCCTTTTGATTTAGCCCTATTACAAAATCTAATTTATCCTTTTCACTTCCTTTTTTTTTTTTAATAACAATAATATTCTTAATTTTTGATGTTGAAATTATTTTATTTTTACCTGTTATTTATTATTTAAAATCTTATAGAACATTAATTTCATATTTTTAATTTTATTAATTTTATCATTTGAGGAATAAACAATTATTTAAATTGAATATTTTAATTAGATTATAATAATTACAATAACTAAAATAATATAAGGATTTAATTAATTGAATCAATCTTTAAGTCGAAATTAAATGTAAATTATTACTTCTTATATATTGTTATAATAAATAAATTTTAATAAATTTTAAATTAATTAAAGCTAATTATTTAGCAATTTATTGTTAATAAATTATTTAGATATTATATTATTCTAACTAAATTATATATTATTATCTATTTAAAAAATTTAAAAATTTTCATTAATATTTTCATTAATATTACACTCTATATATAAGCTATTTAAATAAATAATTTAATTAATTAATTAATAAAATTAATTATGTTAATTAAAAAATAAATTACATAAATTATACTAGTTAAAAATACATTAATTTTAATATAATATTAGTAATTTTAAAACTATGTAAATTTAATGTTAAAAATAAAAATTTACTTGATAATATTTTAATAATTGATTTTTCAATGAATACTTTATAATTAAATATTGATAAAATTAATTTTTTTTATAAATTCTTTTATAAATTATATTTATAAATATAAATAATATTTGCAATAAACCAATTATTACTTAATAAAACAAATTTATAAAAATTATGTCCTATAGTTATTCTTATAATTATTATTTTAAATATTATTAATTCATAAATTCATAATAAATTAATCTTAAAATTATTATTATTATAGAAATTTCCATAATTTCATCTTCTTTTTTAAATACAACATTAATTATTAAATATTTATTTGTTATTACTAAAATTATTCTAAAAGAACACGAAACAGTTAAAATTGTTCCAATAATTAAATTTACTGTTGAAAAATAATATATTTTTCTAGAGAAAAACATTCAATAATTAAATCTTTAGAATAATAACCAACTAAAAATATAATCTTAAAATTGAACAAATAATAATTATCCTTTTAATGGATAAGCATAATATATTTGAAGCATAATATAATTGAATATCTTGATTTCAATTTATAAAATGTATATATCTTCCAACACATTAATAAATAAATATTAATGACTTAAATTTTGCATGAATAAATAAATAAAATAAATAAAAATACTAATTCAGTAAATCCTAGATAATATTCTTATTATAAAACCTAATTGTCTTAATGTTGAATAAGCAACAATTTTTTTTTAAATCTAATTCAAAATTTGCTGAAATTCAGCAAATAATATTGTTAATTTTGAAATTAATAAAATAATATTTTTATATTTACGCTCTAATAAATCTACATAACGAATTGATAAATAAATTCCAGCTGTTATCAATATTGAAGAATGAATTAAAAATGAAACAGATGTTGGATCTTTCATTGCCATTGATAATCAAATTGAAAAAGGAATTTGAGCTCTTTTAGTGAAAGCTATTAACAATAAAAAAATCATTATAAATTTATTTATTTTATAAAAAGATAAATTTCATCTTCCATAATAAATTATTAAACATATAATTAATAATTAATAATAATCCAATATCACGTTTTAAAATAAACTATATGTAATAGTTAAAGTTACCTGAAGTAAATGATTTTATTTTTATGCGATAAATTACTAAAAATAAAAATTAATTCTAACTTATCTCAACCTAAAATAATTGATAATATATTTGGTCTTGAAATTAATATATATATAGAAATTAAAAATAAAATTATTAAATATAAAAACCGATTTATTTTTAATTCTCTTAAATTTATATATCTAATTCAATAAATAATAATTATAGAAAAATCCTTACTAAAAAAATGAGTATTAATGATTTATAATCAATTATTATTAAAAAATTAAATTTTATAGAATTAAATGTATAAATATTTTATTTAAAATAACAATTTTACTTAAATATAAAAATCTTAATAATATAATAAATAATCTAAATTTAAATAACAAAATTCCAATTAATTATATTTTTATGATAATTTAAAATAAATTTATATTTATATAATTTCACAAATCAATATTTTTATTAAACTATTTAAATAAATATTAAATAAAATATAATTTTGAAAACATTAAATTTAATGGAATTCAATTATTAAAATAATGTATTATTAAAATAAAATATTCAACCAATAAATAAAATTATTAATTTTAAATCTTATATAAGTTTTTCCATGATTAGTTAATATAAATAAATAAATCTAAATAAACGATATATTTTTAAAATAATAATTATATTAATAATTTTAATCATGATACTAAACCATAACTATTAATATAATTTCACTTACTAAATTTAATGAAACAGGTGATCTTATATTATATAGATTATATAGATAAATATAGATGAACATATTACAAATCAAAATAAAAATATTGTAGATATAAAGTTAATTATATCTTTATTAACAAATATTAAACGTCTAGTTTGTTTATAAATTATATTTACTAAGAAAAAATAATCCTGAAAATTTAAGACCACGAGAAATTATTATTAAATAACCACCATTTATTCTTATTTTAAAAAAAGTTAATATTCTTATAATTATTAATCCTATATATACAATTGATGAAATTGCAATAATAGATTTTATATCATACTGAGATAAACATATTAATCTTAAAATTAAAATTCCAAATGAATTAATTACAATTAAAATTTTTTGTATAAAAATAAATTGATTCTTAAAAATTTTTATTAATCATAATATTCCATATCCTCCTAATTTCAATATAATTGAAGCTAAAATTATTGATTCATAATAACCATCATGCTTCAACATGAGTCTTTAATAATCAACCATGAAGTAAATAAATTGGAATTTTAACTGAAAATGATATTAATAAATACATAAATAATATTAAATTTAAATTTAAATTTAATTTTTCAATTAATATTAAATTTAATCTACAATTAATTTAATCTACAATTCAATAAATATAATAAATAATATATAATATAATTAATGAAAAAATTATTGTATAAAATATTAATTAAATTTGATAATTAAGGATTTTCTTAATCATCATCATTTGGCAATTAAATAAAAAATCAATAAAATAAATCTAATTCATAAAATAAATAAAATACCAATAAGTTTATTGATATAAAAACTAATAATAATGAAATTATTAATAATAAATTTATAAACAAACAATTTATTCTATTATTATTTAATTATAAAAAAATTAATCAAAAAACTCATAAAGTTAATATTATTAAATAGTAAGAAATATTATTGAAACTAAAATTACAAAAATAAAAATTCATTCAATTCAATTAAAAGTAAGTAAATTTATTAAGTAAATTTATTAATAATATTATAATTAAATTTAAATTATTTTTTAATAAATAATATAAATAAATATACAAATATTAATAAAATTATAATAATCCTAAGTTAATAAATTAAATCTAATATTCTTAATTTTCGATGACATAATTCATAATTTATTCTTGCTAATAATGATATACCCAAAACTAATTCACAAACAGAAAATATTAAAAAATTAAAAATAATCATGTATTAATTTCATTATCAATAATATAAAATAAAACTATAATAACCAAAAATTCTGTTAAAATTAAAAATCTTAGAAAATTTAGATTATAGTATAATGTAAATATAAAAAATAATAAAATTATTAAAAATATTAATTTAATAAATTTTAATTATTATTTAGCTAAATAGTTTAATTCCAACTTTATTCGATAATAGATTTGAAGCGATTGTCATAGAATAACTAGGGAAAATTTAGTGTAAATGACAATGTTTTCTGGTTGCAATTATAACAAAATATATATATGTCTATTATCTTCAGTAATTCACCTATTTTAAGATTACCGAATTCTAAGGATTCCAAAATTTCTTCATACGAGCATGAAACCCATTGTCGAGAGAACTCATTACATTCAATTTTGGCTGGTTATTCTACATTATGATCGTGTAACGAATAGGAAATTTTGAAATTTTTAGAATTAGGTAATGTTAAAACCACTTTATCTCTGGATATAATAATAATATAATACATAAATCATATATATGTACTATAGCTATTTTATCATATTAGAGCTACATTATAGCTATATAGCTATCCATACATAAATCGTATAAGTACATATATAAATTCATACACACAAGAAATAATATATATACAGATTATATACAGAAACTACATATATAAGATAAAAAGAAAACGTATTTTCATTCGTTACTTTACATCTCTGGATTTACGTATTATATTTAGATAAAAAGAAAAAATTTCATAATTAAAACCGTTGTATCTCCGAAAATATATCGCATATACAACGTAATATAAATATAGTAAGTAAACGATACAGCGCTATACAAACGCACAAAAATAATATATACACACATACGTTCGTTTAAGATATACATACACATACATTATTCGAATAATATATATATATAATAGACATATAAAAACGATATCTTGAAAAAAGTTTTAAAAGTTCTTATGTACAAGAGTGGTGGTGTTAAGAAACACACATATATGGACAGATAAAATGGTATATATATAAACACACGCAATTAAAACGATATATATATACAAATATAATAGGAACATAACATAGTATAACACGATATAAATATAGTAGGTATATAATAATAACGATTTACACACACATGTAAAAATCATATATATATGTACAAACACACACAGAAACGATATATACCTAAACTAAAAGAAATGTATCTTCCTTCATACTCCGAAAATATGAAATATATATAATAAATATATTGTAACATAAATATAGCGGATATTTAATAATAGCGATATACATTCGAACAATAATCACATACGTATATATACATATTTATACACAAAGCATACAGAAAAGATGTATATACATACAAATAAGAAGAAGAACACTTTCATTAAATCATCGTTAAGTATTCAAGTTTAAATACATATATTCCGATATATTTCAAAGATATATATATATATATATATATCTAATAACATAATAAATATAACATAACGCAATATAAACATAGTACATACGCATAATAATAGCAATGCACAAATATACGAAAGAACCATACATATATTGAATAAATATGTAGTAAATATAAAAACGATACAATACATATATAACGAAAGAGATTACCGAATTCTAAAGAAATTCAAAATTCTTCATCTTTATACGATCATAACGTTCGACATTCCTTATCGTGAGAATCCTTTACCCAATTTTGACTGTCTACTCCTCTACAAACAGTTCATACATTACGATCATATAAAGAAGAAAAAATTTTAAAATTTTATGAATAGTGTATTATTAAAACGATTATATCTCTGAAGATAGAGGAGACAAATATAGTTCTCTTCGTTCTTTACAAGCGGGAAACGTTGATCTTTATGCTCAATTTTAGCTGGTTACTCTACAACAAGCGATTCGTACGCTATGGTACATTATCATGCTTTTAACATTTCATTTGTGCATTTTCAAAATAAGATACAAGATTGTCAGAAGAATTTAGTTGTGAATATTAATTTAGATGAAAATTATTTAAGCGTATCAAAAGAACATTAATGTATCACGTAACAAGATGAACAAGATAAAATAGTATAAGCATTGGAATAAGAAGATTGGAGAAGATGAAATATTTTTATGAAATATTCATTTTACTTAAATAAAATTTTAGATTTCGATAATCTAACTACGGATGATGCAGATACACAAGTTTTCGAAATGATACTTTAACAGTTGCAAGTTTGGATAGAAATAGATTATATTTGGATTCAACGACTCAACACAATTTGGAATCTACAATTTTACTACACAGTAAAATGAAAATTTTGAAGTTAGATGTTATCGTTTCTTATTGGAGGATAATATGATATCTATCTAATATATTTTTATATATTTAACATATATTCTATGGTAGGCAATGATAAAGATTGGCATGATGAAATTAGAAGTTTGAAAACATAATAAGCGATATAATAAGCGATACGTAATTGAACGAATGAGTCATAAAAAAAAATTGAAGATAAATTTATGAGTAAAAATAAGTATAAATTTAATATCTTCGTTAACGGTATTCTTACGTATTCAGAAGCATTGAAAAAGAAAGAAAAAGAAGGAAATGCGATAATAGTAATTTGGAAAATAATTTGATAGATAAGAAGGAAAAAAGATGAAAAAGCTGGAAAAACTGATATATATATATACAAGCATGCATATATATATATGTATACGTATATATATAAACAGGTAATATACAGTAAAACTATCATATTTCATGAATAATATAAATTATTGAATTATCTAAAAAATTATATTACGCACTTAGACTACTGATATTATAAACCGTTAGTTTGATTATTCGAGGTTTTATTTGTAATTTGATATATAGACATGCAAATTTTTTTATAGTATCTTGTAAAGAAATTGAATTATTATGAAGGATTTGATTTCAATGAAAACTTATATATAGCAATATATTAAAGCGTTATGTATAGAATAATTTATTTTTGGACAGAAAATTCTTTTGAGTATGTGAAATCAACTTTCATTTTTTCATATTTTGGATACAATTTTTGCTGAAAATATACTTCTTTTTATCTCCGATGATAGATTTAGAATTAAATATCTTGTAATTTAAAATTTTATTTTATCTTGAAACATTACGTAATGAAATTATATATAAAGAAAAATAATGTTGAAATTTGAAAAATTAATTTCACTGCTTTGAAATGATGTTCCATAATAAAAAAAAATGGTTTCATATTATTATACTCGCAATATTTCATATAAAACAAAATTATCGTTGATTTCGATAACACGAATTTAATTGAATATGTGTAAAGTGTATGAAAACTTCTGCGACTAACTGTACATATAAAATTCTTATTAACAAGTTAATAATTAAAAGTAAATAAATTTTACACAAATTGGATTTACATATTTACATTAAAAAAAGTACTTCGTTCAAACATATTATGTAAATTAATTTAAAAAAAATTAAAGATTGATCGTATTTTATGTGTTTATATATGTATAAATGTGTGTGTATGTATACAATACAAATGTACATATATATACGCATATATTGTATCCTTTTATAAAGGTGAAAATTAAAGAAAGATAAAGATTTTTGATAATATAAATAGTTTATATTTTTATGAAAAACGTATATATCGTCTGATAATATTAGTGTTATTTATTCGATAAATAAATTTGTGATATCATATATTTGTTAATTAATTTTTTATAACTAAATATATATCAAAATTATGATAATTAAAATAATTAAAATAATATTGTGAACAGGTGTGGTACATTATTAATTTATAACAATGTAATTGTTATATTGTAAATATATATATATATTTATATATAACAATTTAAATCGAATGCTGTTATAAAAGAGCTAAGATACGTTTAGGATATTTAAATATCGTTTTTTGTCGTCACGTTTAATTATTTTCCAATAGATATTCTGTGAATTTATATTTTGTAAATCATATACATATACATAAACATATATTAATAATATATTTAAAAATACGATGTAAAATGTAAATTATAAATATATAAACAAATTTAATGCATAATTTTAAAAGATTGCTACGAATAATGCGAAATAACACGTAACCTTAACGATTATAAAATGAAAGTTATGAAAGTTGAAAATTTGACAGTAAAAAGAAATAAAAAAAGAAAATCAATGGTATGAAATAATAATATTTTAATAAATGCTTAATACATAAATATTAAATAAGTGCTTAGTGAAGTGTTTTAGTTTTCTTTAGTTTTCTTTATTTATTTAATTCGAAAGTGTGGAAATGTAAATAATTCAACTATTTTTCTGGAAATTTTTATCAATTCTGGAATATTTTTACCAATTTGTATTATAAAATTAACAATTGTTTATATAGTAGAATTTTAGAACATACGTAAATATAAATCTCACATATAGTTTCTCTTTGTTATTTTGAAGATTATACTTTTTAAAATTATACGATATAATTAGAATACGAAGAATTATAATAATGCAGAAATATTTAAATTCATAATAATTTTGGTGTTTAAATATATTGATAAACATTCGTAATAATAATAATAATAATAATCCATTTTAAATATATCTTGTTCTAAAATAAGATTTAATTGTCTATATTAATGTTATTTAACTATATTACGTGGAAATCGACAATGTGGAATTTATAATGGTCTAATCTCGTGATTTGTCTTGTAAAAACAAATTCTATGACGCAGTGTTTAAAGAATCATGTGGATAAAGAAAATTCATCAATTCCGAAGCACACGTAACCTTATTACGGGCACGATTGCCTTAATTTTTTTCTGTAGAAGATAAAATCGAGATAAAGGTCGAAAGATCCGTGGATTTGTTCAATTGTCATTAATAAATGCAAAAATTTGTAATGTAATGTCATCTCGTGTTTCATTAGAATCCATTGCATGCATTGAATCCATAGAATCCATAGAATGCATTGTATTTTCTTGTAAAAGTGGTGAAGAAAGTTTTGACTCTAGTGTTCTTAAATGTCGTGTAAGTTTTCATAAAATCATAAAATTAAAAATTAACCTCTATATATATTATTGGAATAAGTCAAATGTTAACATCTGACTTTTATGTAATAAATATATAAATATTTTTTTGTTTTTTTTTATAAGGAAAAAATTCATCCAATATGCCTGTCTGACACTGCACACTGTCAGAATACACAGGCAGCCTTAAAATGTTATGCAGAAGCATGACTTTACAGCTATTCTATTCTATCATTTTTAAATGTAAGTAATGAAACGGAACAAGAAATTTGATTGGATTAGATATAGGAATACTTTTGGTCCTTCGGTAAAACATATATCTGAAAATATAATGGCAATAAAATACTAAGCTTGGATTAAATGTCCATCAGGTTAAAATATTCATTTTTCTTTTTTCATTAGAAAATTAAAACAAACAGAATCAAACATTGTTATTTTTGTTATTCTTCTATGATTATAATCTTTATAATTTAATATTTAATTACAAACATATTAATTATTTCCAATAGATATTCTGTGAATTTATATTTATGTACATTTTTATGCTTTTTATGTTTCATTTGTGCATTTTCCAAATAAGATACAAGAAGAAGAATTTAGTTGTGAATATTAATTTAGATGAAAATGATTTAAGTATATCAAAAGAACATTAATATCAATGTATCATGTAACAAGATGAACGAGATAAAATAGTAAGTATTGGTAAGAAGATTGATATGAAATATATGATAAAAAAAATGCTTTCCAATAAAGACTCTCCAATATTTTTAATTATTTTTATAGTTATTATTGAATTAGTTAAATTAACTATTTGACTTTATCAATTTGATTATCAGCAAATTTAATTTCAGGACATTTAATTTTAACATTATTAGGTATTTTTATTAGAAATTTTATTGCAATAATTCCAATTAATTTATTAATTCAAAATACATTATTAACTTTAGAAATTTTTATATCAATTATTCAATGATATGTATTTTCAATTTTCTTAATTTTATATTTTTCAGAATCAAATGAATTTTAATTAATAAATAATGAAGAAAAACTTTTCATTTAATGTAATCATAAATTGCCCATGACCAATTATTTTATCTTTTAGATTATTTGAATTAACAAGAACAATTTTTTTACTTATAATTTTAAATATAATTAATACCACTTTAATTATAATATTTTGATTTTGTGATATTATTCGAGATAGAATATTTTATTATAAAGGATTACATACATTTTTTATTATTAATTTTTAAAAATTTAGAATAATTTTACTTATTTTAGAATTAATATATTTTGTATTTTTCTTTTTTTTTTTTGATTTTTTTTGACTTTTTTTCATACATCAATCTTCCCAAATATGAAATTGGAATTGATATATTATGACCACCAAAAATATTAAATTTTTTAATTCAATAGAAATTCCATTATTAAATTCATTTACTTTAATTTCTCCAGGTAAGATTTACAGTAACATTAAGTCATTATTATTTAATTATTAATAAATTAAAATATAGAAAATTTTATTTAACACAAACAATTTTATTAGGGATTTATTTTACTATTTTATAAACAATTGAATATTTAAATTCTTTTTTTTTTTTTTTTTTGCTTTAATGATAAAATTTATGATTTTTTTTCTTTTTTTTATTCAATTTTTTTATAGCTATTAGATTTCATGGTTTACATGTACTAATTGAATCATTTTTCTTTAGTATCTCCATATCGACTGTTAAAAATTCATTTTTGAAATAAACATAATATAAATTTTGAATTAGCCATTTGATATTGACATTTTATTGATGTAATTTGATTATTTTTATTTATTTATATTTTGTTTATTTATTGATTTAAATTTAAAAATTAAATTTCAATTATTTATATATATATATATATATTGTATAAATAAATACGTTTAATTTTCAATTAAGAAAATTAATTAAATTTAATATAATTATATATATATATATCTTTTTGTTTTTATTAATCACTTTAATTTCATTAATCCTTTTAATAAATTTATTTCAATAAAAAAAAAAGATTTTGAAAAAGATCTCCTTTTGAATGTGATCTCCTTTTGATTTAGCCCTATTACAAAATCTAATTTATCCTTTTCACTTCCTTTTTTTTTTTTTTAATAACAATAATATTCTTAATTTTTGATGTTGAAATTATTTTATTTTTACCTGTTATTTATTATTTAAAATCTTATAGAACATTAATTTCATATTTTTTAATTTTATTAATTTTATCATTTGAGGGAATAAACAATTATTTAAATTGAATATTTTAATTAGATTATAATAATTACAATAACTAAAATAATATAAGGATTTAATTAATTGAATCAATCTTTAAGTCGAAATTAAATGTAAATTATTACTTCTTATATATTGTTATAATAAATAAATTTTAATAAATTTTAAATTAATTAAAGCTAATTATTTAGCAATTTATTGTTAATAAATTATTTAGATATTATATTATTCTAACTAAATTATATATTATTATCTATTTAAAAATTTAAAAATTTTCATTAATATTTTCATTAATATTACACTCTATATATAAGCTATTTAAATAAATAATTTAATTAATTAATTAATAAAATTAATTATGTTAATTAAAAAATAAATTACATAAATTATACTAGTTAAAAATACATTAATTTTAATATAATATTAGTAATTTTAAAACTATGTAAATTTAATGTTAAAAATAAAAATTTACTTGATAATATTTTAATAATTGATTTCTCAATGAATACTTTATAATTAAATATTGATAAAATTAATTTTTTTTATAAATTCTTTTATAAATTATATTTATAAATATAAATAATATTTGCAATAAACCAATTATTACTTAATAAAACAAATTTATAAAAATTATGTCCTATAGTTATTCTTATAATTATTATTTTAAATATTATTAATTTATAAATTCATAATAAATTAATCTTAAAATTATTATTATTATAGAAATTTCCATAATTTCATCTTCTTTTTAAATACAACATTAATTATTAAATATTTATTTGTTATTACTAAAATTATTCAAAAAGAACACGAAACGGTTAAAATTGTTCCAATAATTAAATTTACTGTTGAAAAATAATATATTTTTCTAGAGAAAACATTCAATAATTAAATCTTTAGAATAATAACCAACTAAAAATATAATCTTAAAATTGAACAAATAATAATTATCCTTTTTAATGGATAAGCATAATATATTTGAAGCATAATATAATTGAATATCTTGATTTCAATTTATAAAATGTATATATCTTCCAACACATTAATAAATAAATATTAATGACTTAAATTTTGCATGAATAAATAAATAAAATAAATAAAAATACTAATTCAGTAAATCCTAGATAATATTCTTATTATAAAACCTAATTGTCTTAATGTTGAATAAGCAACAATTTTTTTTTAAATCTAATTCAAAATTTGCTGAAATTCAGCAAATAATATTGTTAATTTTGAAATTAATAAAATAATATTTTTATATTTACGCTCTAATAAATCTACATAACGAATTGATAAATAAATTCCAGCTGTTATCAATATTGAAGAATGAATTAAAAATGAAACAGATGTTGGATCTTTCATTGCCATTGATAATCAAATTGAAAAAGGAATTTGAGCTTTTTTAGTGAAAGCTATTAACAATAAAAGAATCATTATAAATTTATTTATTTTATAAAAAGATAAATTTCATCTTCCGTAATAAATTATTAAACATATAATTAATAATTAATAATAATCCAATATCACGTTTTAAAATAAACTATATGTAATAGTTAAAGTTACCTGAAGTAAATGATTTTATTTTTATGCGATAAATTACTAAAAAATAAAAAATTAATTCTAACTTATCTCAACCTAAAATAATTGATAATATATTTGGTCTTGAAATTAATATATATATAGAAATTAAAAATAAAATTATTAAATATAAAAACCGATTTATTTTTAATTCTCTTAAATTTATATATCTAATTCAATAAATAATAATTATAGAAAAATCCTTACTAAAAAAATGAGTATTAATGATTTATAATCAATTATTATTAAAAATTAAATTTTATAGAATTAAATGTATAAATATTTTATTTAAAATAACAATTTTACTTAAATATAAAAATCTTAATAATATAATAAATAATCTAAATTTAAATAACAAAATTCCAATTAATTATATTTTTATGATAATTTAAAATAAATTTATATTTATATAATTTCACAAATCAATATTTTTATTAAACTATTTAAATAAATATTAAATAAAATATAATTTTGAAAACATTAAATTTAATGGAATTCAATTATTAAAATAATGTATTATTAAAATAAAATATTCAACCAATAAATAAAATTATTAATTTTAAATCTTATATAAGTTTTTCCATGATTAGTTAATATAAATAAATAAATCTAAATAAACGATATATTTTTAAAATAATAATTATATTAATAATTTTAATCATGATACTAAACCATAACTATTAATATAATTTCACTTACTAAATTTAATGAAACAGGTGATCTTATATTATATAGATTATATAGATAAATATAGATGAACATATTACAAATCAAAATAAAAATATTGTAGATATAAAGTTAATTATATCTTTATTAACAAATATTAAACGTCTAGTTTGTTTATAAATTATATTTACTAAGAAAAAATAATCCTGAAAATTTAAGACCACGAGAAATTATTATTAAATAACCACCATTTATTCTTATTTTAAAAAAAGTTAATATTCTTATAATTATTAATCCTATATATACAATTGATGAAATTGCAATAATAGATTTTATATCATACTGAGATAAACATATTAATCTTAAAATTAAAATTCCAAATGAATTAATTACAATTAAAATTTTTTGTATAAAAATAAATTGATTCTTAAAAATTTTTATTAATCATAATATTCCATATCCTCCTAATTTCAATATAATTGAAGCTAAAATTATTGATTCATAATAACCATCATGCTTCAACATGAGTCTTTAATAATCAACCATGAAGTAAATAAATTGGAATTTTAACTGAAAATGATATTAATAAATACATAAATAATATTAAATTTAAATTTAAATTTAATTTTTCAATTAATATTAAATTTAATCTACAATTAATTTAATCTACAATTCAATAAATATAATAAATAATATATAATATAATTAATGAAAAAATTATTGTATAAAATATTAATTAAATTTGATAATTAAGGATTTTCTTAATCATCATCATTTGGCAATTAAATAAAAATCAATAAAATAAATCTAATTCATAAAATAAATAAAATACCAATAAGTTTATTGATATAAAAACTAATAATAATGAAATTATTAATAATAAATTTATAAACAAACAATTTATTCTATTATTATTTAATTATAAAAAAATTAATCAAAAACTCATAAAGTTAATATTATTAAATAGTAAGAAATATTATTGAAACTAAAATTACAAAAATAAAAATTCATTCAATTCAATTAAAAGTAAGTAAATTTATTAAGTAAATTTATTAATAATATTATAATTAAATTTAAATTATTTTTTTAATAAATAATATAAATAAATATACAAATATTAATAAAATTATAATAATCCTAAGTTAATAAATTAAATCTAATATTCTTAATTTTCGATGACATAATTCATAATTTATTCTTGCTAATAATGATATACCCAAAACTAATTCACAAACAGAAAATATTAAAAAATTAAAAATAATCATGTATTAATTTCATTATCAATAATATAAAATAAAACTATAATAACCAAAAATTCTGTTAAAATTAAAAATCTTAGAAAATTTAGATTATAGTATAATGTAAATATAAAAATAATAAAATTATTAAAAATATTAATTTAATAAATTTTAATTATTATTTAGCTAAATAGTTTAATTCCAACTTTATTCGATAATAGATTTGAAGCGATTGTCATAGAATAACTAGGGAAAATTTAGTGTAAATGACAATGTTTTCTGGTTGCAATTATAACAAAATATATATATGTCTATTATCTTCAGTAATTCACCTATTTTAAGATTACCGAATTCTAAGGATTCCAAAATTTCTTCATACGAGCATGAAACCCATTGTCGAGAGAACTCATTACATTCAATTTTGGCTGGTTATTCTACATTATGATCGTGTAACGAATAGGAAATTTTGAAATTTTTAGAATTAGGTAATGTTAAAACCACTTTATCTCTGGATATAATAATAATATAATACATAAATCATATATATGTACTATAGCTATTTTATCATATTAGAGCTACATTATAGCTATATAGCTATCCATACATAAATCGTATAAGTACATATATAAATTCATACACACAAGAAATAATATATATACAGATTATATACAGAAACTACATATATAAGATAAAAAGAAAACGTATTTTCATTCGTTACTTTACATCTCTGGATTTACGTATTATATTTAGATAAAAAGAAAAAATTTCATAATTAAAACCGTTGTATCTCCGAAAATATATCGCATATACAACGTAATATAAATATAGTAAGTAAACGATACAGCGCTATACAAACGCACAAAAATAATATATACACACATACGTTCGTTTAAGATATACATACACATACATTATTCGAATAATATATATATATAATAGACATATAAAAACGATATCTTGAAAAAAGTTTTAAAAGTTCTTATGTACAAGAGTGGTGGTGTTAAGAAACACACATATATGGACAGATAAAATGGTATATATATAAACACACGCAATTAAAACGATATATATATACAAATATAATAGGAACATAACATAGTATAACACGATATAAATATAGTAGGTATATAATAATAACGATTTACACACACATGTAAAAATCATATATATATGTACAAACACACACAGAAACGATATATACCTAAACTAAAAAGAAATGTATCTTCCTTCATACTCCGAAAATATGAAATATATATAATAAATATATTGTAACATAAATATAGCGGATATTTAATAATAGCGATATACATTCGAACAATAATCACATACGTATATATACATATTTATACACAAAGCATACAGAAAAGATGTATATACATACAAATAAGAAGAAGAACACTTTCATTAAATCATCGTTAAGTATTCAAGTTTAAATACATATATTCCGATATATTTCAAAGATATATATATATATATATATATCTAATAACATAATAAATATAACATAACGCAATATAAACATAGTACATACGCATAATAATAGCAATGCACAAATATACGAAAGAACCATACATATATTGAATAAATATGTAGTAAATATAAAAACGATACAATACATATATAACGAAAGAGATTACCGAATTCTAAAGAAATTCAAAATTCTTCATCTTTATACGATCATAACGTTCGACATTCCTTATCGTGAGAATCCTTTACCCAATTTTGACTGTCTACTCCTCTACAAACAGTTCATACATTACGATCATATAAAGAAGAAAAAATTTTAAAATTTTATGAATAGTGTATTATTAAAACGATTATATCTCTGAAGATAGAGGAGACAAATATAGTTCTCTTCGTTCTTTACAAGCGGGAAACGTTGATCTTTATGCTCAATTTTAGCTGGTTACTCTACAACAAGCGATTCGTACGCTATGGTACATTATCATGCTTTTAACATTTCATTTGTGCATTTTCAAAATAAGATACAAGATTGTCAGAAGAATTTAGTTGTGAATATTAATTTAGATGAAAATTATTTAAGCGTATCAAAAGAACATTAATGTATCACGTAACAAGATGAACAAGATAAAATAGTATAAGCATTGGAATAAGAAGATTGGAGAAGATGAAATATTTTTATGAAATATTCATTTTACTTAAATAAAATTTTAGATTTCGATAATCTAACTACGGATGATGCAGATACACAAGTTTTCGAAATGATACTTTAACAGTTGCAAGTTTGGATAGAAATAGATTATATTTGGATTCAACGACTCAACACAATTTGGAATCTACAATTTTACTACACAGTAAAATGAAAATTTTGAAGTTAGATGTTATCGTTTCTTATTGGAGGATAATATGATATCTATCTAATATATTTTTATATATTTAACATATATTCTATGGTAGGCAATGATAAAGATTGGCATGATGAAATTAGAAGTTTGAAAACATAATAAGCGATATAATAAGCGATACGTAATTGAACGAATGAGTCATAAAAAAAAATTGAAGATAAATTTATGAGTAAAAATAAGTATAAATTTAATATCTTCGTTAACGGTATTCTTACGTATTCAGAAGCATTGAAAAAGAAAGAAAAAGAAGGAAATGCGATAATAGTAATTTGGAAAATAATTTGATAGATAAGAAGGAAAAAGATGAAAAAGCTGGAAAACTGATATATATATATACAAGCATGCATATATATATATGTATACGTATATATATAAACAGGTAATATACAGTAAAACTATCATATTTCATGAATAATATAAATTATTGAATTATCTAAAAAATTATATTACGCACTTAGACTACTGATATTATAAACCGTTAGTTTGATTATTCGAGGTTTTATTTGTAATTTGATATATAGACATGCAAATTTTTTTATAGTATCTTGTAAAGAAATTGAATTATTATGAAGGATTTGATTTCAATGAAAACTTATATATAGCAATATATTAAAGCGTTATGTATAGAATAATTTATTTTTGGACAAAAATTTTTTTGAGTATGTGAAATCAACTTTCATTTTTTCATATTTTGGATACAATTTTTGCTGAAAATATACTTCTTTTTATCTCCGATGATAGATTTAGAATTAAATATCTTGTAATTTAAAATTTTATTTTATCTTGAAACATTACGTAATGAAATTATATATAAAGAAAAATAATGTTGAAATTTGAAAAATTAATTTCACTGCTTTGAAATGATGTTCCATAATAAAAAAATGGTTTCATATTATTATACTCGCAATATTTCATATAAAACAAAATTATCGTTGATTTCGATAACACGAATTTAATTGAATATGTGTAAAGTGTATGAAAACTTCTGCGACTAACTGTACATATAAAATTCTTATTAACAAGTTAATAATTAAAAGTAAATAAATTTTACACAAATTGGATTTACATATTTACATTAAAAAAAGTACTTCGTTCAAACATATTATGTAAATTAATTTAAAAAAAATTAAAGATTGATCGTATTTTATGTGTTTATATATGTATAAATGTGTGTGTATGTATACAATACAAATGTACATATATATACGCATATATTGTATCCTTTTATAAAGGTGAAAATTAAAGAAAGATAAAGATTTTTGATAATATAAATAGTTTATATTTTTATGAAAAACGTATATATCGTCTGATAATATTAGTGTTATTTATTCGATAAATAAATTTGTGATATCATATATTTGTTAATTAATTTTTTATAACTAAATATATATCAAAATTATGATAATTAAAATAATTAAAATAATATTGTGAACAGGTGTGGTACATTATTAATTTATAACAATGTAATTGTTATATTGTAAATATATATATATATTTATATATAACAATTTAAATCGAATGCTGTTATAAAAGAGCTAAGATACGTTTAGGATATTTAAATATCGTTTTTGTCGTCACGTTTAATTATTTTCCAATAGATATTCTGTGAATTTATATTTTGTAAATCATATACATATACATAAACATATATTAATAATATATTTAAAAATACGATGTAAAATGTAAATTATAAATATATAAACAAATTTAATGCATAATTTTAAAAGATTGCTACGAATAATGCGAAATAACACGTAACCTTAACGATTATAAAATGAAAGTTATGAAAGTTGAAAATTTGACAGTAAAAAGAAATAAAAAAAGAAAATCAATGGTATGAAATAATAATATTTTAATAAATGCTTAATACATAAATATTAAATAAGTGCTTAGTGAAGTGTTTTAGTTTTCTTTAGTTTTCTTTATTTATTTAATTCGAAAGTGTGGAAATGTAAATAATTCAACTATTTTTCTGGAAATTTTTATCAATTCTGGAATATTTTTACCAATTTGTATTATAAAATTAACAATTGTTTATATAGTAGAATTTTAGAACATACGTAAATATAAATCTCACATATAGTTTCTCTTTGTTATTTTGAAGATTATACTTTTTAAAATTATACGATATAATTAGAATACGAAGAATTATAATAATGCAGAAATATTTAAATTCATAATAATTTTGGTGTTTAAATATATTGATAAACATTCGTAATAATAATAATAATAATAATCCATTTTAAATATATCTTGTTCTAAAATAAGATTTAATTGTCTATATTAATGTTATTTAACTATATTACGTGGAAATCGACAATGTGGAATTTATAATGGTCTAATCTCGTGATTTGTCTTGTAAAAACAAATTCTATGACGCAGTGTTTAAAGAATCATGTGGATAAAGAAAATTCATCAATTCCGAAGCACACGTAACCTTATTACGGGCACGATTGCCTTAATTTTTTTCTGTAGAAGATAAAATCGAGATAAAGGTCGAAAGATCCGTGGATTTGTTCAATTGTCATTAATAAATGCAAAAATTTGTAATGTAATGTCATCTCGTGTTTCATTAGAATCCATTGCATGCATTGAATCCATAGAATCCATAGAATGCATTGTATTTTCTTGTAAAAGTGGTGAAGAAAGTTTTGACTCTAGTGTTCTTAAATGTCGTGTAAGTTTTCATAAAATCATAAAATTAAAAATTAACCTCTATATATATTATTGGAATAAGTCAAATGTTAACATCTGACTTTTATGTAATAAATATATAAATATTTTTTTTTTTTTTTTATAAGGAAAAATTCATCCAATATGCCTGTCTGACACTGCACACTGTCAGAATACACAGGCAGCCTTAAAATGTTATGCAGAAGCATGACTTTACAGCTATTCTATTCTATCATTTTTAAATGTAAGTAATGAAACGGAACAAGAAATTTGATTGGATTAGATATAGGAATACTTTTGGTCCTTCGGTAAAACATATATCTGAAAATATAATGGCAATAAAATACTAAGCTTGGATTAAATGTCCATCAGGTTAAAATATTCATTTTTCTTTTTTCATTAGAAAATTAAAACAAACAGAATCAAACATTGTTATTTTTGTTATTCTTCTATGATTATAATCTTTATAATTTAATATTTAATTACAAACATATTAATTATTTCCAATAGATATTCTGTGAATTTATATTTATGTACATTTTTATGCTTTTTATGTTTCATTTGTGCATTTTCCAAATAAGATACAAGAAGAAGAATTTAGTTGTGAATATTAATTTAGATGAAAATGATTTAAGTATATCAAAAGAACATTAATATCAATGTATCATGTAACAAGATGAACGAGATAAAATAGTAAGTATTGGTAAGAAGATTGATATGAAATATATGATAAAAAAAATGCTTTCCAATAAAGACTCTCCAATATTTTTAATTATTTTTATAGTTATTATTGAATTAGTTAAATTAACTATTTGACTTTATCAATTTGATTATCAGCAAATTTAATTTCAGGACATTTAATTTTAACATTATTAGGTATTTTTATTAGAAATTTTATTGCAATAATTCCAATTAATTTATTAATTCAAAATACATTATTAACTTTAGAAATTTTTATATCAATTATTCAATGATATGTATTTTCAATTTTCTTAATTTTATATTTTTCAGAATCAAATGAATTTTAATTAATAAATAATGAAGAAAAACTTTTCATTTAATGTAATCATAAATTGCCCATGACCAATTATTTTATCTTTTAGATTATTTGAATTAACAAGAACAATTTTTTTACTTATAATTTTAAATATAATTAATACCACTTTAATTATAATATTTTGATTTTGTGATATTATTCGAGATAGAATATTTTATTATAAAGGATTACATACATTTTTTATTAATTTTTAAAAATTTAGAATAATTTTACTTATTTTAGAATTAATATATTTTGTATTTTTCTTTTTTTTTTTTGACTTTTTTTCATACATCAATCTTCCCAAATATGAAATTGGAATTGATATATTATGACCACCAAAAATATTAAATTTTTAATTCAATAGAAATTCCATTATTAAATTCATTTACTTTAATTTCTCCAGGTAAGATTTACAGTAACATTAAGTCATTATTATTTAATTATTAATAAATTAAAATATAGAAAATTTTATTTAACACAAACAATTTTATTAGGGATTTATTTTACTATTTTATAAACAATTGAATATTTAAATTCTTTTTTTTTTTTTTTTGCTTTAATGATAAAATTTATGATTCTATTTCTTTTTTTTATTCAATTTTTTTTATAGCTATTAGATTTCATGGTTTACATGTACTAATTGAATCATTTTTCTTTTAGTATCTCCATATCGACTGTTAAAAATTCATTTTTGAAATAAACATAATATAAATTTTGAATTAGCCATTTGATATTGACATTTTATTGATGTAATTTGATTATTTTTATTTATTTATATTTTGTTTATTTATTGATTTAAATTTAAAAATTAAATTTCAATTATTTATATATATATATATATATATTGTATAAATAAATACGTTTAATTTTCAATTAAGAAAATTAATTAAATTTAATATAATTATATATATATATATCTTTTTATGTTTTTATTAATCACTTTAATTTCATTAATCCTTTTAATAAATTTATTTCAATAAAAAAAAAAGATTTTGAAAAAGATCTCCTTTTGAATGTGATCTCCTTTTGATTTAGCCCTATTACAAAATCTAATTTATCCTTTTCACTTCCTTTTTTTTTTTTTTAATAACAATAATATTCTTAATTTTTGATGTTGAAATTATTTTATTTTTACCTGTTATTTATTATTTAAAATCTTATAGAACATTAATTTCATATTTTTAATTTTATTAATTTTATCATTTGAGGGAATAAACAATTATTTAAATTGAATATTTTAATTAGATTATAATAATTACAATAACTAAAATAATATAAGGATTTAATTAATTGAATCAATCTTTAAGTCGAAATTAAATGTAAATTATTACTTCTTATATATTGTTATAATAAATAAATTTTAATAAATTTTAAATTAATTAAAGCTAATTATTTAGCAATTTATTGTTAATAAATTATTTAGATATTATATTATTCTAACTAAATTATATATTATTATCTATTTAAAAAATTTAAAAATTTTCATTAATATTTTCATTAATATTACACTCTATATATAAGCTATTTAAATAAATAATTTAATTAATTAATTAATAAAATTAATTATGTTAATTAAAAAATAAATTACATAAATTATACTAGTTAAAAATACATTAATTTTAATATAATATTAGTAATTTTAAAACTATGTAAATTTAATGTTAAAAATAAAAATTTACTTGATAATATTTTAATAATTGATTTTTCAATGAATACTTTATAATTAAATATTGATAAAATTAATTTTTTTTATAAATTCTTTTATAAATTATATTTATAAATATAAATAATATTTGCAATAAACCAATTATTACTTAATAAAACAAATTTATAAAAATTATGTCCTATAGTTATTCTTATAATTATTATTTTAAATATTATTAATTTATAAATTCATAATAAATTAATCTTAAAATTATTATTATTATAGAAATTTCCATAATTTCATCTTCTTTTTAAATACAACATTAATTATTAAATATTTATTTGTTATTACTAAAATTATTCAAAAAGAACACGAAACGGTTAAAATTGTTCCAATAATTAAATTTACTGTTGAAAAATAATATATTTTTCTAGAGAAAAACATTCAATAATTAAATCTTTAGAATAATAACCAACTAAAAATATAATCTTAAAATTGAACAAATAATAATTATCCTTTTTAATGGATAAGCATAATATATTTGAAGCATAATATAATTGAATATCTTGATTTCAATTTATAAAATGTATATATCTTCCAACACATTAATAAATAAATATTAATGACTTAAATTTTGCATGAATAAATAAATAAAATAAATAAAAATACTAATTCAGTAAATCCTAGATAATATTCTTATTATAAAACCTAATTGTCTTAATGTTGAATAAGCAACAATTTTTTTTTAAATCTAATTCAAAATTTGCTGAAATTCAGCAAATAATATTGTTAATTTTGAAATTAATAAAATAATATTTTTATATTTACGCTCTAATAAATCTACATAACGAATTGATAAATAAATTCCAGCTGTTATCAATATTGAAGAATGAATTAAAAATGAAACAGATGTTGGATCTTTCATTGCCATTGATAATCAAATTGAAAAAGGAATTTGAGCTTTTTTAGTGAAAGCTATTAACAATAAAAAAATCATTATAAATTTATTTATTTTATAAAAAGATAAATTTCATCTTCCGTAATAAATTATTAAACATATAATTAATAATTAATAATAATCCAATATCACGTTTTAAAATAAACTATATGTAATAGTTAAAGTTACCTGAAGTAAATGATTTTATTTTTATGCGATAAATTACTAAAAATAAAAATTAATTCTAACTTATCTCAACCTAAAATAATTGATAATATATTTGGTCTTGAAATTAATATATATATAGAAATTAAAAATAAAATTATTAAATATAAAAACCGATTTATTTTTAATTCTCTTAAATTTATATATCTAATTCAATAAATAATAATTATAGAAAAATCCTTACTAAAAAAATGAGTATTAATGATTTATAATCAATTATTATTAAAAATTAAATTTTATAGAATTAAATGTATAAATATTTTATTTAAAATAACAATTTTACTTAAATATAAAAATCTTAATAATATAATAAATAATCTAAATTTAAATAACAAAATTCCAATTAATTATATTTTTATGATAATTTAAAATAAATTTATATTTATATAATTTCACAAATCAATATTTTTATTAAACTATTTAAATAAATATTAAATAAAATATAATTTTGAAAACATTAAATTTAATGGAATTCAATTATTAAAATAATGTATTATTAAAATAAAATATTCAACCAATAAATAAAATTATTAATTTTAAATCTTATATAAGTTTTTCCATGATTAGTTAATATAAATAAATAAATCTAAATAAACGATATATTTTTAAAATAATAATTATATTAATAATTTTAATCATGATACTAAACCATAACTATTAATATAATTTCACTTACTAAATTTAATGAAACAGGTGATCTTATATTATATAGATTATATAGATAAATATAGATGAACATATTACAAATCAAAATAAAAATATTGTAGATATAAAGTTAATTATATCTTTATTAACAAATATTAAACGTCTAGTTTGTTTATAAATTATATTTACTAAGAAAAAATAATCCTGAAAATTTAAGACCACGAGAAATTATTATTAAATAACCACCATTTATTCTTATTTTAAAAAAAGTTAATATTCTTATAATTATTAATCCTATATATACAATTGATGAAATTGCAATAATAGATTTTATATCATACTGAGATAAACATATTAATCTTAAAATTAAAATTCCAAATGAATTAATTACAATTAAAATTTTTTGTATAAAAATAAATTGATTCTTAAAAATTTTTATTAATCATAATATTCCATATCCTCCTAATTTCAATATAATTGAAGCTAAAATTATTGATTCATAATAACCATCATGCTTCAACATGAGTCTTTAATAATCAACCATGAAGTAAATAAATTGGAATTTTAACTGAAAATGATATTAATAAATACATAAATAATATTAAATTTAAATTTAAATTTAATTTTTCAATTAATATTAAATTTAATCTACAATTAATTTAATCTACAATTCAATAAATATAATAAATAATATATAATATAATTAATGAAAAAATTATTGTATAAAATATTAATTAAATTTGATAATTAAGGATTTTCTTAATCATCATCATTTGGCAATTAAATAAAAATCAATAAAATAAATCTAATTCATAAAATAAATAAAATACCAATAAGTTTATTGATATAAAAACTAATAATAATGAAATTATTAATAATAAATTTATAAACAAACAATTTATTCTATTATTATTTAATTATAAAAAAATTAATCCAAAAACTCATAAAGTTAATATTATTAAATAGTAAGAAATATTATTGAAACTAAAATTACAAAAATAAAAATTCATTCAATTCAATTAAAAGTAAGTAAATTTATTAAGTAAATTTATTAATAATATTATAATTAAATTTAAATTATTTTTTAATAAATAATATAAATAAATATACAAATATTAATAAAATTATAATAATCCTAAGTTAATAAATTAAATCTAATATTCTTAATTTTCGATGACATAATTCATAATTTATTCTTGCTAATAATGATATACCCAAAACTAATTCACAAACAGAAAATATTAAAAAATTAAAAATAATCATGTATTAATTTCATTATCAATAATATAAAATAAAACTATAATAACCAAAAATTCTGTTAAAATTAAAAATCTTAGAAAATTTAGATTATAGTATAATGTAAATATAAAAATAATAAAATTATTAAAAATATTAATTTAATAAATTTTAATTATTATTTAGCTAAATAGTTTAATTCCAACTTTATTCGATAATAGATTTGAAGCGATTGTCATAGAATAACTAGGGAAAATTTAGTGTAAATGACAATGTTTTCTGGTTGCAATTATAACAAAATATATATATGTCTATTATCTTCAGTAATTCACCTATTTTAAGATTACCGAATTCTAAGGATTCCAAAATTTCTTCATACGAGCATGAAACCCATTGTCGAGAGAACTCATTACATTCAATTTTGGCTGGTTATTCTACATTATGATCGTATAACGAATAGGAAATTTTGAAATTTTTAGAATTAGGTAATGTTAAAACCACTTTATCTCTGGATATAATAATAATATAATACATAAATCATATATATGTACTATAGCTATTTTATCATATTAGAGCTACATTATAGCTATATAGCTATCCATACATAAATCGTATAAGTACATATATAAATTCATACACACAAGAAATAATATATATACAGATTATATACAGAAACTACATATATAAGAAAAAGAAAACGTATTTTCATTCGTTACTTTACATCTCTGGATTTACGTATTATATTTAGATAAAAAGAAAAAATTTCATAATTAAAACCGTTGTATCTCCGAAAATATATCGCATATACAACGTAATATAAATATAGTAAGTAAACGATACAGCGCTATACAAACGCACAAAAATAATATATACACACATACGTTCGTTTAAGATATACATACACATACATTATTCGAATAATATATATATATAATAGACATATAAAAACGATATCTTGAAAAAAGTTTTAAAAGTTCTTATGTACAAGAGTGGTGGTGTTAAGAAACACACATATATGGACAGATAAAATGGTATATATATAAACACACGCAATTAAAACGATATATATATACAAATATAATAGGAACATAACATAGTATAACACGATATAAATATAGTAGGTATATAATAATAACGATTTACACACACATGTAAAAATCATATATATATGTACAAACACACACAGAAACGATATATACCTAAACTAAAAAGAAATGTATCTTCCTTCATACTCCGAAAATATGAAATATATATAATAAATATATTGTAACATAAATATAGCGGATATTTAATAATAGCGATATACATTCGAACAATAATCACATACGTATATATACATATTTATACACAAAGCATACAGAAAAGATGTATATACATACAAATAAGAAGAAGAACACTTTCATTAAATCATCGTTAAGTATTCAAGTTTAAATACATATATTCCGATATATTTCAAAGATATATATATATATATATCTAATAACATAATAAATATAACATAACGCAATATAAACATAGTACATACGCATAATAATAGCAATGCACAAATATACGAAAGAACCATACATATATTGAATAAATATGTAGTAAATATAAAAACGATACAATACATATATAACGAAAGAGATTACTGAATTCTAAAGAAATTCAAAAATTTCTTCATCTTTATACGATCATAACGTTCGACATTCCTTATCGTGAGAATCCTTTACCCAATTTTGACTGTCTACTCCTCTACAAACAGTTCATACATTACGATCATATAAAGAAGGAAAAATTTTAAAATTTTATGAATAGTGTATTATTAAAACGATTATATCTCTGAAGATAAAGGAGACAAATATAGTTCTCTTCGTTCTTTACAAGCGGGAAACGTTGATCTTTATGCTCAATTTTAGCTGGTTACTCTACAACAAGCGATTCGTACGCTATGGTACATTATCATGCTTTTAACATTTCATTTGTGCATTTTCAAAATAAGATACAAGATTGTCAGAAGAATTTAGTTGTGAATATTAATTTAGATGAAAATTATTTAAGCGTATCAAAAGAACATTAATGTATCACGTAACAAGATGAACAAGATAAAATAGTATAAGCATTGGAATAAGAAGATTGGAGAAGATGAAATATTTTTATGAAATATTCATTTTACTTAAATAAAATTTTAGATTTCGATAATCTAACTACGGATGATGCAGATACACAAGTTTTCGAAATGATACTTTAACAGTTGCAAGTTTGGATAGAAATAGATTATATTTGGATTCAACGACTCAACACAATTTGGAATCTACAATTTTACTACACAGTAAAATGAAAATTTTGAAGTTAGATGTTATCGTTTCTTATTGAGGATAATATGATATCTATCTAATATATTTTTATATATTTAACATATATTCTATGGTAGGCAATGATAAAGATTGGCATGATGAAATTAGAAGTTTGAAAACATAATAAGCGATATAATAAGCGATACGTAATTGAACGAATGAGTCATAAAAAAATTGAAGATAAATTTATGAGTAAAAATAAGTATAAATTTAATATCTTCGTTAACGGTATTCTTACGTATTCAGAAGCATTGAAAAAGAAAGAAAAAGAAGGAAATGCGATAATAGTAATTTGGAAAATAATTTGATAGATAAGAAAGAAAAGAAATGAAAAAGCTGGAAAAACTGATATATATATATACAAGCATGCATATATATATGTATACGTATATATATAAACAGGTAATATACAGTAAAACTATCATATTTCATGAATAATATAAATTATTGAATTATCTAAAAAATTATATTACGCACTTAGACTACTGATATTATAAACCGTTAGTTTGATTATTCGAGGTTTTATTTGTAATTTGATATATAGACATGCAAATTTTTTTATAGTATCTTGTAAAGAAATTGAATTATTATGAAGGATTTGATTTCAATGAAAACTTATATATAGCAATATATTAAAGCGTTATGTATAGAATAATTTATTTTTGGACACAAATTTTTTTGAGTATGTGAAATCAACTTTCATTTTTTCATATTTTGGATACAATTTTTGCTGAAAATATACTTCTTTTTATCTCCGATGATAGATTTAGAATTAAATATCTTGTAATTTAAAATTTTATTTTATCTTGAAACATTACGTAATGAAATTATATATAAAGAAAAATAATGTTGAAATTTGAAAAATTAATTTCACTGCTTTGAAATGATGTTCCATAATAAAAAAATGGTTTCATATTATTATACTCGCAATATTTCATATAAAACAAAATTATCGTTGATTTCGATAACACGAATTTAATTGAATATGTGTAAAGTGTATGAAAACTTCTGCGACTAACTGTACATATAAAATTCTTATTAACAAGTTAATAATTAAAAAATAAATAAATTTTACACAAATTGGATTTACATATTTACATTAAAAAAAGTACTTCGTTCAAACATATTATGTAAATTAATTTAAAAAAAATTAAAGATTGATCGTATTTTATGTGTTTATATATGTATAAATGTGTGTGTATGTATACAATACAAATGTACAATACAAATATATATACGCATATATTGTATCCTTTTATAAAGGTGAAAATTAAAGAAAGATAAAGATTTTTGATAATATAAATAGTTTATATTTTTATGAAAAACGTATATATCGTCTGATAATATTAGTGTTATTTATTCGATAAATAAATTTGTGATATCATATATTTGTTAATTAATTTTTTATAACTAAATATATATCAAAATTATGATAATTAAAATAATTAAAATAATATTGTGAACAGGTGTGGTACATTATTAATTTATAACAATGTAATTGTTATATTGTAAATATATATATATATTTATATATAACAATTTAAATCGAATGCTGTTATAAAAGAGCTAAGATACGTTTAGGATATTTAAATATCGTTTTTTGTCGTCACGTTTAATTATTTTCCAATAGATATTCTGTGAATTTATATTTTGTAAATCATATACATATACATAAACATATATTAATAATATATTTAAAAATACGATGTAAAATGTAAATTATAAATATATAAACAAATTTAATGCATAATTTTAAAAGATTGCTACGAATAATGCGAAATAACACGTAACCTTAACGATTATAAAATGAAAGTTATGAAAGTTGAAAATTTGACAGTAAAAAGAAATAAAAAAAGAAAATCAATGGTATGAAATAATAATATTTTAATAAATGCTTAATACATAAATATTAAATAAGTGCTTAGTGAAGTGTTTTAGTTTTCTTTAGTTTTCTTTATTTATTTAATTCGAAAGTGTGGAAATGTAAATAATTCAACTATTTTTCTGGAAATTTTTATCAATTCTGGAATATTTTTACCAATTTGTATTATAAAATTAACAATTGTTTATATAGTAGAATTTTAGAACATACGTAAATATAAATCTCACATATAGTTTCTCTTTGTTATTTTGAAGATTATACTTTTAAAATTATACGATATAATTAGAATACGAAGAATTATAATAATGCAGAAATATTTAAATTCATAATAATTTTGGTGTTTAAATATATTGATAAACATTCGTAATAATAATAATAATAATAATCCATTTTAAATATATCTTGTTCTAAAATAAGATTTAATTGTCTATATTAATGTTATTTAACTATATTACGTGGAAATCGACAATGTGGAATTTATAATGGTCTAATCTCGTGATTTGTCTTGTAAAAACAAATTCTATGACGCAGTGTTTAAAGAATCATGTGGATAAAGAAAATTCATCAATTCCGAAGCACACGTAACCTTATTACGGGCACGATTGCCTTAATTTTTCTGTAGAAGATAAAATCGAGATAAAGGTCGAAAGATCCGTGGATTTGTTCAATTGTCATTAATAAATGCAAAAATTTGTAATGTAATGTCATCTCGTGTTTCATTAGAATCCATTGCATGCATTGAATCCATAGAATCCATAGAATGCATTGTATTTTCTTGTAAAAGTGGTGAAGAAAGTTTTGACTCTAGTGTTCTTAAATGTCGTGTAAGTTTTCATAAAATCATAAAATTAAAAATTAACCTCTATATATATTATTGGAATAAGTCAAATGTTAACATCTGACTTTTATGTAATAAATATATAAATATTTTTTTGTTTTTTTTATAAGGAAAAAATTCATCCAATATGCCTGTCTGACACTGCACACTGTCAGAATACACAGGCAGCCTTAAAATGTTATGCAGAAGCATGACTTTACAGCTATTCTATTCTATCATTTTTAAATGTAAGTAATGAAACGGAACAAGAAATTTGATTGGATTAGATATAGGAATACTTTTGGTCCTTCGGTAAAACATATATCTGAAAATATAATGGCAATAAAATACTAAGCTTGGATTAAATGTCCATCAGGTTAAAATATTCATTTTTCTTTTTTCATTAGAAAATTAAAACAAACAGAATCAAACATTGTTATTTTTGTTATTCTTCTATGATTATAATCTTTATAATTTAATATTTAATTACAAACATATTAATTATTTCCAATAGATATTCTGTGAATTTATATTTATGTACATTTTTATGCTTTTTATGTTTCATTTGTGCATTTTCCAAATAAGATACAAGAAAAAGAATTTAGTTGTGAATATTAATTTAGATGAAAATGATTTAAGTATATCAAAAGAACATTAATATCAATGTATCATGTAACAAGATGAACGAGATAAAATAGTAAGTATTGGTAAGAAGATTGATATGAAATATATGATAAAAAAAATGCTTTCCAATAAAGACTCTCCAATATTTTTAATTAATTTTATAGTTATTATTGAATTAGTTAAATTAATTATTTGATTTTATCAATGAACTTTATCAATTTGATTATCAGCAAATTTAATTTCAGGACATTTAATTTTAACATTATTAGGTATTTTTATTAGAAATTTTATTGCAATAATTCCAATTAATTTATTAATTCAAAATACATTATTAACTTTAGAAATTTTTATATCAATTATTCAATGATATGTATTTTCAATTTTCTTAATTTTATATTTTTCAGAATCAAATGAATTTTAATTAATAAATAATGAAGGAAAACTTTTCATTTAATGTAATCATAAATTGCCCATGACCAATTATTTTATCTTTTAGATTATTTGAATTAACAAGAACAATTTTTTTACTTATAATTTTAAATATAATTAATACCACTTTAATTATAATATTTTGATTTTGTGATATTATTCGAGATAGAATATTTTATTATAAAGGATTACATACATTTTTATTATTAATTTTTAAAAATTTAGAATAATTTTACTTATTTTAGAATTAATATATTTTGTATTTTTTTTCTTTTTTTTTTTTGACTTTTTTTCATACATCAATCTTCCCAAATATGAAATTGGAATTGATATATTATGACCACCAAAAAATATTAAATTTTTTAATTCAATAGAAATTCCATTATTAAATTCATTTACTTTAATTTCTCCAGGTAAGATTTACAGTAACATTAAGTCATTATTATTTAATTATTAATAAATTAAAATATAGAAAATTTTATTTAACACAAACAATTTTATTAGGGATTTATTTTACTATTTTATAAACAATTGAATATTTAAATTCTTTTTTTTTTTTTTGCTTTAATGATAAAATTTATGATTCTTTTTCTTATATATTCAATTTTTTTTATAGCTATTAGATTTCATGGTTTACATGTACTAATTGAATCATTTTTCTTTTAGTATCTCCATATCGACTGTTAAAAATTCATTTTTGAAATAAACATAATATAAATTTTGAATTAGCCATTTGATATTGACATTTTATTGATGTAATTTGATTATTTTTATTTATTTATATTTTGTTTATTTATTGATTTAAATTTAAAAATTAAATTTCAATTATTTATATATATATATATATATATATTGTATAAATAAATACGTTTAATTTTCAATTAAGAAAATTAATTAAATTTAATATAATTATATATATATATATCTTTTTATGTTTTTATTAATCACTTTAATTTCATTAATCCTTTTAATAAATTTATTTCAATAAAAAAAAGATTTTGAAAAGATCTCCTTTTGAATGTGGATTTAGCCCTATTACAAAATCTAATTTATCCTTTTCACTTCCTTTTTTTTTTTTAATAACAATAATATTCTTAATTTTTGATGTTGAAATTATTTTATTTTTACCTGTTATTTATTATTTAAAATCTTATAGAACATTAATTTCATATTTTTAATTTTATTAATTTTATCATTTGAGGAATAAACAATTATTTAAATTGAATATTTTAATTAGATTATAATAATTACAATAACTAAAATAATATAAGGATTTAATTAATTGAATCAATCTTTAAGTCGAAATTAAATGTAAATTATTACTTCTTATATATTGTTATAATAAATAAATTTTAATAAATTTTAAATTAATTAAAGCTAATTATTTAGCAATTTATTGTTAATAAATTATTTAGATATTATATTATTCTAACTAAATTATATATTATTATCTATTTAAAAAATTTAAAAATTTTCATTAATATTTTCATTAATATTACACTCTATATATAAGCTATTTAAATAAATAATTTAATTAATTAATTAATAAAATTAATTATGTTAATTAAAAAATAAATTACATAAATTATACTAGTTAAAAATACATTAATTTTAATATAATATTAGTAATTTTAAAACTATGTAAATTTAATGTTAAAAATAAAAATTTACTTGATAATATTTTAATAATTGATTTTTCAATGAATACTTTATAATTAAATATTGATAAAATTAATTTTTTTTATAAATTCTTTTATAAATTATATTTATAAATATAAATAATATTTGCAATAAACCAATTATTACTTAATAAAACAAATTTATAAAAATTATGTCCTATAGTTATTCTTATAATTATTATTTTAAATATTATTAATTCATAAATTCATAATAAATTAATCTTAAAATTATTATTATTATAGAAATTTCCATAATTTCATCTTCTTTTTTAAATACAACATTAATTATTAAATATTTATTTGTTATTACTAAAATTATTCAAAAAGAACACGAAACAGTTAAAATTGTTCCAATAATTAAATTTACTGTTGAAAAATAATATATTTTTCTAGAGAAAAAACATTCAATAATTAAATCTTTAGAATAATAACCAACTAAAAATATAATCTTAAAATTGAACAAATAATAATTATCCTTTTTAATGGATAAGCATAATATATTTGAAGCATAATATAATTGAATATCTTGATTTCAATTTATAAAATGTATATATCTTCCAACACATTAATAAATAAATATTAATGACTTAAATTTTGCATGAATAAATAATAAAATAAAATAAATAAAAATATTAATTCAGTAAATCCTAGATAGTATTCTTATTATAGAACCTAATTGTCTTAATGTTGAATAAGCGACAATTTTTTTTAAATCTAATTCAAAATTTGCTGAAATTCAGCAAGTAATATTGTTAATTTTGAAATTAATAAAATAATATTTTTATATTTATGCTCTAATAAATCTACATAACGAATTGATAAATAAATTCCAGCTGTTATCAATATTGAAGAATGAATTAAAAATGAAACAGATGTTGGATCTTTCATTGCCATTGATAATCAAATTGAAAAAGGAATTTGAGCTCTTTTAGTGAAAGCTATTAACAATAAAAAAATCATCATAAATTTATTTATTTTATAAAAAGATAAATTTCATCTTCCATAATAAATTATTAAACATATAATTAATAATTAATAATAATCCAATATCACGTTTTAAAATAAACTATATGTAATAGTTAAAGTTACCTGAAGTAAATGATTTTATTTTTATGCGATAAATTACTAAAAAATAAAAAATTAATTCTAACTTATCTCAACCTAAAATAATTGATAATATATTTGGTCTTGAAATTAATATATATATAGAAATTAAAAATAAAATTATTAAATATAAAAACCGATTTATTTTTAATTCTCTTAAATTTATATATCTAATTCAATAAATAATAATTATAGAAAAATCCTTACTAAAAAAATGAGTATTAATGATTTATAATCAATTATTATTAAAAAATTAAATTTTATAGAATTAAATGTATAAATATTTTATTTAAAATAACAATTTTACTTAAATATAAAAATCTTAATAATATAATAAATAATCTAAATTTAAATAACAAAATTCCAATTAATTATATTTTTATGATAATTTAAAATAAATTTATATTTATATAATTTCACAAATCAATATTTTTATTAAACTATTTAAATAAATATTAAATAAAATATAATTTTGAAAACATTAAATTTAATGGAATTCAATTATTAAAATAATGTATTATTAAAATAAAATATTCAACCAATAAATAAAATTATTAATTTTAAATCTTATATAAGTTTTTCCATGATTAGTTAATATAAATAAATAAATCTAAATAAACGATATATTTTTAAAATAATAATTATATTAATAATTTTAATCATGATACTAAACCATAACTATTAATATAATTTCACTTACTAAATTTAATGAAACAGGTGATCTTATATTATATAGATTATATAGATAAATATAGATGAACATATTACAAATCAAAATAAAAATATTGTAGATATAAAGTTAATTATATCTTTATTAACAAATATTAAACGTCTAGTTTGTTTATAAATTATATTTACTAAGAAAAAATAATCCTGAAAATTTAAGACCACGAGAAATTATTATTAAATAACCACCATTTATTCTTATTTTAAAAAAAGTTAATATTCTTATAATTATTAATCCTATATATACAATTGATGAAATTGCAATAATAGATTTTATATCATACTGAGATAAACATATTAATCTTAAAATTAAAATTCCAAATGAATTAATTACAATTAAAATTTTTTGTATAAAAATAAATTGATTCTTAAAAATTTTTATTAATCATAATATTCCATATCCTCCTAATTTCAATATAATTGAAGCTAAAATTATTGATTCATAATAACCATCATGCTTCAACATGAGTCTTTAATAATCAACCATGAAGTAAATAAATTGGAATTTTAACTGAAAATGATATTAATAAATACATAAATAATATTAAATTTAAATTTAAATTTAATTTTTCAATTAATATTAAATTTAATCTACAATTAATTTAATCTACAATTCAATAAATATAATAAATAATATATAATATAATTAATGAAAAAATTATTGTATAAAATATTAATTAAATTTGATAATTAAGGATTTTCTTAATCATCGTCATTTGGCAATTAAATAAAAAATCAATAAAATAAATCTAATTCATAAAATAAATAAAATACCAATAAGTTTATTGATATAAAAACTAATAATAATGAAATTATTAATAATAAATTTATAAACAAACAATTTATTCTATTATTATTTAATTATAAAAAAATTAATCAAAAAACTCATAAAGTTAATATTATTAAATAGTAAGAAATATTATTGAAACTAAAATTACAAAAAATAAAAATTCATTCAATTCAATTAAAAGTAAGTAAATTTATTAAGTAAATTTATTAATAATATTATAATTAAATTTAAATTATTTTTTAATAAATAATATAAATAAATATACAAATATTAATAAAATTATAATAATCCTAAGTTAATAAATTAAATCTAATATTCTTAATTTTCGATGACATAATTCATAATTTATTCTTGCTAATAATGATATACCCAAAACTAATTCACAAACAGAAAATATTAAAAAAATTAAAAATAATCATGTATTATATTCATTATCAATAATATAAAATAAAACTATAATAACCAAAAATTCTGTTAAAATTAAAAATCTTAGAAAATTTAGATTATAGTATAATGTAAATATAAAAAATAATAAAATTATTAAAAATATTAATTTAATAAATTTTAATTATTATTTAGCTAAATAGTTTAATTCCAACTTTATTCGATAATAGATTTGAAGCGATTGTCATAGAATAACTAGGGAAAATTTAGTGTAAATGACAATGTTTTCTGGTTGCAATTATAACAAAATATATATATGTCTATTATCTTCAGTAATTCACCTATTTTAAGATTACCGAATTCTAAGGATTCCAAAATTTCTTCATACGAGCATGAAACCCATTGTCGAGAGAACTCATTACATTCAATTTTGGCTGGTTATTCTACATTATGATCGTATAACGAATAGGAAATTTTGAAATTTTTAGAATTAGGTAATGTTAAAACCACTTTATCTCTGGATATAATAATAATATAATACATAAATCATATATATGTACTATAGCTATTTTATTATATTAGAGCTACATTATAGCTATATAGCTATCCATACATAAATCGTATAAGTACATATATAAATTCATACACACAAGAAATAATATATATACAGATTATATACAGAAACTACATATATAAGAAAAAGAAAACGTATTTTTATTCGTTACTTTACATCTCTGGATTTACGTATTATATTTAGATAAAAAGAAAAATTTCATAATTAAAACCGTTGTATCTCCGAAAATATATCGCATATACAACGTAATATAAATATAGTAAGTAAACGATACAGCGCTATACAAACGCACAAAAATAATATATACACACATACGTTCGTTTAAGATATACATACACATACATTATTCGAATAATATATATATAATAGACATATAAAAACGATATCTTGAAAAAGTTTTAAAAGTTCTTATGTACAAGAGTGGTGGTGTTAAGAAACACACATATATGGACAGATAAAATGGTATATATATAAACACACGCAATTAAAACGATATATATGTACAAATATAATAGGAACATAACATAGTATAACACGATATAAATATAGTAGGTATATAATAATAACGATTTACACACACATGTAAAAATCATATATATATGTACAAACACACACAGAAACGATATATACCTAAACTAAAAAGAAATGTATCTTCCTTCATACTCCGAAAATATAAAATATATATAATAAATATATTGTAACATAAATATAGCGGATATTTAATAATAGCGATATACATTCGAACAATAATCACATACGTATATATACATATTTATACACAAAGCATACAGAAAAGATGTATATACATACAAATAAGAAGAAGAACACTTTCATTAAATCATCGTTAAGTATTCAAGTTTAAATACATATATTCCGATATATTTCAAAGATATATATATATATATCTAATAACATAATAAATATAACATAACGCAATATAAACATAGTACATACGCATAATAATAGCAATGCACAAATATACGAAAGAACCATACATATATTGAATAAATATGTAGTAAATATAAAAACGATACAATACATATATAACGAAAGAGATTACCGAATTCTAAAGAAATTCAAAAATTTCTTCATCTTTATACGATCATAACGTTCGACATTCCTTATCGTGAGAATCCTTTACCCAATTTTGACTGTCTACTCCTCTACAAACAGTTCATACATTACGATCATATAAAGAAGAAAAAATTTTTAAAATTTTATGAATAGTGTATTATTAAAACGATTATATCTCTGAAGATAAAGGAGACAAATATAGTTCTCTTCGTTCTTTACAAGCGGGAAACGTTGATCTTTATGCTCAATTTTAGCTGGTTACTCTACAACAAGCGATTCGTACGCTATGGTACATTATCATGCTTTTAACATTTCATTTGTGCATTTTCAAAATAAGATACAAGATTGTCAGAAGAATTTAGTTGTGAATATTAATTTAGATGAAAATTATTTAAACGTATCAAAAGAACATTAATGTATCACGTAACAAGATGAACAAGATAAAATAGTATAAGCATTGGAATAAGAAGATTGGAGAAGATGAAATATTTTTATGAAATATTCATTTTACTTAAATAAAATTTTAGATTTCGATAATCTAACTACGGATGATGCAGATACACAAGTTTTCGAAATGATACTTTAACAGTTGCAAGTTTAGATAGAAATAGATTATATTTGGATTCAACGACTCAACACAATTTGGAATCTACAATTTTACTACACAGTAAAATGAAAATTTTGAAGTTAGATGTTATCGTTTCTTATTAGAGGATAATATGATATCTATCTAATATATTTTTATATATTTAACATATATTCTATGGTAGGCAATGATAAAGATTGGCATGACGAAATTAGAAGTTTGAAAATGATATAATAAGCGATACGTAATTGAACGAATGAGTCATAAAAAAAAATTGAAGATAAATTTATGAGTAAAAATAAGTATAAATTTAATATCTTCGTTAACGGTATTCTTACGTATTCAGAAGCATTGAAAAAGAAAGAAAAAGAAGGAAATGCGATAATAGTAATTTGGAAAATAATTTGATAGATAAGAAGGAAAAAAGATGAAAAAGCTGGAAAAACTGATATATATATATATACAAGCATGCATATATATATGTATACGTATATATATAAACAGGTAATATACAGTAAAACTATCATATTTCATGAATAATATAAATTATTGAATTATCTAAAAAATTATATTACGCTCTTAGACTACTGATATTACTACCGTTAGTTTGATTATTCGAGGTTTTATTTGTAATTTAATATATAGGCATGCAAATTTTTTTATAGTATCTTGTAAAGAAATTGAATTATTATGAAAGATTTGATTTCGATGAAAACTTATATATAGCAATATATTAAAGTGTTATGTATAGAATAATTTATTTTTGGACAAAAAATTTTTTTGAGTATGTGAAATCAACTTTCATTTTTTCATATTTTGGATACAATTTTTGCTGAAAATATACTTCTTTTTATCTCCGATGATAGATTTAGAATTAAATATCTTGTAATTTAAAATTTTATTTTATCTTGAAACATTACGTAATGAAATTATATATAAAGAAAAATAATGTTGAAATTTGAAAAATTAATTTCACTGCTTTGAAATGATGTTCCATAATAAAAAAAAATGGTTTCATATTATTATACTCGCAATATTTCATATAAAACAAAATTATCGTTGATTTCGATAACACGAATTTAATTGAATATGTGTAAAGTGTATGAAAACTTCTGCGACTAACTGTACATATAAAATTCTTATTAACAAGTTAATAATTAAAAAATAAATAAATTTTACACAAATTGGATTTACATATTTACATTAAAAAAAGTACTTCGTTCAAACATATTATGTAAATTAATTTAAAAAAAATTAAAGATTGATCGTATTTTATGTGTTTATATATGTATAAATGTGTGTGTATGTATACAATACAAATGTACATATATATACGCATATATTGTATCCTTTTATAAAGGTGAAAATTAAAGAAAGATAAAGATTTTTGATAATATAAATAGTTTATATTTTTATGAAAAACGTCATATATATCGTCTGATAATATTAGTGTTATTTATTCGATAAATAAATTTGTGATATCATATATTTGTTAATTAATTTTTTATAACTAAATATATATCAAAATTATGATAATTAAAATAATTAAAATAATATTGTGAACAGGTGTGGTACATTATTAATTTATAACAATGTAATTGTTATATTGTAAATATATATATATATTTATATATAACAATTTAAATCGAATGCTGTTATAGAAGAGCTAAGATACGTTTAGGATATTTAAATATCGTTTTTGTCGTCACGTTTAATTATTTTCCAATAGATATTCTGTGAATTTATATTTTGTAAATCATATACATATACATAAACATATATTAATAATATATTTAAAAATACGATGTAAAATGTAAATTATAAATATATAAACAAATTTAATGCATAATTTTAAAAGATTGCTACGAATAATGCGAAATAACACGTAACCTTAACGATTATAAAATGAAAGTTATGAAAGTTGAAAATTTGACAGTAAAAGGAAATAAAAAAAGAAAATCAATGGTATGAAATAATAATATTTTAATAAATGCTTAATACATAAATATTAAATAAGTGCTTAGTGAAGTGTTTTAGTTTTCTTTAGTTTTCTTTATTTATTTAATTTGAAAGTGTGGAAATGTAAATAATTCAACTATTTTTCTGGAAATTTTTATCAATTCTGGAATATTTTTACCAATTTGTATTATAAAATTAACAATTGTTTATATAGTAGAATTTTAGAACATACGTAAATATAAATCTCACATATAGTTTCTCTCCATATTAATTTTCATAGTTTTGTTATTTTGAAGATTATACTTTTTAAAATTATACGATATAATTAGAATACGAAGAATTATAATAATGCAGAAATATTTAAATTCATAATAATTTTGGTGTTTAAATATATTGATAAACATTCGTAATAATAATAATAATAATGATCCATTTTAAATATATCTTGTTCTAAAATAAGATTTAATTGTCTATATTAATGTTATTTAACTATATTACGTGAAATCGACAATGTGGAATTTATAATGGTCTAATCTCGTGATTTGTCTTGTAAAAACAAATTCTATGACGCAGTGTTTAAAGAATCATGTGGATAAAGAAAATTCATCAATTCCGAAGCACACGTAACCTTATTACGGACACGATTGCCTTAATTTTTTTCTGTAGAAGATAAAATCGAGATAAAGGTCGAAAGATCCGTGGATTTGTTCAATTGTCATTAATAAATGCAAAAATTTGTAATGTAATGTCATCTCGTGTTTCATTAGAATCCATTGCATGCATTGAATCCATAGAATCCATAGAATGCATTGTATTTTCTTGTAAAAGTGGTGAAGAAAGTTTTGACTCTAGTGTTCTTAAATGTCGTGTAAGTTTTCATAAAATCATAAAATTAAAAATTAACCTCTATATATATTATTGGAATAAGTCAAATGTTAACATCTGACTTTTATGTAATAAATATATAAATATTTTTGTTTTTTTATAAGGAAAAAATTCATCCAATATGCCTGTCTGACACTGCACACTGTCAGAATACACAGGCAGCCTTAAAATGTTATGCAGAAGCATGACTTTACAGCTATTCTATTCTATCATTTTTAAATGTAAGTAATGAAACGGAACAAGAAATTTGATTGGATTAGATATAGGAATACTTTTGGTCCTTCGGTAAAACATATATCTGAAAATATAATGGCAATAAAATACTAAGCTTGGATTAAATGTCCATCAGGTTAAAATATTCATTTTTCTTTTTTCATTAGAAAATTAAAACAAACAGAATCAAACATTGTTATTTTTGTTATTCTTCTATGATTATAATCTTTATAATTTAATATTTAATTACAAACATATTAATTATTTCCAATAGATATTCTGTGAATTTATATTTATGTACATTTTTATGCTTTTTATGTTTCATTTGTGCATTTTCCAAATAAGATACAAGAAGAAGAATTTAGTTGTGAATATTAATTTAGATGAAAATGATTTAAGTATATCAAAAGAACATTAATATCAATGTATCATGTAACAAGATGAACGAGATAAAATAGTAAGTATTGGTAAGAAGATTGATATGAAATATATGATAAAAAAAATGCTTTCCAATAAAGACTCTCCAATATTTTTAATTAATTTTATAGTTATTATTGAATTAGTTAAATTAATTATTTGACTTTATCAATGAACTTTATCAATTTGATTATCAGCAAATTTAATTTCAGGACATTTAATTTTAACATTATTAGGTATTTTTATTAGAAATTTTATTGCAATAATTCCAATTAATTTATTAATTCAAAATACATTATTAACTTTAGAAATTTTTATATCAATTATTCAATGATATGTATTTTCAATTTTCTTAATTTTATATTTTTCAGAATCAAATGAATTTTAATTAATAAATAATGAAGAAAAACTTTTCATTTAATGTAATCATAAATTGCCCATGACCAATTATTTTATCTTTTAGATTATTTGAATTAACAAGAACAATTTTTTTACTTATAATTTTAAATATAATTAATACCACTTTAATTATAATATTTTGATTTTGTGATATTATTCGAGATAGAATATTTTATTATAAAGGATTACATACATTTTTATTATTAATTTTTAAAAATTTAGAATAATTTTACTTATTTTAGAATTAATATATTTTGTATTTTTTTTTTTTTTTTTTTTTGACTTTTTTTCATACATCAATCTTCCCAAATATGAAATTGGAATTGATATATTATGACCACCAAAAAATATTAAATTTTTTAATTCAATAGAAATTCCATTATTAAATTCATTTACTTTAATTTCTCCAGGTAAGATTTACAGTAACATTAAGTCATTATTATTTAATTATTAATAAATTAAAATATAGAAAATTTTATATAACACAAACAATTTTATTAGGGATTTATTTTACTATTTTATAAACAATTGAATATTTAAATTCTTTTTTTTTTTTTTTTGCTTTAATGATAAAATTTATGATTCTATTTCTTTTTTTTATTCAATTTTTTTTATAGCTATTAGATTTCATGGTTTACATGTACTAATTGGATCATTTTTCTTTTAGTATCTCCATATCGACTGTTAAAAATTCATTTTTGAAATAAACATAATATAAATTTTGAATTAGCCATTTGATATTGACATTTTATTGATGTAATTTGATTATTTTTATTTATTTATATTTTGTTTATTTATTGATTTAAATTTAAAAATTAAATTTCAATTATTTATATATATATATATATATATATATATATATATATTGTATAAATAAATACGTTTAATTTTCAATTAAGAAAATTAATTAAATTTAATATAATTATATATATATATCTTTTTATGTTTTTATTAATCACTTTAATTTCATTAATCCTTTTAATAAATTTATTTCAATAAAAAAAAAAGATTTTGAAAAAGATCTCCTTTTGAATGTGGATTTAGCCCTATTACAAAATCTAATTTATCGTTTTCACTTCCTTTTTTTTTTTTTAATAACAATAATATTCTTAATTTTTGATGTTGAAATTATTTTATTTTTACCTGTTATTTATTCTTTAAAATCTTATAGAACATTAATTTCATATTTTTTAATTTTATTAATTTTATCATTTGAGGGAATAAACAATTATTTAAATTGAATATTTTAATTAGATTATAATAATTACAATAACTAAAATAATATAAGGATTTAATTAATTGAATCAATCTTTAAGTCGAAATTAAATGTAAATTATTACTTCTTATATATTGTTATAATAAATAAATTTTAATAAATTTTAAATTAATTAAAGCTAATTATTTAGCAATTTATTGTTAATAAATTATTTAGATATTATATTATTCTAACTAAATTATATATTATTATCTATTTAAAAAATTTAAAAATTTTCATTAATATTTTCATTAATATTACACTCTATATATAAGCTATTTAAATAAATAATTTAATTAATTAATTAATAAAATTAATTATGTTAATTAAAAAATAAATTACATAAATTATACTAGTTAAAAATACATTAATTTTAATATAATATTAGTAATTTTAAAACTATGTAAATTTAATGTTAAAAATAAAAATTTACTTGATAATATTTTAATAATTGATTTTTCAAGGAATACTTTATAATTAAATAAAATTAATTTTTTTTATAAATTCTTTTATAAATTATATTTATAAATATAAATAATATTTGCAATAAACCAATTATTACTTAATAAAACAAATTTATAAAAATTATGTCCTATAGTTATTCTTATAATTATTATTTTAAATATTATTAATTCATAAATTCATAATAAATTAATCTTAAAATTATTATTATTATAGAAATTTCCATAATTTCATCTTCTTTTTTAAATACAACATTAATTATTAAATATTTATTTGTTATTACTAAAATTATTCAAAAAGAACACGAAACAGTTAAAATTGTTCCAATAATTAAATTTACTGTTGAAAAATAATATATTTTTCTAGAGAAAAAACATTCAATAATTAAATCTTTAGAATAATAACCAACTAAAAATATAATCTTAAAATTGAACAAATAATAATTATCCTTTTTAATGGATAAGCATAATATATTTGAAGCATAATATAATTGAATATCTTGATTTCAATTTATAAAATGTATATATCTTCCAACACATTAATAAATAAATATTAATGACTTAAATTTTGCATGAATAAATAAATAAAATAAATAAAAATACTAATTCAGTAAATCCTAGATAATATTCTTATTATAAAACCTAATTGTCTTAATGTTGAATAAGCAACAATTTTTTTTTAAATCTAATTCAAAATTTGCTGAAATTCAGCAAATAATATTGTTAATTTTGAAATTAATAAAATAATATTTTTATATTTACGCTCTAATAAATCTACATAACGAATTGATAAATAAATTCCAGCTGTTATCAATATTGAAGAATGAATTAAAAATGAAACAGATGTTGGATCTTTCATTGCCATTGATAATCAAATTGAAAAAGGAATTTGAGCTCTTTTAGTGAAAGCTATTAACAATAAAAAAATCATTATAAATTTATTTATTTTATAAAAAGATAAATTTCATCTTCCATAATAAATTATTAAACATATAATTAATAAGTAATAATAATCCAATATCACGTTTTAAAATAAACTATATGTAATAGTTAAAGTTACCTGAAGTAAATGATTTTATTTTTATGTGATAAATTACTAAAAAATAAAAAATTAATTCTAACTTATCTCAACCTAAAATAATTGATAATATATTTGGTCTTGAAATTAATATATATATAGAAATTAAAAATAAAATTATTAAATATAAAAACCGATTTATTTTTAATTCTCTTAAATTTATATATCTAATTCAATAAATAATAATTATAGAAAAATCCTTACTAAAAAAATGAGTATTAATGATTTATAATCAATTATTATTAAAAAATTAAATTTTATAGAATTAAATGTATAAATATTTTATTTAAAATAACAATTTTACTTAAATATAAAAATCTTAATAATATAATAAATAATCTAAATTTAAATAACAAAATTCCAATTAATTATATTTTTATGATAATTTAAAATAAATTTATATTTATATAATTTCACAAATCAATATTTTTATTAAACTATTTAAATAAATATTAAATAAAATATAATTTTGAAAACATTAAATTTAATGGAATTCAATTATTAAAATAATGTATTATTAAAATAAAATATTCAACCAATAAATAAAATTATTAATTTTAAATCTTATATAAGTTTTTCCATGATTAGTTAATATAAATAAATAAATCTAAATAAACGATATATTTTTAAAATAATAATTATATTAATAATTTTAATCATGATACTAAACCATAACTATTAATATAATTTCACTTACTAAATTTAATGAAACAGGTGATCTTATATTATATAGATTATATAGATAAATATAGATGAACATATTACAAATCAAAATAAAAATATTGTAGATATAAAGTTAATTATATCTTTATTAACAAATATTAAACGTCTAGTTTGTTTATAAATTATATTTACTAAGAAAAATAATCCTGAAAATTTAAGACCACGAGAAATTATTATTAAATAACCACCATTTATTCTTATTTTAAAAAAAGTTAATATTCTTATAATTATTAATCCTATATATACAATTGATGAAATTGCAATAATAGATTTTATATCATACTGAGATAAACATATTAATCTTAAAATTAAAATTCCAAATGAATTAATTACAATTAAAATTTTTTGTATAAAAATAAATTGATTCTTAAAAATTTTTATTAATCATAATATTCCATATCCTCCTAATTTCAATATAATTGAAGCTAAAATTATTGATTCATAATAACCATCATGCTTCAACATGAGTCTTTAATAATCAACCATGAAGTAAATAAATTGGAATTTTAACTGAAAATGATATTAATAAATACATAAATAATATTAAATTTAAATTTAAATTTAATTTTTCAATTAATATTAAATTTAATCTACAATTAATTTAATCTACAATTCAATAAATATAATAAATAATATATAATATAATTAATGAAAAAATTATTGTATAAAATATTAATTAAATTTGATAATTAAGGATTTTCTTAATCATCATCATTTGGCAATTAAATAAAAAATCAATAAAATAAATCTAATTCATAAAATAAATAAAATACCAATAAGTTTATTGATATAAAAACTAATAATAATGAAATTATTAATAATAAATTTATAAACAAACAATTTATTCTATTATTATTTAATTATAAAAAAATTAATCAAAAAACTCATAAAGTTAATATTATTAAATAGTAAGAAATATTATTGAAACTAAAATTACAAAAATAAAAATTCATTCAATTCAATTAAAAGTAAGTAAATTTATTAAGTAAATTTATTAATAATATTATAATTAAATTTAAATTATTTTTTAATAAATAATATAAATAAATATACAAATATTAATAAAATTATAATAATCCTAAGTTAATAAATTAAATCTAATATTCTTAATTTTCGATGACATAATTCATAATTTATTCTTGCTAATAATGATATACCCAAAACTAATTCACAAACAGAAAATATTAAAAAAATTAAAAATAATCATGTATTAATTTCATTATCAATAATATAAAATAAAACTATAATAACCAAAAATTCTGTTAAAATTAAAAATCTTAGAAAATTTAGATTATAGTATAATGTAAATATAAAAAATAATAAAATTATTAAAAATATTAATTTAATAAATTTTAATTATTATTTAGCTAAATAGTTTAATTCCAACTTTATTCGATAATAGATTTGAAGCGATTGTCATAGAATAACTAGGAAAATTTAGTGTAAATGACAATGTTTTCTGGTTGCAATTATAACAAAATATATATATGTCTATTATCTTCAGTAATTCACCTATTTTAAGATTACCGAATTCTAAGGATTCCAAAATTTCTTCATACGAGCATGAAACCCATTGTCGAGAGAACTCATTACATTCAATTTTGGCTGGTTATTCTACATTATGATCATATAACGAATAGGAAATTTTGAAATTTTAGAATTAGGTAATGTTAAAACCACTTTATCTCTATATAATAATAATATAATACATAAATCATATATATGTACTATAGCTATTTTATTATATTAGAGCTACATTATAGCTATATAGCTATCCATACATAAATCGTATAAGTACATATATAAATTCATACACACAAGAAATAATATATATACAGATTATATACAGAAACTACATATATAAGATAAAAAGAAAACGTATTTTCATTCGTTACTTTACATCTCTGGATTTACGTATTATATTTAGATAAAAGAAAAATTTCATAATTAAAACCGTTGTATCTCCGAAAATATATCGCATATACAACGTAATATAAATATAGTAAGTAAACGATACAGCGCTATACAAACGCACAAAAATAATATATACACACATACGTTCGTTTAAGATATACATACACATACATTATTCGAATAATATATATATAATAGACATATAAAAACGATATCTTGAAAAAAGTTTTAAAAGTTCTTATGTACAAGAGTGGTGGTGTTAAGAAACACACATATATGGACAGATAAAATGGTATATATATAAACACACGCAATTAAAACGATATATATATACAAATATAATAGGAACATAACATAGTATAACACGATATAAATATAGTAGGTATATAATAATAACGATTTACACACACATGTAAAAATCATATATATATGTACAAACACACACAGAAACGATATATACCTAAACTAAAAAGAAATGTATCTTCCTTCATACTCCGAAAATATGAAATATATATAATAAATATATTGTAACATAAATATAGCGGATATTTAATAATAGCGATATACATTCGAACAATAATCACATACGTATATATACATATTTATACACAAAGCATACAGAAAAGATGTATATACATACAAATAAGAAGAAGAACACTTTCATTAAATCATCGTTAAGTATTCAAGTTTAAATACATATATTCCGATATATTTCAAAGATATATATATATATATATCTAATAACATAATAAATATAACATAACGCAATATAAACATAGTACATACGCATAATAATAGCAATGCACAAATATACGAAAGAACCATACATATATTGAATAAATATGTAGTAAATATAAAAACGATACAATACATATATAACGAAAGAGATTACCGAATTCTAAAGAAATTCAAAAATTTCTTCATCTTTATACGATCATAACGTTCGACATTCCTTATCGTGAGAATCCTTTACCCAATTTTGACTGTCTACTCCTCTACAAACAGTTCATACATTACGATCATATAAAGAAGAAAAAATTTTTAAATTTTATGAATAGTGTATTATTAAAACGATTATATCTCTGAAGATAAAGGAGACAAATATAGTTCTCTTCGTTCTTTACAAGCGGGAAACGTTGATCTTTATGCTCAATTTTAGCTGGTTACTCTACAACAAGCGATTCGTACGCTATGGTACATTATCATGCTTTTAACATTTCATTTGTGCATTTTCAAAATAAGATACAAGATTGTCAGAAGAATTTAGTTGTGAATATTAATTTAGATGAAAATTATTTAAGCGTATCAAAAGAACATTAATGTATCACGTAACAAGATGAACAAGATAAAATAGTATAAGCATTGGAATAAGAAGATTGGAGAAGATGAAATATTTTTATGAAATATTCATTTTACTTAAATAAAATTTTAGATTTCGATAATCTAACTACGGATGATGCAGATACACAAGTTTTCGAAATGATACTTTAACAGTTGCAAGTTTGGATAGAAATAGATTATATTTGGATTCAACGACTCAACACAATTTGGAATCTACAATTTTACTACACAGTAAAATGAAAATTTTGAAGTTAGATGTTATCGTTTCTTATTGGAGGATAATATGATATCTATCTAATATATTTTTATATATTTAACATATATTCTATGGTAGGCAATGATAAAGATTGGCATGATGAAATTAGAAGTTTGAAAACATAATAAGCGATATAATAAGCGATACGTAATTGAACGAATGAGTCATAAAAAAATTGAAGATAAATTTATGAGTAAAAATAAGTATAAATTTAATATCTTCGTTAACGGTATTCTTACGTATTCAGAAGCATTGAAAAAGAAAGAAAAAGAAGGAAATGCGATAATAGTAATTTGGAAAATAATTTGATAGATAAGAAGGAAAAAAGATGAAAAAGCTGGAAAAACTGATATATATATATACAAGCATGCATATATATATGTATACGTATATATATAAACAGGTAATATACAGTAAAACTATCATATTTCATGAATAATATAAATTATTGAATTATCTAAAAAATTATATTACGCACTTAGACTACTGATATTATAAACCGTTAGTTTGATTATTCGAGGTTTTATTTGTAATTTGATATATAGACATGCAAATTTTTTTATAGTATCTTGTAAAGAAATTGAATTATTATGAAGGATTTGATTTCAATGAAAACTTATATATAGCAATATATTAAAGCGTTATGTATAGAATAATTTATTTTTGGACAAAAAATTTTTTTGAGTATGTGAAATCAACTTTCATTTTTTCATATTTTGGATACAATTTTTGCTGAAAATATACTTCTTTTTATCTCCGATGATAGATTTAGAATTAAATATCTTGTAATTTAAAATTTTATTTTATCTTGAAACATTACGTAATGAAATTATATATAAAGAAAAATAATGTTGAAATTTGAAAAATTAATTTCACTGCTTTGAAATGATGTTCCATAATAAAAAAAAATGGTTTCATATTATTATACTCGCAATATTTCATATAAAACAAAATTATCGTTGATTTCGATAACACGAATTTAATTGAATATGTGTAAAGTGTATGAAAACTTCTGCGACTAACTGTACATATAAAATTCTTATTAACAAGTTAATAATTAAAAAATAAATAAATTTTACACAAATTGGATTTACATATTTACATTAAAAAAAGTACTTCGTTCAAACATATTATGTAAATTAATTTAAAAAAAATTAAAGATTGATCGTATTTTATGTGTTTATATATGTATAAATGTGTGTGTATGTATACAATACAAATGTACAATACAAATATATATACGCATATATTGTATCCTTTTATAAAGGTGAAAATTAAAGAAAGATAAAGATTTTTGATAATATAAATAGTTTATATTTTTATGAAAAACGTATATATCGTCTGATAATATTAGTGTTATTTATTCGATAAATAAATTTGTGATATCATATATTTGTTAATTAATTTTTTATAACTAAATATATATCAAAATTATGATAATTAAAATAATTAAAATAATATTGTGAACAGGTGTGGTACATTATTAATTTATAACAATGTAATTGTTATATTGTAAATATATATATATATTTATATATAACAATTTAAATCGAATGCTGTTATAAAAGAGCTAAGATACGTTTAGGATATTTAAATATCGTTTTTTGTCGTCACGTTTAATTATTTTCCAATAGATATTCTGTGAATTTATATTTTGTAAATCATATACATATACATAAACATATATTAATAATATATTTAAAAATACGATGTAAAATGTAAATTATAAATATATAAACAAATTTAATGCATAATTTTAAAAGATTGCTACGAATAATGCGAAATAACACGTAACCTTAACGATTATAAAATGAAAGTTATGAAAGTTGAAAATTTGACAGTAAAAAGAAATAAAAAAAGAAAATCAATGGTATGAAATAATAATATTTTAATAAATGCTTAATACATAAATATTAAATAAGTGCTTAGTGAAGTGTTTTAGTTTTCTTTAGTTTTCTTTATTTATTTAATTCGAAAGTGTGGAAATGTAAATAATTCAACTATTTTTCTGGAAATTTTTATCAATTCTGGAATATTTTTACCAATTTGTATTATAAAATTAACAATTGTTTATATAGTAGAATTTTAGAACATACGTAAATATAAATCTCACATATAGTTTCTCTTTGTTATTTTGAAGATTATACTTTTTAAAATTATACGATATAATTAGAATACGAAGAATTATAATAATGCAGAAATATTTAAATTCATAATAATTTTGGTGTTTAAATATATTGATAAACATTCGTAATAATAATAATAATAATAATCCATTTTAAATATATCTTGTTCTAAAATAAGATTTAATTGTCTATATTAATGTTATTTAACTATATTACGTGGAAATCGACAATGTGGAATTTATAATGGTCTAATCTCGTGATTTGTCTTGTAAAAACAAATTCTATGACGCAGTGTTTAAAGAATCATGTGGATAAAGAAAATTCATCAATTCCGAAGCACACGTAACCTTATTACGGGCACGATTGCCTTAATTTTTCTGTAGAAGATAAAATCGAGATAAAGGTCGAAAGATCCGTGGATTTGTTCAATTGTCATTAATAAATGCAAAAATTTGTAATGTAATGTCATCTCGTGTTTCATTAGAATCCATTGCATGCATTGAATCCATAGAATCCATAGAATGCATTGTATTTTCTTGTAAAAGTGGTGAAGAAAGTTTTGACTCTAGTGTTCTTAAATGTCGTGTAAGTTTTCATAAAATCATAAAATTAAAAATTAACCTCTATATATATTATTGGAATAAGTCAAATGTTAACATCTGACTTTTATGTAATAAATATATAAATATTTTTGTTTTTTTATAAGGAAAAAATTCATCCAATATGCCTGTCTGACACTGCACACTGTCAGAATACACAGGCAGCCTTAAAATGTTATGCAGAAGCATGACTTTACAGCTATTCTATTCTATCATTTTTAAATGTAAGTAATGAAACGGAACAAGAAATTTGATTGGATTAGATATAGGAATACTTTTGGTCCTTCGGTAAAACATATATCTGAAAATATAATGGCAATAAAATACTAAGCTTGGATTAAATGTCCATCAGGTTAAAATATTCATTTTCTTTTTTCATTAGAAAATTAAAACAAACAGAATCAAACATTGTTATTTTTGTTATTCTTCTATGATTATAATCTTTATAATTTAATATTTAATTACAAACATATTAATTATTTCCAATAGATATTCTGTGAATTTATATTTATGTACATTTTTATGCTTTTTATGTTTCATTTGTGCATTTTCCAAATAAGATACAAGAAAAAGAATTTAGTTGTGAATATTAATTTAGATGAAAATGATTTAAGTATATCAAAAGAACATTAATATCAATGTATCATGTAACAAGATGAACGAGATAAAATAGTAAGTATTGGTAAGAAGATTGATATGAAATATATGATAAAAAAAATGCTTTCCAATAAAGACTCTCCAATATTTTTAATTAATTTTATAGTTATTATTGAATTAGTTAAATTAATTATTTGACTTTATCAATGAACTTTATCAATTTGATTATCAGCAAATTTAATTTCAGGACATTTAATTTTAACATTATTAGGTATTTTTATTAGAAATTTTATTGCAATAATTCCAATTAATTTATTAATTCAAAATACATTATTAACTTTAGAAATTTTTATATCAATTATTCAATGATATGTATTTTCAATTTTCTTAATTTTATATTTTTCAGAATCAAATGAATTTTAATTAATAAATAATGAAGAAAAACTTTTCATTTAATGTAATCATAAATTGCCCATGACCAATTATTTTATCTTTTAGATTATTTGAATTAACAAGAACAATTTTTTTACTTATAATTTTAAATATAATTAATACCACTTTAATTATAATATTTTGATTTTGTGATATTATTCGAGATAGAATATTTTATTATAAAGGATTACATACATTTTTATTATTAATTTTTAAAAATTTAGAATAATTTTACTTATTTTAGAATTAATATATTTTGTATTTTTTTTTTTTTTTTTTTGACTTTTTTTCATACATCAATCTTCCCAAATATGAAATTGGAATTGATATATTATGACCACCAAAAAATATTAAATTTTTAATTCAATAGAAATTCCATTATTAAATTCATTTACTTTAATTTCTCCAGGTAAGATTTACAGTAACATTAAGTCATTATTATTTAATTATTAATAAATTAAAATATAGAAAATTTTATTTAACACAAACAATTTTATTAGGGATTTATTTTACTATTTTATAAACAATTGAATATTTAAATTCTTTTTTTTTTTTTTTGCTTTAATGATAAAATTTATGATTCTATTTCTTTTTTTTATTCAATTTTTTTTATAGCTATTAGATTTCATGGTTTACATGTACTAATTGAATCATTTTTCTTTTAGTATCTCCATATCGACTGTTAAAAATTCATTTTTGAAATAAACATAATATAAATTTTGAATTAGCCATTTGATATTGACATTTTATTGATGTAATTTGATTATTTTTATTTATTTATATTTTGTTTATTTATTGATTTAAATTTAAAAATTAAATTTCAATTATTTATATATATATATATATATTATATAATATATAAATAAATACGTTTAATTTTCAATTAAGAAAATTAATTAAATTTAATATAATTATATATATATATATCTTTTTATGTTTTTATTAATCACTTTAATTTCATTAATCCTTTTAATAAATTTATTTCAATAAAAAAAAAAGATTTTGAAAAAGATCTCCTTTTGAATGTGGATTTAGCCCTATTACAAAATCTAATTTATCCTTTTCACTTCCTTTTTTTTTTTTAATAACAATAATATTCTTAATTTTTGATGTTGAAATTATTTTATTTTTACCTGTTATTTATTATTTAAAATCTTATAGAACATTAATTTCATATTTTTTAATTTTATTAATTTTATCATTTGAGGGAATAAACAATTATTTAAATTGAATATTTTAATTAGATTATAATAATTACAATAACTAAAATAATATAAGGATTTAATTAATTGAATCAATCTTTAAGTCGAAATTAAATGTAAATTATTACTTCTTATATATTGTTATAATAAATAAATTTTAATAAATTTTAAATTAATTAAAGCTAATTATTTAGCAATTTATTGTTAATAAATTATTTAGATATTATATTATTCTAACTAAATTATATATTATTATCTATTTAAAAAATTTAAAAATTTTCATTAATATTTTCATTAATATTACACTCTATATATAAGCTATTTAAATAAATAATTTAATTAATTAATTAATAAAATTAATTATGTTAATTAAAAAATAAATTACATAAATTATACTAGTTAAAAATACATTAATTTTAATATAATATTAGTAATTTTAAAACTATGTAAATTTAATGTTAAAAATAAAAATTTACTTGATAATATTTTAATAATTGATTTTTCAATGAATACTTTATAATTAAATATTGATAAAATTAATTTTTTTTATAAATTCTTTTATAAATTATATTTATAAATATAAATAATATTTGCAATAAACCAATTATTACTTAATAAAACAAATTTATAAAAATTATGTCCTATAGTTATTCTTATAATTATTATTTTAAATATTATTAATTCATAAATTCATAATAAATTAATCTTAAAATTATTATTATTATAGAAATTTCCATAATTTCATCTTCTTTTTTAAATACAACATTAATTATTAAATATTTATTTGTTATTACTAAAATTATTCAAAAAGAACACGAAACAGTTAAAATTGTTCCAATAATTAAATTTACTGTTGAAAAATAATATATTTTTCTAGAGAAAAAACATTCAATAATTAAATCTTTAGAATAATAACCAACTAAAAATATAATCTTAAAATTGAACAAATAATAATTATCCTTTTTAATGGATAAGCATAATATATTTGAAGCATAATATAATTGAATATCTTGATTTCAATTTATAAAATGTATATATCTTCCAACACATTAATAAATAAATATTAATGACTTAAATTTTGCATGAATAAATAATAAAATAAAATAAATAAAAATATTAATTCAGTAAATCCTAGATAGTATTCTTATTATAGAACCTAATTGTCTTAATGTTGAATAAGCGACAATTTTTTTTAAATCTAATTCAAAATTTGCTGAAATTCAGCAAGTAATATTGTTAATTTTGAAATTAATAAAATAATATTTTTATATTTATGCTCTAATAAATCTACATAACGAATTGATAAATAAATTCCAGCTGTTATCAATATTGAAGAATGAATTAAAAATGAAACAGATGTTGGATCTTTCATTGCCATTGATAATCAAATTGAAAAAGGAATTTGAGCTCTTTTAGTGAAAGCTATTAACAATAAAAAAATCATCATAAATTTATTTATTTTATAAAAAGATAAATTTCATCTTCCATAATAAATTATTAAACATATAATTAATAATTAATAATAATCCAATATCACGTTTTAAAATAAACTATATGTAATAGTTAAAGTTACCTGAAGTAAATGATTTTATTTTTATGCGATAAATTACTAAAAAATAAAAAATTAATTCTAACTTATCTCAACCTAAAATAATTGATAATATATTTGGTCTTGAAATTAATATATATATAGAAATTAAAAATAAAATTATTAAATATAAAAACCGATTTATTTTTAATTCTCTTAAATTTATATATCTAATTCAATAAATAATAATTATAGAAAAATCCTTACTAAAAAAATGAGTATTAATGATTTATAATCAATTATTATTAAAAAATTAAATTTTATAGAATTAAATGTATAAATATTTTATTTAAAATAACAATTTTACTTAAATATAAAAATCTTAATAATATAATAAATAATCTAAATTTAAATAACAAAATTCCAATTAATTATATTTTTATGATAATTTAAAATAAATTTATATTTATATAATTTCACAAATCAATATTTTTATTAAACTATTTAAATAAATATTAAATAAAATATAATTTTGAAAACATTAAATTTAATGGAATTCAATTATTAAAATAATGTATTATTAAAATAAAATATTCAACCAATAAATAAAATTATTAATTTTAAATCTTATATAAGTTTTTCCATGATTAGTTAATATAAATAAATAAATCTAAATAAACGATATATTTTTAAAATAATAATTATATTAATAATTTTAATCATGATACTAAACCATAACTATTAATATAATTTCACTTACTAAATTTAATGAAACAGGTGATCTTATATTATATAGATTATATAGATAAATATAGATGAACATATTACAAATCAAAATAAAAATATTGTAGATATAAAGTTAATTATATCTTTATTAACAAATATTAAACGTCTAGTTTGTTTATAAATTATATTTACTAAGAAAAAATAATCCTGAAAATTTAAGACCACGAGAAATTATTATTAAATAACCACCATTTATTCTTATTTTAAAAAAAGTTAATATTCTTATAATTATTAATCCTATATATACAATTGATGAAATTGCAATAATAGATTTTATATCATACTGAGATAAACATATTAATCTTAAAATTAAAATTCCAAATGAATTAATTACAATTAAAATTTTTTGTATAAAAATAAATTGATTCTTAAAAATTTTTATTAATCATAATATTCCATATCCTCCTAATTTCAATATAATTGAAGCTAAAATTATTGATTCATAATAACCATCATGCTTCAACATGAGTCTTTAATAATCAACCATGAAGTAAATAAATTGGAATTTTAACTGAAAATGATATTAATAAATACATAAATAATATTAAATTTAAATTTAAATTTAATTTTTCAATTAATATTAAATTTAATCTACAATTAATTTAATCTACAATTCAATAAATATAATAAATAATATATAATATAATTAATGAAAAAATTATTGTATAAAATATTAATTAAATTTGATAATTAAGGATTTTCTTAATCATCATCATTTGGCAATTAAATAAAAAATCAATAAAATAAATCTAATTCATAAAATAAATAAAATACCAATAAGTTTATTGATATAAAAACTAATAATAATGAAATTATTAATAATAAATTTATAAACAAACAATTTATTCTATTATTATTTAATTATAAAAAAATTAATCAAAAAACTCATAAAGTTAATATTATTAAATAGTAAGAAATATTATTGAAACTAAAATTACAAAAAATAAAAATTCATTCAATTCAATTAAAAGTAAGTAAATTTATTAAGTAAATTTATTAATAATATTATAATTAAATTTAAATTATTTTTTTAATAAATAATATAAATAAATATACAAATATTAATAAAATTATAATAATCCTAAGTTAATAAATTAAATCTAATATTCTTAATTTTCGATGACATAATTCATAATTTATTCTTGCTAATAATGATATACCCAAAACTAATTCACAAACAGAAAATATTAAAAAAATTAAAAATAATCATGTATTAATTTCATTATCAATAATATAAAATAAAACTATAATAACCAAAAATTCTGTTAAAATTAAAAATCTTAGAAAATTTAGATTATAGTATAATGTAAATATAAAAAATAATAAAATTATTAAAAATATTAATTTAATAAATTTTAATTATTATTTAGCTAAATAGTTTAATTCCAACTTTATTCGATAATAGATTTGAAGCGATTGTCATAGAATAACTAGGGAAAATTTAGTGTAAATGACAATGTTTTCTGGTTGCAATTATAACAAAATATATATATGTCTATTATCTTCAGTAATTCACCTATTTTAAGATTACCGAATTCTAAGGATTCCAAAATTTCTTCATACGAGCATGAAACCCATTGTCGAGAGAACTCATTACATTCAATTTTGGCTGGTTATTCTACATTATGATCATATAACGAATAGGAAATTTTGAAATTTTTAGAATTAGGTAATGTTAAAACCACTTTATCTCTATATAATAATAATATAATACATAAATCATATATATGTACTATAGCTATTTTATTATATTAGAGCTACATTATAGCTATATAGCTATCCATACATAAATCGTATAAGTACATATATAAATTCATACACACAAGAAATAATATATATACAGATTATATACAGAAACTACATATATAAGATAAAAAGAAAACGTATTTTCATTCGTTACTTTACATCTCTGGATTTACGTATTATATTTAGATAAAAAGAAAAATTTCATAATTAAAACCGTTGTATCTCCGAAAATATATCGCATATACAACGTAATATAAATATAGTAAGTAAACGATACAGCGCTATACAAACGCACAAAAATAATATATACACACATACGTTCGTTTAAGATATACATACACATACATTATTCGAATAATATATATATAATAGACATATAAAAACGATATCTTGAAAAAAGTTTTAAAAGTTCTTATGTACAAGAGTGGTGGTGTTAAGAAACACACATATATGGACAGATAAAATGGTATATATATAAACACACGCAATTAAAACGATATATATATACAAATATAATAGGAACATAACATAGTATAACACGATATAAATATAGTAGGTATATAATAATAACGATTTACACACACATGTAAAAATCATATATATATGTACAAACACACACAGAAACGATATATACCTAAACTAAAAAGAAATGTATCTTCCTTCATACTCCGAAAATATGAAATATATATAATAAATATATTGTAACATAAATATAGCGGATATTTAATAATAGCGATATACATTCGAACAATAATCACATACGTATATATACATATTTATACACAAAGCATACAGAAAAGATGTATATACATACAAATAAGAAGAAGAACACTTTCATTAAATCATCGTTAAGTATTCAAGTTTAAATACATATATTCCGATATATTTCAAAGATATATATATATATATATATCTAATAACATAATAAATATAACATAACGCAATATAAACATAGTACATACGCATAATAATAGCAATGCACAAATATACGAAAGAACCATACATATATTGAATAAATATGTAGTAAATATAAAAACGATACAATACATATATAACGAAAGAGATTACCGAATTCTAAAGAAATTCAAAAATTTCTTCATCTTTATACGATCATAACGTTCGACATTCCTTATCGTGAGAATCCTTTACCCAATTTTGACTGTCTACTCCTCTACAAACAGTTCATACATTACGATCATATAAAGAAGAAAAAATTTTTAAATTTTATGAATAGTGTATTATTAAAACGATTATATCTCTGAAGATAAAGGAGACAAATATAGTTCTCTTCGTTCTTTACAAGCGGGAAACGTTGATCTTTATGCTCAATTTTAGCTGGTTACTCTACAACAAGCGATTCGTACGCTATGGTACATTATCATGCTTTTAACATTTCATTTGTGCATTTTCAAAATAAGATACAAGATTGTCAGAAGAATTTAGTTGTGAATATTAATTTAGATGAAAATTATTTAAGCGTATCAAAAGAACATTAATGTATCACGTAACAAGATGAACAAGATAAAATAGTATAAGCATTGGAATAAGAAGATTGGAGAAGATGAAATATTTTTATGAAATATTCATTTTACTTAAATAAAATTTTAGATTTCGATAATCTAACTACGGATGATGCAGATACACAAGTTTTCGAAATGATACTTTAACAGTTGCAAGTTTGGATAGAAATAGATTATATTTGGATTCAACGACTCAACACAATTTGGAATCTACAATTTTACTACACAGTAAAATGAAAATTTTGAAGTTAGATGTTATCGTTTCTTATTGGAGGATAATATGACATCTATCTAATATATTTTTATATATTTAACATATGTTCTATGGTAGGCAATGATAAAGATTGGCATGATGAAATTAGAAGTTTGAAAACATAATAAGCGATATAATAAGCGATACGTAATTGAACGAATGAGTCATAAAAAAATTGAAGATAAATTTATGAGTAAAAATAAGTATAAATTTAATATCTTCGTTAACGGTATTCTTACGTATTCAGAAGCATTGAAAAAGAAAGAAAAAGAAGGAAATGCGATAATAGTAATTTGGAAAATAATTTGATAGATAAGAAGGAAAAAAGATGAAAAAGCTGGAAAAACTGATATATATATATACAAGCATGCATATATATATGTATACGTATATATATAAACAGGTAATATACAGTAAAACTATCATATTTCATGAATAATATAAATTATTGAATTATCTAAAAAATTATATTACGCACTTAGACTACTGATATTATAAACCGTTAGTTTGATTATTCGAGGTTTTATTTGTAATTTGATATATAGACATGCAAATTTTTTTATAGTATCTTGTAAAGAAATTGAATTATTATGAAGGATTTGATTTCAATGAAAACTTATATATAGCAATATATTAAAGCGTTATGTATAGAATAATTTATTTTTGGACTAAAATTTTTTTGAGTATGTGAAATCAACTTTCATTTTTTCATATTTTGGATACAATTTTTGCTGAAAATATACTTCTTTTTATCTCCGATGATAGATTTAGAATTAAATATCTTGTAATTTAAAATTTTATTTTATCTTGAAACATTACGTAATGAAATTATATATAAAGAAAAATAATGTTGAAATTTGAAAAATTAATTTCACTGCTTTGAAATGATGTTCCATAATAAAAAAAAATGGTTTCATATTATTATACTCGCAATATTTCATATAAAACAAAATTATCGTTGATTTCGATAACACGAATTTAATTGAATATGTGTAAAGTGTATGAAAACTTCTGCGACTAACTGTACATATAAAATTCTTATTAACAAGTTAATAATTAAAAAATAAATAAATTTTACACAAATTGGATTTACATATTTACATTAAAAAAAGTACTTCGTTCAAACATATTATGTAAATTAATTTAAAAAAAATTAAAGATTGATCGTATTTTATGTGTTTATATATGTATAAATGTGTGTGTATGTATACAATACAAATGTACAATACAAATATATATACGCATATATTGTATCCTTTTATAAAGGTGAAAATTAAAGAAAGATAAAGATTTTTGATAATATAAATAGTTTATATTTTTATGAAAAACGTATATATCGTCTGATAATATTAGTGTTATTTATTCGATAAATAAATTTGTGATATCATATATTTGTTAATTAATTTTTTATAACTAAATATATATCAAAATTATGATAATTAAAATAATTAAAATAATATTGTGAACAGGTGTGGTACATTATTAATTTATAACAATGTAATTGTTATATTGTAAATATATATATATATTTATATATAACAATTTAAATCGAATGCTGTTATAAAAGAGCTAAGATACGTTTAGGATATTTAAATATCGTTTTTTGTCGTCACGTTTAATTATTTTCCAATAGATATTCTGTGAATTTATATTTTGTAAATCATATACATATACATAAACATATATTAATAATATATTTAAAAATACGATGTAAAATGTAAATTATAAATATATAAACAAATTTAATGCATAATTTTAAAAGATTGCTACGAATAATGCGAAATAACACGTAACCTTAACGATTATAAAATGAAAGTTATGAAAGTTGAAAATTTGACAGTAAAAAAAATAAAAAAAGAAAATCAATGGTATGAAATAATAATATTTTAATAAATGCTTAATACATAAATATTAAATAAGTGCTTAGTGAAGTGTTTTAGTTTTCTTTAGTTTTCTTTATTTATTTAATTCGAAAGTGTGGAAATGTAAATAATTCAACTATTTTTCTGGAAATTTTTATCAATTCTGGAATATTTTTACCAATTTGTATTATAAAATTAACAATTGTTTATATAGTAGAATTTTAGAACATACGTAAATATAAATCTCACATATAGTTTCTCTTTGTTATTTTGAAGATTATACTTTTTAAAATTATACGATATAATTAGAATACGAAGAATTATAATAATGCAGAAATATTTAAATTCATAATAATTTTGGTGTTTAAATATATTGATAAACATTCGTAATAATAATAATAATAATAATCCATTTTAAATATATCTTGTTCTAAAATAAGATTTAATTGTCTATATTAATGTTATTTAACTATATTACGTGGAAATCGACAATGTGGAATTTATAATGGTCTAATCTCGTGATTTGTCTTGTAAAAACAAATTCTATGACGCAGTGTTTAAAGAATCATGTGGATAAAGAAAATTCATCAATTCCGAAGCACACGTAACCTTATTACGGGCACGATTGCCTTAATTTTTTTCTGTAGAAGATAAAATCGAGATAAAGGTCGAAAGATCCGTGGATTTGTTCAATTGTCATTAATAAATGCAAAAATTTGTAATGTAATGTCATCTCGTGTTTCATTAGAATCCATTGCATGCATTGAATCCATAGAATCCATAGAATGCATTGTATTTTCTTGTAAAAGTGGTGAAGAAAGTTTTGACTCTAGTGTTCTTAAATGTCGTGTAAGTTTTCATAAAATCATAAAATTAAAAATTAACCTCTATATATATTATTGGAATAAGTCAAATGTTAACATCTGACTTTTATGTAATAAATATATAAATATTTTTTGTTTGTTTTATAAGGAAAAAATTCATCCAATATGCCTGTCTGACACTGCACACTGTCAGAATACACAGGCAGCCTTAAAATGTTATGCAGAAGCATGACTTTACAGCTATTCTATTCTATCATTTTTAAATGTAAGTAATGAAACGGAACAAGAAATTTGATTGGATTAGATATAGGAATACTTTTGGTCCTTCGGTAAAACATATATCTGAAAATATAATGGCAATAAAATACTAAGCTTGGATTAAATGTCCATCAGGTTAAAATATTCATTTTTCTTTTTTCATTAGAAAATTAAAACAAACAGAATCAAACATTGTTATTTTTGTTATTCTTCTATGATTATAATCTTTATAATTTAATATTTAATTACAAACATATTAATTATTTCCAATAGATATTCTGTGAATTTATATTTATGTACATTTTTATGCTTTTTATGTTTCATTTGTGCATTTTCCAAATAAGATACAAGAAAAAGAATTTAGTTGTGAATATTAATTTAGATGAAAATGATTTAAGTATATCAAAAGAACATTAATATCAATGTATCATGTAACAAGATGAACGAGATAAAATAGTAAGTATTGGTAAGAAGATTGATATGAAATATATGATAAAAAAAATGCTTTCCAATAAAGACTCTCCAATATTTTTAATTAATTTTATAGTTATTATTGAATTAGTTAAATTAATTATTTGACTTTATCAATGAACTTTATCAATTTGATTATCAGCAAATTTAATTTCAGGACATTTAATTTTAACATTATTAGGTATTTTTATTAGAAATTTTATTGCAATAATTCCAATTAATTTATTAATTCAAAATACATTATTAACTTTAGAAATTTTTATATCAATTATTCAATGATATGTATTTTCAATTTTCTTAATTTTATATTTTTCAGAATCAAATGAATTTTAATTAATAAATAATGAAGAAAAACTTTTCATTTAATGTAATCATAAATTGCCCATGACCAATTATTTTATCTTTTAGATTATTTGAATTAACAAGAACAATTTTTTTACTTATAATTTTAAATATAATTAATACCACTTTAATTATAATATTTTGATTTTGTGATATTATTCGAGATAGAATATTTTATTATAAAGGATTACATACATTTTTATTATTAATTTTTAAAAATTTAGAATAATTTTACTTATTTTAGAATTAATATATTTTGTATTTTTTTTTTTTTTTTTTTGACTTTTTTTCATACATCAATCTTCCCAAATATGAAATTGGAATTGATATATTATGACCACCAAAAAATATTAAATTTTTTAATTCAATAGAAATTCCATTATTAAATTCATTTACTTTAATTTCTCCAGGTAAGATTTACAGTAACATTAAGTCATTATTATTTAATTATTAATAAATTAAAATATAGAAAATTTTATTTAACACAAACAATTTTATTAGGGATTTATTTTACTATTTTATAAACAATTGAATATTTAAATTCTTTTTTTTTTTTTTGCTTTAATGATAAAATTTATGATTCTATTTCTTTTTTATTCAATTTTTTTTATAGCTATTAGATTTCATGGTTTACATGTACTAATTGAATCATTTTTCTTTTAGTATCTCCATATCGACTGTTAAAAATTCATTTTTGAAATAAACATAATATAAATTTTGAATTAGCCATTTGATATTGACATTTTATTGATGTAATTTGATTATTTTTATTTATTTATATTTTGTTTATTTATTGATTTAAATTTAAAAATTAAATTTCAATTATTTATATATATATATATATATATATATATATATATATATATTGTATAAATAAATACGTTTAATTTTCAATTAAGAAAATTAATTAAATTTAATATAATTATATATATATATATCTTTTTGTTTTTATTAATCACTTTAATTTCATTAATCCTTTTAATAAATTTATTTCAATAAAAAAAAAGATTTTGAAAAAGATCTCCTTTTGAATGTGGATTTAGCCCTATTACAAAATCTAATTTATCCTTTTCACTTCCTTTTTTTTTTTTAATAACAATAATATTCTTAATTTTTGATGTTGAAATTATTTTATTTTTACCTGTTATTTATTATTTAAAATCTTATAGAACATTAATTTCATATTTTTTAATTTTATTAATTTTATCATTTGAGGGAATAAACAATTATTTAAATTGAATATTTTAATTAGATTATAATAATTACAATAACTAAAATAATATAAGGATTTAATTAATTGAATCAATCTTTAAGTCGAAATTAAATGTAAATTATTACTTCTTATATATTGTTATAATAAATAAATTTTAATAAATTTTAAATTAATTAAAGCTAATTATTTAGCAATTTATTGTTAATAAATTATTTAGATATTATATTATTCTAACTAAATTATATATTATTATCTATTTAAAAAATTTAAAAATTTTCATTAATATTTTCATTAATATTACACTCTATATATAAGCTATTTAAATAAATAATTTAATTAATTAATTAATAAAATTAATTATGTTAATTAAAAAATAAATTACATAAATTATACTAGTTAAAAATACATTAATTTTAATATAATATTAGTAATTTTAAAACTATGTAAATTTAATGTTAAAAATAAAAATTTACTTGATAATATTTTAATAATTGATTTTTCAATGAATACTTTATAATTAAATATTGATAAAATTAATTTTTTTTATAAATTCTTTTATAAATTATATTTATAAATATAAATAATATTTGCAATAAACCAATTATTACTTAATAAAACAAATTTATAAAAATTATGTCCTATAGTTATTCTTATAATTATTATTTTAAATATTATTAATTCATAAATTCATAATAAATTAATCTTAAAATTATTATTATTATAGAAATTTCCATAATTTCATCTTCTTTTTTAAATACAACATTAATTATTAAATATTTATTTGTTATTACTAAAATTATTCAAAAAGAACACGAAACAGTTAAAATTGTTCCAATAATTAAATTTACTGTTGAAAAATAATATATTTTTCTAGAGAAAAAACATTCAATAATTAAATCTTTAGAATAATAACCAACTAAAAATATAATCTTAAAATTGAACAAATAATAATTATCCTTTTTAATGGATAAGCATAATATATTTGAAGCATAATATAATTGAATATCTTGATTTCAATTTATAAAATGTATATATCTTCCAACACATTAATAAATAAATATTAATGACTTAAATTTTGCATGAATAAATAATAAAATAAAATAAATAAAAATATTAATTCAGTAAATCCTAGATAGTATTCTTATTATAGAACCTAATTGTCTTAATGTTGAATAAGCGACAATTTTTTTTAAATCTAATTCAAAATTTGCTGAAATTCAGCAAGTAATATTGTTAATTTTGAAATTAATAAAATAATATTTTTATATTTATGCTCTAATAAATCTACATAACGAATTGATAAATAAATTCCAGCTGTTATCAATATTGAAGAATGAATTAAAAATGAAACAGATGTTGGATCTTTCATTGCCATTGATAATCAAATTGAAAAAGGAATTTGAGCTCTTTTAGTGAAAGCTATTAACAATAAAAAATCATCATAAATTTATTTATTTTATAAAAAGATAAATTTCATCTTCCATAATAAATTATTAAACATATAATTAATAATTAATAATAATCCAATATCACGTTTTAAAATAAACTATATGTAATAGTTAAAGTTACCTGAAGTAAATGATTTTATTTTTATGCGATAAATTACTAAAAAATAAAAAATTAATTCTAACTTATCTCAACCTAAAATAATTGATAATATATTTGGTCTTGAAATTAATATATATATAGAAATTAAAAATAAAATTATTAAATATAAAAACCGATTTATTTTTAATTCTCTTAAATTTATATATCTAATTCAATAAATAATAATTATAGAAAAATCCTTACTAAAAAAATGAGTATTAATGATTTATAATCAATTATTATTAAAAAATTAAATTTTATAGAATTAAATGTATAAATATTTTATTTAAAATAACAATTTTACTTAAATATAAAAATCTTAATAATATAATAAATAATCTAAATTTAAATAACAAAATTCCAATTAATTATATTTTTATGATAATTTAAAATAAATTTATATTTATATAATTTCACAAATCAATATTTTTATTAAACTATTTAAATAAATATTAAATAAAATATAATTTTGAAAACATTAAATTTAATGGAATTCAATTATTAAAATAATGTATTATTAAAATAAAATATTCAACCAATAAATAAAATTATTAATTTTAAATCTTATATAAGTTTTTCCATGATTAGTTAATATAAATAAATAAATCTAAATAAACGATATATTTTTAAAATAATAATTATATTAATAATTTTAATCATGATACTAAACCATAACTATTAATATAATTTCACTTACTAAATTTAATGAAACAGGTGATCTTATATTATATAGATTATATAGATAAATATAGATGAACATATTACAAATCAAAATAAAAATATTGTAGATATAAAGTTAATTATATCTTTATTAACAAATATTAAACGTCTAGTTTGTTTATAAATTATATTTACTAAGAAAAAATAATCCTGAAAATTTAAGACCACGAGAAATTATTATTAAATAACCACCATTTATTCTTATTTTAAAAAAAGTTAATATTCTTATAATTATTAATCCTATATATACAATTGATGAAATTGCAATAATAGATTTTATATCATACTGAGATAAACATATTAATCTTAAAATTAAAATTCCAAATGAATTAATTACAATTAAAATTTTTTGTATAAAAATAAATTGATTCTTAAAAATTTTTATTAATCATAATATTCCATATCCTCCTAATTTCAATATAATTGAAGCTAAAATTATTGATTCATAATAACCATCATGCTTCAACATGAGTCTTTAATAATCAACCATGAAGTAAATAAATTGGAATTTTAACTGAAAATGATATTAATAAATACATAAATAATATTAAATTTAAATTTAAATTTAATTTTTCAATTAATATTAAATTTAATCTACAATTAATTTAATCTACAATTCAATAAATATAATAAATAATATATAATATAATTAATGAAAAAATTATTGTATAAAATATTAATTAAATTTGATAATTAAGGATTTTCTTAATCATCATCATTTGGCAATTAAATAAAAAATCAATAAAATAAATCTAATTCATAAAATAAATAAAATACCAATAAGTTTATTGATATAAAAACTAATAATAATGAAATTATTAATAATAAATTTATAAACAAACAATTTATTCTATTATTATTTAATTATAAAAAAATTAATCAAAAAACTCATAAAGTTAATATTATTAAATAGTAAGAAATATTATTGAAACTAAAATTACAAAAAATAAAAATTCATTCAATTCAATTAAAAGTAAGTAAATTTATTAAGTAAATTTATTAATAATATTATAATTAAATTTAAATTATTTTTTTAATAAATAATATAAATAAATATACAAATATTAATAAAATTATAATAATCCTAAGTTAATAAATTAAATCTAATATTCTTAATTTTCGATGACATAATTCATAATTTATTCTTGCTAATAATGATATACCCAAAACTAATTCACAAACAGAAAATATTAAAAAAATTAAAAATAATCATGTATTAATTTCATTATCAATAATATAAAATAAAACTATAATAACCAAAAATTCTGTTAAAATTAAAAATCTTAGAAAATTTAGATTATAGTATAATGTAAATATAAAAAATAATAAAATTATTAAAAATATTAATTTAATAAATTTTAATTATTATTTAGCTAAATAGTTTAATTCCAACTTTATTCGATAATAGATTTGAAGCGATTGTCATAGAATAACTAGGGAAAATTTAGTGTAAATGACAATGTTTTCTGGTTGCAATTATAACAAAATATATATATGTCTATTATCTTCAGTAATTCACCTATTTTAAGATTACCGAATTCTAAGGATTCCAAAATTTCTTCATACGAGCATGAAACCCATTGTCGAGAGAACTCATTACATTCAATTTTGGCTGGTTATTCTACATTATGATCATATAACGAATAGGAAATTTTGAAATTTTTAGAATTAGGTAATGTTAAAACCACTTTATCTCTATATAATAATAATATAATACATAAATCATATATATGTACTATAGCTATTTTATTATATTAGAGCTACATTATAGCTATATAGCTATCCATACATAAATCGTATAAGTACATATATAAATTCATACACACAAGAAATAATATATATACAGATTATATACAGAAACTACATATATAAGATAAAAAGAAAACGTATTTTCATTCGTTACTTTACATCTCTGGATTTACGTATTATATTTAGATAAAAAGAAAAATTTCATAATTAAAACCGTTGTATCTCCGAAAATATATCGCATATACAACGTAATATAAATATAGTAAGTAAACGATACAGCGCTATACAAACGCACAAAAATAATATATACACACATACGTTCGTTTAAGATATACATACACATACATTATTCGAATAATATATATATAATAGACATATAAAAACGATATCTTGAAAAAAGTTTTAAAAGTTCTTATGTACAAGAGTGGTGGTGTTAAGAAACACACATATATGGACAGATAAAATGGTATATATATAAACACACGCAATTAAAACGATATATATATACAAATATAATAGGAACATAACATAGTATAACACGATATAAATATAGTAGGTATATAATAATAACGATTTACACACACATGTAAAAATCATATATATATGTACAAACACACACAGAAACGATATATACCTAAACTAAAAAGAAATGTATCTTCCTTCATACTCCGAAAATATGAAATATATATAATAAATATATTGTAACATAAATATAGCGGATATTTAATAATAGCGATATACATTCGAACAATAATCACATACGTATATATACATATTTATACACAAAGCATACAGAAAAGATGTATATACATACAAATAAGAAGAAGAACACTTTCATTAAATCATCGTTAAGTATTCAAGTTTAAATACATATATTCCGATATATTTCAAAGATATATATATATATATATCTAATAACATAATAAATATAACATAACGCAATATAAACATAGTACATACGCATAATAATAGCAATGCACAAATATACGAAAGAACCATACATATATTGAATAAATATGTAGTAAATATAAAAACGATACAATACATATATAACGAAAGAGATTACCGAATTCTAAAGAAATTCAAAAATTTCTTCATCTTTATACGATCATAACGTTCGACATTCCTTATCGTGAGAATCCTTTACCCAATTTTGACTGTCTACTCCTCTACAAACAGTTCATACATTACGATCATATAAAGAAGAAAAAATTTTTAAATTTTATGAATAGTGTATTATTAAAACGATTATATCTCTGAAGATAAAGGAGACAAATATAGTTCTCTTCGTTCTTTACAAGCGGGAAACGTTGATCTTTATGCTCAATTTTAGCTGGTTACTCTACAACAAGCGATTCGTACGCTATGGTACATTATCATGCTTTTAACATTTCATTTGTGCATTTTCAAAATAAGATACAAGATTGTCAGAAGAATTTAGTTGTGAATATTAATTTAGATGAAAATTATTTAAGCGTATCAAAAGAACATTAATGTATCACGTAACAAGATGAACAAGATAAAATAGTATAAGCATTGGAATAAGAAGATTGGAGAAGATGAAATATTTTTATGAAATATTCATTTTACTTAAATAAAATTTTAGATTTCGATAATCTAACTACGGATGATGCAGATACACAAGTTTTCGAAATGATACTTTAACAGTTGCAAGTTTGGATAGAAATAGATTATATTTGGATTCAACGACTCAACACAATTTGGAATCTACAATTTTACTACACAGTAAAATGAAAATTTTGAAGTTAGATGTTATCGTTTCTTATTGGAGGATAATATGACATCTATCTAATATATTTTTATATATTTAACATATGTTCTATGGTAGGCAATGATAAAGATTGGCATGATGAAATTAGAAGTTTGAAAACATAATAAGCGATATAATAAGCGATACGTAATTGAACGAATGAGTCATAAAAAAATTGAAGATAAATTTATGAGTAAAAATAAGTATAAATTTAATATCTTCGTTAACGGTATTCTTACGTATTCAGAAGCATTGAAAAAGAAAGAAAAAGAAGGAAATGCGATAATAGTAATTTGGAAAATAATTTGATAGATAAGAAGGAAAAAGATGAAAAAGCTGGAAAAACTGATATATATATATACAAGCATGCATATATATATGTATACGTATATATATAAACAGGTAATATACAGTAAAACTATCATATTTCATGAATAATATAAATTATTGAATTATCTAAAAAATTATATTACGCACTTAGACTACTGATATTATAAACCGTTAGTTTGATTATTCGAGGTTTTATTTGTAATTTGATATATAGACATGCAAATTTTTTTATAGTATCTTGTAAAGAAATTGAATTATTATGAAGGATTTGATTTCAATGAAAACTTATATATAGCAATATATTAAAGCGTTATGTATAGAATAATTTATTTTTGGACAAAAAATTTTTTTGAGTATGTGAAATCAACTTTCATTTTTTCATATTTTGGATACAATTTTTGCTGAAAATATACTTCTTTTTATCTCCGATGATAGATTTAGAATTAAATATCTTGTAATTTAAAATTTTATTTTATCTTGAAACATTACGTAATGAAATTATATATAAAGAAAAATAATGTTGAAATTTGAAAAATTAATTTCACTGCTTTGAAATGATGTTCCATAATAAAAAAAAATGGTTTCATATTATTATACTCGCAATATTTCATATAAAACAAAATTATCGTTGATTTCGATAACACGAATTTAATTGAATATGTGTAAAGTGTATGAAAACTTCTGCGACTAACTGTACATATAAAATTCTTATTAACAAGTTAATAATTAAAAAATAAATAAATTTTACACAAATTGGATTTACATATTTACATTAAAAAAAGTACTTCGTTCAAACATATTATGTAAATTAATTTAAAAAAAATTAAAGATTGATCGTATTTTATGTGTTTATATATGTATAAATGTGTGTGTATGTATACAATACAAATGTACAATACAAATATATATACGCATATATTGTATCCTTTTATAAAGGTGAAAATTAAAGAAAGATAAAGATTTTTGATAATATAAATAGTTTATATTTTTATGAAAAACGTATATATCGTCTGATAATATTAGTGTTATTTATTCGATAAATAAATTTGTGATATCATATATTTGTTAATTAATTTTTTATAACTAAATATATATCAAAATTATGATAATTAAAATAATTAAAATAATATTGTGAACAGGTGTGGTACATTATTAATTTATAACAATGTAATTGTTATATTGTAAATATATATATATATTTATATATAACAATTTAAATCGAATGCTGTTATAAAAGAGCTAAGATACGTTTAGGATATTTAAATATCGTTTTTGTCGTCACGTTTAATTATTTTCCAATAGATATTCTGTGAATTTATATTTTGTAAATCATATACATATACATAAACATATATTAATAATATATTTAAAAATACGATGTAAAATGTAAATTATAAATATATAAACAAATTTAATGCATAATTTTAAAAGATTGCTACGAATAATGCGAAATAACACGTAACCTTAACGATTATAAAATGAAAGTTATGAAAGTTGAAAATTTGACAGTAAAAAGAAATAAAAAAAGAAAATCAATGGTATGAAATAATAATATTTTAATAAATGCTTAATACATAAATATTAAATAAGTGCTTAGTGAAGTGTTTTAGTTTTCTTTAGTTTTCTTTATTTATTTAATTCGAAAGTGTGGAAATGTAAATAATTCAACTATTTTTCTGGAAATTTTTATCAATTCTGGAATATTTTTACCAATTTGTATTATAAAATTAACAATTGTTTATATAGTAGAATTTTAGAACATACGTAAATATAAATCTCACATATAGTTTCTCTTTGTTATTTTGAAGATTATACTTTTTAAAATTATACGATATAATTAGAATACGAAGAATTATAATAATGCAGAAATATTTAAATTCATAATAATTTTGGTGTTTAAATATATTGATAAACATTCGTAATAATAATAATAATAATAATCCATTTTAAATATATCTTGTTCTAAAATAAGATTTAATTGTCTATATTAATGTTATTTAACTATATTACGTGGAAATCGACAATGTGGAATTTATAATGGTCTAATCTCGTGATTTGTCTTGTAAAAACAAATTCTATGACGCAGTGTTTAAAGAATCATGTGGATAAAGAAAATTCATCAATTCCGAAGCACACGTAACCTTATTACGGGCACGATTGCCTTAATTTTTTTCTGTAGAAGATAAAATCGAGATAAAGGTCGAAAGATCCGTGGATTTGTTCAATTGTCATTAATAAATGCAAAAATTTGTAATGTAATGTCATCTCGTGTTTCATTAGAATCCATTGCATGCATTGAATCCATAGAATCCATAGAATGCATTGTATTTTCTTGTAAAAGTGGTGAAGAAAGTTTTGACTCTAGTGTTCTTAAATGTCGTGTAAGTTTTCATAAAATCATAAAATTAAAAATTAACCTCTATATATATTATTGGAATAAGTCAAATGTTAACATCTGACTTTTATGTAATAAATATATAAATATTTTTGTTTTTTTATAAGGAAAAAATTCATCCAATATGCCTGTCTGACACTGCACACTGTCAGAATACACAGGCAGCCTTAAAATGTTATGCAGAAGCATGACTTTACAGCTATTCTATTCTATCATTTTTAAATGTAAGTAATGAAACGGAACAAGAAATTTGATTGGATTAGATATAGGAATACTTTTGGTCCTTCGGTAAAACATATATCTGAAAATATAATGGCAATAAAATACTAAGCTTGGATTAAATGTCCATCAGGTTAAAATATTCATTTTTCTTTTTTCATTAGAAAATTAAAACAAACAGAATCAAACATTGTTATTTTTGTTATTCTTCTATGATTATAATCTTTATAATTTAATATTTAATTACAAACATATTAATTATTTCCAATAGATATTCTGTGAATTTATATTTATGTACATTTTTATGCTTTTTATGTTTCATTTGTGCATTTTCCAAATAAGATACAAGAAAAAGAATTTAGTTGTGAATATTAATTTAGATGAAAATGATTTAAGTATATCAAAAGAACATTAATATCAATGTATCATGTAACAAGATGAACGAGATAAAATAGTAAGTATTGGTAAGAAGATTGATATGAAATATATGATAAAAAAAATGCTTTCCAATAAAGACTCTCCAATATTTTTAATTAATTTTATAGTTATTATTGAATTAGTTAAATTAATTATTTGACTTTATCAATGAACTTTATCAATTTGATTATCAGCAAATTTAATTTCAGGACATTTAATTTTAACATTATTAGGTATTTTTATTAGAAATTTTATTGCAATAATTCCAATTAATTTATTAATTCAAAATACATTATTAACTTTAGAAATTTTTATATCAATTATTCAATGATATGTATTTTCAATTTTCTTAATTTTATATTTTTCAGAATCAAATGAATTTTAATTAATAAATAATGAAGAAAAACTTTTCATTTAATGTAATCATAAATTGCCCATGACCAATTATTTTATCTTTTAGATTATTTGAATTAACAAGAACAATTTTTTTACTTATAATTTTAAATATAATTAATACCACTTTAATTATAATATTTTGATTTTGTGATATTATTCGAGATAGAATATTTTATTATAAAGGATTACATACATTTTTTATTATTAATTTTTAAAAATTTAGAATAATTTTTCTTATTTTAGAATTAATATATTTTGTATTTTTTTTTTTTTTTTTTTTTGACTTTTTTTCATACATCAATCTTCCCAAATATGAAATTGGAATTGATATATTATGACCACCAAAAAATATTAAATTTTTTAATTCAATAGAAATTCCATTATTAAATTCATTTACTTTAATTTCTCCAGGTAAGATTTACAGTAACATTAAGTCATTATTATTTAATTATTAATAAATTAAAATATAGAAAATTTTATTTAACACAAACAATTTTATTAGGGATTTATTTTACTATTTTATAAACAATTGAATATTTAAATTCTTTTTTTTTTTTTTTTTTTAATGATAAAATTTATGATTCTATTTCTTTTTTTATTCAATTTTTTTTATAGCTATTAGATTTCATGGTTTACATGTACTAATTGGATCATTTTTCTTTTAGTATCTCCATATCGACTGTTAAAAATTCATTTTTGAAATAAACATAATATAAATTTTGAATTAGCCATTTGATATTGACATTTTATTGATGTAATTTGATTATTTTTATTTATTTATATTTTGTTTATTTATTGATTTAAATTTAAAAATTAAATTTCAATTATTTATATATATATATATATATATATATATATATATATATATATTGTATAAATAAATACGTTTAATTTTCAATTAAGAAAATTAATTAAATTTAATATAATTATATATATATATATCTTTTTATGTTTTTATTAATCACTTTAATTTCATTAATCCTTTTAATAAATTTATTTCAATAAAAAAAAGATTTTGAAAAAGATCTCCTTTTGAATGTGGATTTAGCCCTATTACAAAATCTAATTTATCCTTTTCACTTCCTTTTTTTTTTTTAATAACAATAATATTCTTAATTTTTGATGTTGAAATTATTTTATTTTTACCTGTTATTTATTATTTAAAATCTTATAGAACATTAATTTCATATTTTTTAATTTTATTAATTTTATCATTTGAGGGAATAAACAATTATTTAAATTGAATATTTTAATTAGATTATAATAATTACAATAACTAAAATAATATAAGGATTTAATTAATTGAATCAATCTTTAAGTCGAAATTAAATGTAAATTATTACTTCTTATATATTGTTATAATAAATAAATTTTAATAAATTTTAAATTAATTAAAGCTAATTATTTAGCAATTTATTGTTAATAAATTATTTAGATATTATATTATTCTAACTAAATTATATATTATTATCTATTTAAAAATTTAAAAATTTTCATTAATATTTTCATTAATATTACACTCTATATATAAGCTATTTAAATAAATAATTTAATTAATTAATTAATAAAATTAATTATGTTAATTAAAAAATAAATTACATAAATTATACTAGTTAAAAATACATTAATTTTAATATAATATTAGTAATTTTAAAACTATGTAAATTTAATGTTAAAAATAAAAATTTACTTGATAATATTTTAATAATTGATTTTTCAATGAATACTTTATAATTAAATATTGATAAAATTAATTTTTTTTATAAATTCTTTTATAAATTATATTTATAAATATAAATAATATTTGCAATAAACCAATTATTACTTAATAAAACAAATTTATAAAAATTATGTCCTATAGTTATTCTTATAATTATTATTTTAAATATTATTAATTCATAAATTCATAATAAATTAATCTTAAAATTATTATTATTATAGAAATTTCCATAATTTCATCTTCTTTTTTAAATACAACATTAATTATTAAATATTTATTTGTTATTACTAAAATTATTCAAAAAGAACACGAAACAGTTAAAATTGTTCCAATAATTAAATTTACTGTTGAAAAATAATATATTTTTCTAGAGAAAAAACATTCAATAATTAAATCTTTAGAATAATAACCAACTAAAAATATAATCTTAAAATTGAACAAATAATAATTATCCTTTTTAATGGATAAGCATAATATATTTGAAGCATAATATAATTGAATATCTTGATTTCAATTTATAAAATGTATATATCTTCCAACACATTAATAAATAAATATTAATGACTTAAATTTTGCATGAATAAATAAATAAAATAAATAAAAATACTAATTCAGTAAATCCTAGATAATATTCTTATTATAAAACCTAATTGTCTTAATGTTGAATAAGCAACAATTTTTTTTTAAATCTAATTCAAAATTTTCAAATAATATGTAATATTTTCAAATAATGAAATTCAGCAAATAATATTGTTAATTTTGAAATTAATAAAATAATATTTTTATATTTACGCTCTAATAAATCTACATAACGAATTGATAAATAAATTCCAGCTGTTATCAATATTGAAGAATGAATTAAAAATGAAACAGATGTTGGATCTTTCATTGCCATTGATAATCAAATTGAAAAAGGAATTTGAGCTCTTTTAGTGAAAGCTATTAACAATAAAAAAATCATTATAAATTTATTTATTTTATAAAGAGATAAATTTCATCTTCCGTAATAAATTATTAAATATATAATTAATAATTAATAATAATCCAATATCACGTTTTAAAATAAACTATATGTAATAGTTAAAGTTACCTGAAGTAAATGATTTTATTTTTATGTGATAAATTACTAAAAAATAAAAAATTAATTCTAACTTATCTCAACCTAAAATAATTGATAATATATTTGGTCTTGAAATTAATATATATATAGAAATTAAAAATAAAATTATTAAATATAAAAACCGATTTATTTTTAATTCTCTTAAATTTATATATCTAATTCAATAAATAATAATTATAGAAAAATCCTTACTAAAAGAATGAGTATTAATGATTTATAATCAATTATTATTAAAAAATTAAATTTTATAGAATTAAATGTATAAATATTTTATTTAAAATAACAATTTTATTTAAATATAAAAATCTTAAAAATAATATAATAAATAATCTAAATTTAAATAACAAAATTCCAATTAATTATATTTTTATAATAATTTAAAATAAATTTATATTTATATCATTTCACAAATCAATATTTTTATTAAACTATTTAAATAAATATTAAATAAAATATAATTTTAAAAACAATAAATTTAATGGAATTCAATTATTAAAATAATGTATTATTAAAATAAAATATTCAACCAATAAATAAAATTATTAATTTTAAATCTTATATAAGTCTTTCCATGATTAGTTAATATAAATAAATAAATCTAAATAAACGATATATTTTTAAAATAATAATTATATTAATAATTTTAATCATGATATTAAACCATAAGTATTAATATAATTTCACTTACTAAATTTAATGAAACAGGTGATCCTATATTATATAGATTATATAGATAAATATAGATGAACATATTACAAATCAAAATAAAAATATTGTAGATATAAAGTTAATTATATCTTTATTAACAAATATTAAACGTCTAGTAAATATAATTATAAATTATATTTACTAAAAAAAAATAATCCTGAAAATTTAAGACCACGAGAAATTATTATTAAATAACCACCATTTATTCTTATTTTAAAAAAAGTTAATATTCTTATAATTATTAATCCTATATATACAATTGATGAAATTGCAATAATAGATTTTATATCATACTGAGATAAACATATTAATCTTAAAATTAAAATTCCAAATGAATTAATTACAATTAAAATTTTTTGTATAAAAATAAATTGATTCTTAAAAATTTTTATTGATTCATAATAACCATCATGCTTCAACATGAGTCTTTAATAATCAACCATGAAGTAAATAAATTGGAATTTTAACTAAAAATGATATTAATAAATACATAAATAATATTTAAATTTAAATTTAATTTTTCAATTAATATTAAATTTAATCTACAATTAATTTAATCTACAATTCAATAAATATAATAAATAATATATAATATAATTAATGAAAAATTATTGTATAAAATATTAATTAAATTTGATAATTAAGGATTTTCTTAATCATCTTCATTTGGGAATTAAATAAAAAATCAATAAAATAAATCTAATTCATAAAATAAATAAAATACCAATAAGTTTATTGATATAAAAGCTAATAATAATGAAATTATTAATAATAAATTTATAAACAAACAATTTATTCTATTATTATTTAATTATAAAAAAATTAATCAAAAAACTCATAAAGTTAATATTATTAAAAAGTAAGAAATATTATTGAAACTAAAATTACAAAAAATAAAAATTCATTCAATTCAATTAAAAGTAAGTAAATTTATTAATAATATTATAATTAAATTTAAATTATTTTTTAATAAATAATATAAATAAATATACAAATATTAATAAAATTATAATAATTCCAAGTTAATAAATTAAATCTAATATTCTTAATTTTCGATGACATAATTCATAATTTATTTTTGCTAATAATGATATACCCAAAACTAATTCACAAACAGAAAATATTAAAAAAATTAAAAATAATCATGTATTAATTTCATTATCAATAAAACATAAAATAAAACTATAATAACCAAAAATTCTGTAAAAATTAAAAATCTTAGAAAATTTAGATTATAGTATAATGTAAATATAAAAAATAATAAAATTATTAAAAATATTAATTTAATAAATTTTAATTATTATTTAGCTAAATAATTTAATTTAAAATATTAATTTTATAAATTAGAAATATATAAAATAATATTTTAGCTAAATTTATTTAAAATTTCAAAAAAATTTAAATTATTAAAAATCGATAATTACCAAAAATTACCATTTTTAATTAAACTATTTTTTGAGGAATAAATATTTATTATATATATATGTAATTAAAATTATAATTTATAAAAAAAGTATTATAACAACAATTTTAATTTTATCTAAAATTTTATCATCAACTATAATTTTAACAATCTCGATAAATATATTATATTTATAATAATCCATCAATTTTATTAATTTATTTAATTGTATATTCAATTTATATTTCTATTATATTATTTTTAACTTGGCTAATAAGTTCATTATTAATTATAATAACATTAATTGTTTTTTTAAGAGGAATATTAGTAATATTTTCATATTTTATTTCTTTAATAAATGAACTTTTAAAATTTAAAATTAAATTAATTTTACAAATTTTATTTTTAATAATATTATCGTTTAAATTATATAAAAAAAGTAATAATAAATAATGAAATATATTTTAATCTAATTAAAAATATTGATTTAACTTATTTATATACAGAAATAAATATTACATTATTTATTATTATAATTTTTATATTAATTTTCGCCTTATTATTAATAACAAAAATTACATATATTGGAAAAAAACTCTTCGAAAGAAAAAATAATTCAATATTTAAATTAAATCCAAAATAAAAATTTTTTTAAATTTATTTAATTCTAATAAATTTTTAAAAATAATTATATCAACAATCTATTTACCAACACTAATAAATATTAATTATATATGTAATTTTGAATCAATTTTAGAAATTTTTTTAATAATTAAAATTATTTCTAGATTTATATTATCAATATATTATTGTCTTAATACTGATATTGCATTTTGATCAATTACAAATATTATAAAAAATATAAATTCAGGTTAATTATTTTGATTATTTCATATAAATAGTTCTTCATTTTATTCTATAGTTATATTTTTATTTTTTTATTTTATAGTTTTATTTTATAGTTATATACATTCATATTAATCATAATATAATTTATTATTCATATAAATTACCTAAAATATGAGGAATTGAAATTTTAATTCTTTTAATATCAATAGCATTTATTGGTTATGTTTTACTTTGTGGACAAATATCATATTGAGGAACTACTATTTATTACAAATTACTAGTTATTACAAGTTTACTTATCTAGCAATTCCATATATTAGCGATAAATTATTATGAATTTGAGGTGGATTTTCAATTATTAATACCACTTTAAATCGATTTTTTCATTTTATTTTATTTATTTTATTATATTTTACATTTTGTTTTACCATTAGTAATTTTATTTATATTTATTTTATATTTATTTGCACTTCATTTAACTGATTCATCAAATCCATTAGATTTAAATTACAACAATTATAAAATTTCATTTCATCCATATTTTTCAATTAAAGATCTATTAAGATTCTATATTATTTTATTTATCTTTATATTTATTAATCTTTAATTTTCATACCATTTAGGAGATAATTTTAAAATTGCAAATCCAATAAATATTCCAACACATATTAAACCTGAATAATACTTTTTATTTGCACATTCAATTTTACATGCAATTCCTAATAAACTTGATAGAGTAATTGGATTAGTAATATCAATTTAAATTTTATATATCACTATTTTATATAATAACAATTTAATAAATAATAAATTAAATCTATTTAATAAAATTTATTATTAAATATTTATTAATAATTTTATTTTTCATGATTAAATAAACAATTAATTGAATATCCTTTTACAAATATTAATATATTATTTACTATCACATACTTTTTATATTTTTTTATATCATTTTATTTAAGAAAATTATGAGAAAATTTAATTTGAAAATCTTCAAATAAAATTATCTAAATTTAATTAATTTATAAAAATAAGTTAATGAACTTGAATAAGTATATATTTTGAAAATATAATATAGAAATAAAATTTTCTATTAACTTTTAATACTTATTTTATTTTCTAAAATTATATATTTATATTTATTATTGAATAATTTCTTTTATATAATATAAATATAATAAATAAATTATTACTAATATTAATATATCAGTCCAACACATATATATTAACTTATCATAACGAATTCGACGAACTTATATAATTAAACAAATATGAAATAAATAAATAATAATAAATTTAGTAAAATTCCACGAATTCAAATAATTAAACAAATATGAAATAAATAAATAATAACAAATTTAATTGATCAATAATTGAATCCATAAAATGTTAATCTTAAAATTACTCTTATAATATAAAAATATAATATAAAATATAATATTTATATATTCAGATAAAAAAAATTAATAAAAATATTCTTCTATGATATTCAATATTAAAACTAGAAACTAATTCAGACTCACTTTTAATCAAATCAAAAGATTTAATTCAATTAATATTCTAGTAAATATTATTAAATGTAATGGATATAATAAAATTGCAAATTTAATTTTATTTTGATAATTAATAAATTCACTAAAAGAAAATCGTTCAATTAATATTATTAATCTAAAAACTAATCTAAAAAAATAAATTAATTTCAAAAGAAATTATTGTTGAAACTAAACGTATTAAATCTAAAATTAACACAATTACAATTTGAAATTTATCCAACAAATAATACTGGATATACATTTAATCCTAAAATTAATAATATAAATGAAATACTAAATTCCATTATATAAATAATATTAACTCAAGAATATAAAACTCATATAACTAATGATAAAAAAAAATATTATTATTGGCCTATAAATATATAAATTAGAATAATTAAAAAAAATCATTCTTTTGATAGAAATTTTAATGCAATCTCTAAAAGGCTGAAATAAACCAAATAAAAAAACTTTATTAGGTCCTTTTAGATCTTGAATATATTCTAAAATTTTTCGTTCTAACAGAGTTAAAAATGTTACACTAATTAAAATATTATTATAACTATTAAAATTAATAAATTAATTAAAATTCAAAATTCAAATTATTATTTATTAATTTAAATAAATTAATATAATTAAATTTTAAATTTAATGCACTTTATATGCTAAAATAATAAATTTATTAATTATTTATTTATAAATAATTTACAAATTAAAGTTCTTTTGTACAATTAATTTATTTTTATTGTAGATAGAATATATAGAGGGATAGAATATAATATAGATAGAAATCAATTTGATTTATATCGATTTGAACTCAAATCATGTAAAGTTTTAAAAATCGAACAGACTTAAAAACTTAAATTCTTACGTTTAATTTTTATCTTAATTCAAAATCATCTTTATCAATATGATCTATCAAAAGATATTACGTTGATATACCTAAAGTAATTTATTTTTTAATTATAAAATATAAATCAAAGATATTTTTAATCAAATTTAATTTTTAAATAATGTTTATTAAATTTATCAATCCTCCCAATCAAATTATTATTAATTATTTATTTAAAAATAATTTAAATAAATAACTAAATTAAATAAAATTCTATAGGATTTTATCATCCTATAATTAAATTTTGAAATTTTTACTAAAAATTTAAATTCATTTTATAATTTAGAGACAGTTATTATTTCATTAATTCGTTCATTCGTTCTTCATTAATTCTTCAATTAAAAGACAATTTATTATGCTATCTTTGTATATACCAGTCAATATACTGCAGCTATTTAAATTTTACTTCATGAAACAGATCGACCTAAAATTAAATTCATCAGGACATGTTTTTTTTTGATAAACAGGTGAATAATATATTTACCGAATTCCTTTAAATTGTATAATTTAAATAATTTCAATTTAAAATTTACTTCTATTATTAATCATTATTTCTATATTTTTATAATTTTAATATATATTTTCATATAATAAATAAAATTTTTAACTTAAATCTTTATTAAAACAAATTAAATTATTAAATTTTTTAAATTAAAAAACAATTTTAAAAAAATATATTATTTCCATAATATTAAAATTAAATAAATTAAATTTTTATTTAAAATTTATGGTTTATCTTATAAATATTTAATATAAAAAAATTAATAAAATAAATTAATATTTAATTTTAAAATTAAAACTTTTATATCTAAATTAAATTTATTTCTAAAAAACTAGATATTAATAAGTTTGAATGACATTTAATTTCTAAATTTATATTTATAATTTTAATATTACAAAAAAAATTTTATAAATTTTAGCTCTCTTATTTTCGAAATATTTCAAATTCTTAAATAAATTTTAATCAATTCTGATACTCAAAGTACAAAATAAAATTTTATTCTTTATATTTAATATTTTCTTAATATTTAATAATTTTCATTTACATTATTTAATTATAAAAATAAAAATGAATTCAAAATAATTAATTTAATTTTAATTTAATTTTTTTTAACTTTAATTTTTAAACTTTTAAAAATTATAATTTTAAACTTCAAAAGAAAATTTAATAAATTAATTTATAAAATTTAAAAATTTTTTTAATTTTTTCAATGCAAAAGAAATATTTTTTTTAAACTAAAATTTTAAATCTAAAAACACTTTCTAGTATTTTTACTACGTTACGATTTATTTTTACTTTAATGAAATAAACAGGCGATTTGTACACTTTTTAAAATTATCTTTAATTAAAGTAATTACTTTAATTTACTTTTAAATCCTCTTTTATATTTATATCTATATTAATATTAATATTTTATATTTATATTAAAATGAATAATCCAAAAATTAAATTTATTGAAACTCATTTATTATCTTGAATATACTACATTTTGATTTGAATTGTTATTATCTTAAAATATTTCTAACTCAAATTTATTCAAATTAATTAAAACAACAATATATAAATTTAATATTTAATAAATATTAGTTTCAAGTATTTCTTATTGTGGATTATCGAATTAATAAACACGTATTTCTAATCTAGATATAAAAAGCCGTCATATTATTTAATTTTAATGATTCATAATGATAATATATGATAATAATTTAACATATAATAACACGATAACATTTAATTATATAATATTTAATTTATCTTTCTATAATAGAGTATCTAGTTTTTTATTTAACTTTAAAATTTTAATTAATCTTAATTATAATTTAAATTTTTACATATAAATTTTACTAGAATAAATTAAATTATAAATCAAGTTTAACCGCTATTTAGCTATTGCTGGCACTAATATTTATCTTTATTAAAATTAATTTCCGAATTGAACTTTCATTTATTATTTCAGAATTATCTATTAATATTAATTTATACTTTTAATAATAATTTAAATTTTATAATTTATTAATATAATTAATAAATTTAAGAATTATAATATTTATTTTTATATTTATTATAATATATATTCGTATAAATTCTTAATTCTCTTTTTTTTTATATGTGTATGTGTGTGTGTTAATAAATATATTTATTTAAATATAATTATATAATCTTATATATATATTTTATTTATATTAATATTTCATTATACTTGAAACATTGCAATATTATACTTGCAATATTTCAAAACGAAATTATTGTTGATTTCGATAACACAAATTCAAATCAATGTGTGTAAAGTGAATGAAAACTTCTGCGATTAACTGTACATATAAAGTTCTTATTAACAAATTCATAATGAAAAAATAAACAGATTTTACAATGTGGATTATATTTACATTAAAAGAAGTACTTCGTTTGGATATATTAACTAAATTAATTTCAAAAAAATTAAAGATTGATCTTATTATAGTTTTATGTGTTTATATATATATATATATATATATATATATATATATATATATATATATATATATATATATGAAAGAATACAATATTAATGTGTGCATATATTGTATCCTTTTAGAAAAATGAAAATTAAAGAGTGATAAAGATTTTTTAACAATATAAATAGTTCATGAAAAACTGATCTGATAATATTAGTGTTATTTTTCGATAAATAAATTCGATGATGATACCATATATTTGTTAATTAATTTTTTAGAACTAAATATATATCAAAATTATGATAATTAAAATAATTAAAATAATATTGTGAACAGATGTGATACATTATTAATTTATAACAATGTGATTCATATATTGTAAATGTATATATATATACATATATATAATACTTATATAATAGAATTTTAGAAGATACGTAAATATAAATCTCACATATAATTTCTCTCTATATTAATTTTCATAGTTTCGTTATTTTGAAGATTATACTTTTTAAAATTATACGATATAATTAGAAGAATTATAATAATGCAGAAATATTTAAATTCATAATAATTTTGATGTTTAAATATATTGATAAACATTCGTAATAATAATAATCATTTTAAATATATTTTGTTCCATAGCAAGATTTAATTGTGTATATTAGTAATTAAGAATAATATTATTTAACTATATTACGTGGAAATCGAAAGTGTGTAAATGTTCGACAATGTGGAATTTATAATCTCGGGATTTGTGTCACAAAAACAAATACAGTGAAGTATTTAAAGAATCTGGTGAAAAAAAAAATTCATTAACCGAAGTACATGTAAACTTATTACGGATACAACTGCTCAATTCTTTCCTGTAGAAGATAAAGTCGAGATAAAGGTCCAAGATAATATCGCATGGATTTGTTGCATTGTTAATAAATGCAACAATTTGCCAGCAACACTATTATTTCATAATTGGTACTTATTTATTTTTCTTCAATATACTTACTTCAAATGTTTTGTAAACAGATATTATGCAATTATTATAATTAAATATATTCATTTGGCTCATACTAAAGATTTTTATTTATTTGTTTCACCACTCAACAAAGGAAGTAATTGTAAAAAAAATATATTCAACTTTTTAATTTGAAATATAGAATTTTATAAATTTCATATAGTCAGATTGAATATCATTCAATGATTTATTTGTGGATTTGAATAAAATGATATAAAAGATTTATTTATTAATTTAATTTTTTTAATTTGTCTATTAAAGAAAAAAATGTATTATATAATAAAATTTCTTATAATTTTTTCGCAATAAATTGATAAATAATAAATTTTTTATAATAGCTTACAAAAATTATATATAAATAATGTATAAAAAATACAAGATTATTATTTCATTGATACATTGCAATATTATAATGTAGCACACTAGAATGTTTTATTGTCATTTTGTTCTACCTGAAATAGTTATAACTCAGTCATTATGATAAATATAGTCATTATGGAACATATAAGAATTTTTTCATTATTTTGATATTTGGAATTTATCGTCCAAGAATATTTTTATAAACATTGTATATATGTATATGTATATATTTAAATTTTCTTCATTTAACTCAGATATTTTGTACACTATAATAATTATATATTAAAATAAATTATTTTTTCTATTTTGATCTTATTTAGATTGTTCGTTTTATATTTTGATTTTATTCAATTTTTTTCATTTTTATAAAATATTGAAGAAAATGCTATAAATAAGTATATACATATACAAAAGAAATTGGTAAGAATTAATATTTCTGAAAAAAATTGCATAAAAGAAATTAAATAAAATTTTTTTGATCTTTTTACACATTTACATTTAATATTCTATTTTTTAATAAAAACAAATATAAATTTTTTAAATTTAACCAAAAAATGTGTTTAAGAAAGATTTTCTCATAAATAGTGTAAAATGTCTCAAGCGTTTTCACTTATAAGAAGATCCATAAATTTGTGGAAAGCATGAAAAACAAAATAGTTTATTTTCTAAAAATTTCATAATAAAACATGTTTATTCGAATGTTTATACTAGCACATTGTATGAGCCACTATTTGAAATATATTTGATATTAAATCCAATGCTCATTTAGTTTCGAATATAAAATTTTAAAGCAAGATTTTTATTTTCTATATTTTCTACTCTCAATACTTATATTATTTTCATTTATATTAACAGAAACATACAATATAACAAATATAATTAGGATTTGTTGAAGTTAATTCAACAATATTTCATTAATAATTTTTCTTCTTCAATTTGTAGATGTTATAAAATTTGAATAAAAATCTGTTATTTTCATATTTAATTATATTAGCTGTTTGTTCTTATTAATTTATTTTCATTAATAATTTTCGATATAGCATTTTTAATATATGATTAAGTGAATTTATTCGACAACTTTTAAATTTCTATTTAAACAACATTTATTAAAATATACAAATTTCTATCATAATTCCTTTATATAAGAATATTTATTATAGATTATGTAAAATTAAATTATTTTAGAAAGGTTTAATATATATATCAAATTTTTCTTGACTGTATATCTCTTACCTCTCTAAATATAGAACTTTAAAACAATAGTTATAACAATATTTAATTTTATTGAAACTAATAAACTGATAAAGTTGGCATATAATATTGTATTTTCATATAAAATTAATAATATTTCATAAAAATCACTATATACGTTACTATTTTATGTAAAAAAAAATGAGAAACAAAAATATCAAGGGACGAGAAACAAAAGAGACTATTTTTTAACATGTCCTTCATTATTGAAAATATATCTTTGTAATTTTCTTTTCACTTTTTTTAACATTTTAAATATTATTTCTTCATATGTATTAATTATTCTTTAATTTTTCTAATCTCATTGTATTTCTAAAGTATTTATATTGAAAGCTATTTATATAGCATGTAATCTTATCTTAAAAAAATTGTATGATCAAAAATCTGGAGAAATCACTGGCCATACTAGATTATTTTCAATTCAACAGAATTTATAACTAAAATATAAATATAAATATAGTAAAATATAAATATAACATACATATAAATTTTGAAATTTAATAAATTTAAAAATAACACACAAAAAAAATATGAGTAACATTTTGAACATGTAACATGTTTCAATATAATAAATCAATATCAAGATATATAATAAAAAATATAAAATTTCATTTAAAAATTTAAAAATTTAAAAAAAATGTGAAAAAAAATTTCCGTTTTATAGAATAATTCAAAGTTATTATAATTAATACTTAACTTAATACCATTACAATATATTCCTATTAATATCATACAACTTATATTTGAAATTTTTATTATTTCTGATACTTTTTTATAGAAATATAATATATTTTATTATTTTTATAGAAATATAATATAACATAAATTAAATATACTTTTCATAAATATTTATAATTTTTATAAAGTTTTTCATATCTTTCATGCATTGTTTTCTATAGTGTAATAAATCTATTGTGTAAATAATGTTTTTTGTCAAATATATTAATGGAGAATATAATAATTAGGAATATAATAAGCGTAAATATATATAAATATAGTGCTGATATACAATATAATAACAATAATATAATAATAATATATAATACAATCGTTAAGTAGAAATGCATTTAAATGTTTCTGATGTATCTATGTGTATCTAAATATTTTTCAGTTTTACAATTTATTGATTACAATATTCATTTATTTAAAATATTACGTAATTTAAATCTTCAATTATATTATTAAATAATATTTTCAATTATAAATTTATATAATACTTTTGAATATTTATTTTGAATATTTCGTTTATTATTTGCTTTATCAATACGTTACGAAATAATATAAATCGATAATCTGGATTTATATCTGTTCGTATATCTTTTCACTTGATTTTTAATCCTTAATTCATTTCTGAAAAAACTCGGGATTTTCATGTTTTGTGTAATTTTGAATTATTTCTTAAATACATGTATTTAATATTTTAATCTTATTCGAATGTTTAAAGATAATACATGATTTTTATTTACTGAAGAATATGTCATATAAAATAATATAAAAATAATATATAAAAAATGTTCATTTGCAATTTGAATTTATCATAAAAATTTGAATTTATCGAAAAAATGTATGAGATAATGTGATTTACGAAGTAAGTTACGATTATATTATAAGAAAAATTTCAGGTGTAACAATTTTTATTATAACTTCTTCTTTATTCATTCTAATTTATTATTAGTTATATAACAGATTATAAATATTAATAAATTAAATGAGTATAACATTCATTAATTTAAAAATTTAATCTTTATTTCATAATACTATATAATCTTTATTTTTTAATATTATAATAATTTATTATTAGACTATATTATTTTTAGATTATATTAAAATTAATTAAATTCAATACTTAATACGATAGTTTCGGATCTATACTTTAAACAATTAATATATAATTTATTTAAGAATCATAGTTTTACAATTATTCATATATTTTATAGTGCGTTATTGCATTTTTGATGAGATCTTATAAATAAAAAATTACGTCTAATTCTTTTTTGTCATTAAATTAAATACATATAATATAATCTGGCATTTTCATCATAACATTCATTCAAATTAAATTTTGAATCTTTTTATCGTTAAGGACGAAAACCAAGATTAATTATGAAGCAGTCAATATAGTTTGAATTTCGTTTTCAATAGCTTCAGTATTTTTAATAGTTTAATAATTTACGAACGAATACAATTCCTTCATATTTTCCAAACTCTTAATAACACTCGAAACTAAGATATAACAATTGCTAGTTCACAAGTCACACTTGCATGCCAAATATTTTGCAATAAAAGCAGTCGCAAGAATTCTGATACTTATGCGTTATAATGAAACCTCGCAAGTGTCCATTTTTGGAAACCGATACTGTCATTAGTTTTAATTTGCATTTTTGCCGAAGATATCTATTGGAGGAAGAATCAAAACTTCTGACAGTTTTCCAAAATCTTAAAATAAATTTCAGATGAGATTGTTAGGTAGAACTGAAATAAAACTCAGATTGAAATTAAAATTGAGATAGAGTTTAGATCAGATCGCAGTTAAATGTTACAAAAATCGCATTTAATCAAAAATCAATCAGAAAATATTAGAATGTGAGAAATCATAGAATTTATTCAGTTACTAACCGCAAAATAGAATAAATTTTAAGATCATATATAAATATATAATCTTATATAAATTTTATATAAGATTTAAATAAATTTTATAACAATAAATGATTAAAAATATTCTCAATATTATAAAAATTTAAAATATCATCGATCTTCTTGATACGTAAATTCGTTAAGACCGCTCTATCGCATCGCATCGCATGTATAGAAGATCGCTGCCACTATTACGAAGTTCGGCGAAAACGTACGTTTTCTACCGGTTGCATCAAATCTGATTTTTCGAGTAAAATATCGACGAATAATCCAGCTATTTTTTAACTTTTATTATTAATTATATAAATTATTGATCAATATTAAATTCATAATAATTTATTACGATAGAAAATTGACATATTTTTATTATTTTTATTGTTTTATCGTATCTTTAACATTTCTTAAGATAGTAAACGTAATAATCGATATATTTTTATAAAATAAAACTAAATTTACTAATTAATTTCTATGATATTAGTTTTCGATTTATTCAACTATAATTGTATTAAGATATTTTAAATATCATTTTACGTGGAAAACAATTATAGATTATTCATATGCAATAGATTGTTTTATAACTGTTATATAAATTAAAATTATATTAAAATAAAAAATAAATATTATATTAAAATAAATTAATATTATATTAAATAAATTATATTAAAATAAAGAATAAAAATGAAAATATTGATTGAAATCTTAACTGTAGAACTAATATGTGCAATACGAATAATACCAATAACCTCAAACGATAAAACTATCGATCGAAGGAAAAAACATAAAAAAAATCGAAATATTAATTAATTTTGTTGTTACAATATTTAATAGGTTCTACTAATAAATTCCACGATAATGTAAGAATAAATAGAATGAAGTATTTACCGCGTAATTGAGACATCATTTGCACCGGTAATATATTTTGTCAAGATGATTTTCTAAAAAAAAGAATCATATCATGCGCTATAGGCTTCATTACTTAGGACTTTCTGATTGGCTGAAACGATGCAAATTTAATTTTCTTAACTGCGCGAAACTTGAAACATTATATAAGTTAATATTAATTTTAGTTTTCTGTACATTTAAATCCTATGAATGTCCGTTAATGGAAAAATATAATACGAATTAAAAATAAAAATTAACTACCAATAAAAATTAATCAAATTAGACAGAATTAAAAAAGCAATGAAATAATAATATTTAAGAAACTAAATAAATATGTAAAAAGTGTAATATAAAAAGAAAAGAAATACAAAAGCTCATTAAATTAGGAAAAACTAGAACTTAGAAAATTTAAAGCATAGTAGCTTAGCTTCATTCATAGTTCTTATCTTTTCCAAGGAACAAAAAAATTAATGAATGAATGAAATGAAAATTATCGAATCTCTTTTTAATAAAATATTTTTCACATATTCTTTTTAAGAGAATTCTGAAAAGAAAAATTTTGGAAAATGATGCCAATTATCAGATCTCATCACGAGAAGGTGACTACGCGCTACTATCGAGACTCATCTATAGCTAAAAATTAAGAAAATAAATTAACAAACTAAGAACATATAAATGAAGTACGAAACATTAAAATTAACGCTTAATATAGATGAATTAGAAAAATATGAAATATAAATAATTGATTATTGAGATAAATTATAATTAATGTTAAATAAATTATGAAAAAACAAAAAAAGAAATAGAAATTAAATAAATAAAATGAAATAATTATTTAAATTAGTGTATAATTGTTTTTACAATGATCTTTTACAATAATTAATCGTTCGCAATTAATCCCATGTTATCCAAATCCAACAATGAAACTTAAGTCTAGTTTAATTCATATTTTAATATTATTTAATACATATCTTGATATATAGTTGATATATATACTTGATATACACTTATAGTAAATTTTAAATCTATAACGCATAACAAAAATATTTTCGTTTAATTTAAAGCGAGGAAATAATAATAATAATTAATTTATATGAAGAATTGCAATGTTTAGTAAAAAAGAGCTCAACACATGATCAATAAAAATGAAGAAGAAATTAAAAAAAATCCAACTTTCTATGAATCATTGCCATTCTCATATCACGAATTATATCGTTGGACTTATAAGAATTAGTAGACAAATAATTATTACCAGTCGTGATTAATCGAGAGTTACGACAACAGCTTAATAGAAGAACTATTTATTCCAACGACACAGGAAAAAGTACAGAATTGTAGATTCTAGTCCACTAGAGCCGGATTATAAAGATAAGTTCGACCTTAAGCAAGACCTTTGATTGAGTATTCGAAAATACTAATCACGGATCTAAACACGGACTCTTGACTGCCCACCAGAAATAGAGCATCCATCCAACGATTGTTGTCATCGTTGCGTGACAACATATGATTGACAGTGAATTAAGAAAAGCTAGAAAAAAACTTAGTAATCATTATAAGAATAATTATAGAAATAAATACAAGAAAAAATAAGAAATAAACGTTTCGAATAAGAATGAACGGAAATGGAAATTAGAGATGAAAGTGGAAAACGAAAACTATAATAAAACTCTAGATACTCGAGATCTATTTTAAAGTAAAAAAAATGTGATTTTTATTTTACGTTAAGTAATAAAGTTAAATAAGTTAAATAATATATTTTTGTTCGCATTAATCTATATATTTATCTTATAGTTTAATTTATTTTTATTTGAATTATTATAACATGAAATGATTATTTAAATTAAAAGTAACACAATTATTTTTATAATAGCTATTATTATTTTTTTTATAATGTAACAATTATTATTATAATGATCCTTACAAAAATCTTTTATATTTATCGTTTGAAATTTAAATGTAGTTTAATCCAGATCTCAAAAAATTTTACGAATCTTAAATCTACGATTCAAATATTCGCGTTAAAATTCGCATTACACTAACATTTTATTTCGCACGAAAGAAGTTAAATAAAATTAAAATTATACTTAAATATTAAGGAATAATATGAGGAGAGAAAGAATAAAAAAATTCGAATAATCTCCATCACTATTACATCGACTTATTTAACTCATCAAACAGATGATATTCTCATTGACAAGAAAAGGATTATGATATGGTCTTATGCACGAATACACAATGTCGACAATTATAGGAAGGAGTTAGAAGTTGTTCCAGGGTCATCGAAGCCAGATTATTAAGATCTCATCCTAACGACACGCAGAAAGGAACTGGAAATCATCTTAGAACCACCGAGATCGATTTACAAAAGACCGCATTCGATGTAAAAGTTCATAATAATTTTATTAAACTATAATATTAAATTTATATAATTATTTTTATAAAATTGTAATTTATATAATATAATTATATAATTTTATAAAAATCTGTGGCAATTCATATTTATGATAGATTTGTTTATCAGAATTTTAATATGCACTTCTAGAAATAATTGATACATTTAAAACAAAAATCTTAGAATGGACCAGAAACTTAATATGCTTCACTAATACGTATTATTATTATTAATGAAATATTTGGTTTACGTGTATTTGAATCTAAAGGACAATTACGATATGACTGATGTATAATATACTATAGCATATGTATCATTTTATATGCTACATATATGAATGAAATAATAAACATAAGTTATAAAAATTGATTTAAATCAAGAGATTAGTTATAAACTGACAATTAATATTAATATTAATATTATAGGCAATAAAAACTCATAATTTTTATAATTCTTGGAATGCTGAATATAGAAATAAGTATTTCAAAAATAACAATAATATATAACAATATATATAAATAATTAAATAAACTAAACTAAAAAAGCTTGTTTAATTGGTATATATAGTAATGTTCGTTTTAACATTCCGTTTTTTATCAATTTTAATGTTCATTGTTATTTCCGTTAATTCTAGAAATAAAATTTCAGGGGAAATGCATATACTTATTTCCAAGTAAGTATATCGAAAGTATTGAACTAAATTTAATTCTTTAATTGATTCTTTATTTCATTCGTATACATTTCCTCTTTTTCGATTATATGTTAAAATTATATTTGTCAGATATTCGATTTGAACTTCAAATGTTAAAGTTAGTACTATTTTAATTAATCGTATATAAAACATATTAATACAATATGGATTAATTTTATTGATATAATACATAATATTATGAACAAGAAATTTTTAAAATATATTATATTTGATAATTAGTATTTACCATTATTAAAATATAATATTATCGAATATGCTATACTATAAAAAATAAATAAATAAAATTATAAATAACGTGCCGTCTTTTGTTAATATAAAATACTTTTTACTATTATATTACTATTTTTTAATAGTATATAAAATACTTATATTACTATTTTTTTTATACTGAAATTAAAAGAATACTTATAAATATTATAAATTTTTATCAAAAGCTATGATATTTAAATTATTATAATTTAAAAAAAATTGTATTACAATTTTTTATCTTAGTTCATTTTAAATATTTTTATTTTCTCATTATTAGATTTAATCCAATGATTTATTTTAAATCATTAAAAAGATCTTTTTTTTCCTTTGAAAAATTTACAAAATTTTTTCCGGCATTTTATTATTAAAGAAAATCTGTTTTTTATAACTGTAAAAAATTAATATACTATTTTCTGATAAAATCTTTATTTTATCTAACTTAAAAAAATTAAAGAAAAATTAAAGAAAATCTGTTTTTTATAACTGTAAAAAATTAATATACTATTTTCTGATAAAATCTTTATTTTATCTAACTTAAAAAAAGTTTTCTTATCGATTTTGTTGATTTTTGGATATTTCGAAATCATTTAAAAGTCAACATTTTAAATAACTTTTTTTTTCTCTGTCATTTAGTCTTATTTTTCGAAATATTTCCAAAACAAAAATTATTATTATTATGCATAAAATTTTTTTATATATTATTTTTTATACATTAACATTCACGTTACTTGTACAGTATACGGCCCATATTTATCTTCTTGTTAATATGAATATATATAGCAATATGGATTAACAAGATATAATAATGACTAAAAATTTACTTTCTGATTTATAATAGGCTTTAAATATCTTAAATCCAAAAATTATAAAATATAAAACAATCCTTAGATGTTCGAAATTACAATGATCAAATTACAATAATATCTTAATTTTCAAAAGCAAAAGATCATTAAAAAATATTAAAAATCAATTTTATTATTCTTTCCTCACTTTTACGATATGTTATAAAAATCAATATTGTAAGCAAATCTTTACTATGCATATAACTGCTGCTTAGTCATAATTTTTTAATCTTATTCTCTTCTTTTCATATTACCTCTAAAACAAATAAAACAATTGATACATACACGAAAATATTAGAAATTTTTTTTTTAAATTTTGACAATTTAAATTAGTAATAAATAAAGCAAGTGAAATAAAACCAATTTTTCTCTGCCATAATGCAACTTACTCCGTTTCATTTCATTTAATGTAACTAAATTGCTTAAACTAAATTGCTTAAACTAAAAATTGTACATGACTTATTAAAGAATAAGATTCAATCAATTTTTCAATATCAATTTCCATGTTTGTTTTGATCTTTCAGAATCGAAAAGTGACATACAAATACATTAACATCTAATATTATATATTTTTTGATTTTCTAAACTTTTCTTAAATTTTTATATTTCTTTATCCTTTTCTCTTTTTTTCATTGTAGCGTTCAAGGAAAATTATTACAAAATGTGAACAAATATACAATATTTTAAAATCATTCATAATTGAGAAAAATTACAAAAATTTCTTCCAAATAATACAAATATTAATTATATCTAACACAATAATGATAAATATGATTTTACTAAATTTGTTTTATTATTTCCAAAGAAGAAAGAGAAAAATTCGATTTAAGTATTCTCATATATATATATATATATATATATAATAAAAGCAACTATATATTTTTACTTTCATAATATTTATAAGGTAAATTATATATAAGAGAAAAGTGCTAATAAAAATAATTGAATAAAAAAATATATATTTCTGAATTTAAGATTATGTTTTTTTTTTCAAATGTATGTAACGATATGTTTTAAATTTCTCATAACTTATGGTAATGTAATTATTAATTGTCATATTATATATCTGATAAATTTAAGAAATATTTATTTTTCATGAACAACTTCAGTATTAGTATTTTATATGAATACAAGTTTATTTGTATTTTTTCCCCAAAAAATTGTATATTCTTATATACAGAATATATAAAAAGTACGTGTAATGAACGTGATGATTATAATCTGACTTTTTATATCTTTGGATCAATAAGAATTTGATAAATAAAAATGCGTGCGAAAATAATTTTGATAGTCATTTTCACGTACTGTTTATAAATCTTTACGAAAGATATAAAATAATGCTATAATGTATTTTATATTTATTATTTACATATTCCATAATGTACTATAAGTAATTATGAAATTATTTATATTATTACAATTTTTATAAAAATGAAAGAAAACTTATTTATATGTTTCGATACAAAAAAAATGGGGAAAAGAAATATGGAAAAAAAATTTTTTTTTTTTAAATGAAAAAGAAATATTCTTTGTTGTATTTTAGATTGTGATAAAATCAATATGTAATTTTAATCTTTACATTTAATATTCATTAAATTTTTTATTTTATTTTTCATAATTTATGATCAAATAATCACAAATATTAATAATTAAATTATTTAAATTTTTCTATCATCTCCATTCAATATCATATATAAATACATATATAACATAAAATTTTAATACAAATATTTTTTTTTTGATGAATATTTTTATTATTGAATAAAATATTCTTCGAATTAATGAAAATAACACTGGTTTTGTATAATTTATAGACTATATTATACAATAGCAATAATTATATAAAAAAATTTTTGCATGATAAAAGAGATAAAAAAATCTACCAAGATCGTAACTATAGTAAAATTTTACTGTATTATCTTTTATCATGTTGCTAATGTAAAGAATCGAAAAAAAAAAAAAGTAATCTAACCGAAAATGGATCAATATGTATCAATAATTGAATTCAAATTATTTAATTATAGATATTTCTATTCTTCAATATAAATTCAATATATAAAAATAAAATTATATTTAATAATAAATATTAAATATAAAAATACTAAACCTAAAAATATTAAAATTATATTTTTAAGTTATATTTTCATATACACTAAAATATAATTTAAAAAAAATTTCGTTTTTAAATTTACATGAAAAAAAATTTGTTCCTTCGTTTTATTTCCTAATTTTCTTTTGTATCCTATTCTAGAAATAAGTAAGAATTTTTGTTTCATTCTTGAAAATTATAAAAATATGAATTAATTTAAATTAGTTATATTTTTTTATAATACTAATCATTTTTAAGATTATGATTCAATTATTATTATTTTTAAAAATTATATTATTTGAATTTTTTTAAAGTATTTTACAGGACAAATTGTATAAGATGAACAAGGTTATAAAAGAAATATATGAACTATGAAATACGACAAATATTGATATAAGATATGAGATACAATTACATATTGCACAATTACATTGCATAAATTTATATAATTATTATTACAATATTTTGTTTAACATTTCCTTCAAGTTACAAAATGAGATCATAATAATGTATGGAATTTTATAATATTATTGAATTGAGAAACTTCAGAGTGGATCTAGATATTTTTAATTTCTTCAAAATAATTGTAACATGCATATCAAACTAATCAAACTAATTTATTTTCTTATTGAAATTGATATTACCGATATCAATTTTTATCAATGTTTATTAAATATATTTATCATATATATTATTGATTTTATATTTATTATATATTTTAATGATTTTAATTCATATATTCGTATATTTTATAATTTTTTAATATAAAGCTAATATTCTTTCATATTATACAAATTAATAGCAAAGATATTGGGTGAGATTTAATTAATCAGAATTTTTAAGAATCTATATCATGTTTCAAGACAAAATCAAATATTTTCAAAGATTTATTAAATTTATTAGACTTGAAATAGCACAAAATCAATTTGTTTTTTAAATTCGTAATATATTAAGCGATATCATAGTTCTTTTCATAAATTTTTTTCTTTTCATGTGATAATTCAAGATCAAAATTTATTGATTAGTTTTCTATAAATTCTCTTCTGAACAGTTTTCTACAATAATTCCATAGAATTTCTATTTAAACATCCAATAGCGTCAACGAGCAATATAACATGCGATATAAAAATATTGAAATAATTAAAATATTGTTTTTACCTATTATTTTTAAAAATAAAATTTTGTATTTTATTTACAAAAAAATGAAATTTTAATCTTTTTCAGTTAAGGATGAACTTATTATAAAAGAAATTGCCATTTTATGTAAAAAGTGTCATGATAAAATAAAAATTTAAACTAAAAATTTTTTTAGTATGAGATACAATGCCTTTTTTTGTGAAGAAATGTTATAAAAAATATTATAAAATAAATAAAAAGATTAGACGTATGAATGATAAGCAAATATCATATTTATGTATTATATATTATGTATCATATTTATATTATTATCGTGATGATTTGATGTATGTAGGAATACATAAAAGATAATTGAAAATTATATCTAGAATTGTCTAACAAGTATAATTTTTTTCTTCTTTTTTTTTGCGTATTTTAAGTATCTGATTATTTCCCTTTCTCTTATTGATGACGATTATATTGATAAATATGATAATATAACGAAAATAAAATAATATTAATATTATTTTATATTTATATTAATATTAATATTATATTATTTTCTATTAACTTATTTTTTTATCTATTAAAGATATGTTTATTTTGAGATTTTAAAACTTTCGCTTGAACTTAATCAAGCATATACTTATCAAATTCTATTTGAGTTAATAATAAAATTTTCATTATTATTGTAATAAATTTTATAATAAATATATATTCTCAGAAGGGTTATCAGATAAATAAAATATAAAATTTTTAATATGGATTTACTTATATTCTACAAAAGTTATTTATATAAATAATCAATGTATTAAATTCTATCGCGAGGTAAGATTATATTTTTGTACATTATAACGAAGAATTATATAATAGAATTAATATATATATAATATGTAAGAATTAATATTCAGATGGTAAAATTTTATAGATAGATGTAACAGCATATTTGTTTCAAAAACTAGATATTTATTATTTAGATAACTTCATTAAAGAGAAAGTAAGATCAAGATTAATATAATAAATTGAATTAAAATTTACCTTGATTTATTTTTGCCAAAGATTATATCTATATATGTAGTCTTTTTTTATTGATTTTCATGATTTTAAGACATTTTTAAGAAATCATCATTTTAAATATTTTTTTCATATATAGTCACTTTTAATCCATAATGATAAATTTATAATAATAAAATTTTGAATTATTTTGATAAAAATATTATATATTGTGTTATTGAATTATACTTATACAGGATATGAAAAATTATTTGTCATTAACTTTGATTATAAATATTGATTTTGAAAGAAGATTTTACATATCTTTGAATCGGTAAAAATCTGTTTAAAAAGTGATTGTAAAATCGATTTTACAATTGTGTCGTAAAATTCATCATGAAAAATAACAGTCTCAAGGAAATCATGAGTTTCAAATGTATGTTTCAATTGTATGTTCTCTTACAAAAAAATATTTATTTAAATTTATTTTATTTATAGAATATACATTTTTTATAAAATAACTTTTTTTACGAAATGAAATTGTAAAGATTATAGAATTTAATATAGATTATGAATATATGTAATAAAATATTTCTGTCACTATTTCAATTGTTTATATAAACGCAAATGTATATATAAATGTATCATTATTCTTAGTATTTGTTCATAGAGATTTTATTTCGTGAATTCTTTGGATGCAAAAATAAATAAAAACAATTTTTTAAAAATTGAAATTGCAATAAATAATGTTACAAATATAAATATTAACTTATAATGATATTACGATATCATTCAACTCCTCTAATTTCCCTCTCCCAAGTTTAGTTGTGATGATATAACTTAATCATTATATATATATATATATATATATATATATATCGAATTGAAATTTTAAAGTGAATGGAATAAAAGACAGGATTCGAAATATTATATTTTAGTTGTGATATATATATTAGTACAGTGTATTATCTAAGAAATTAACGAATAATTATTAAAATTATATATTTATTTTTATTTTATTTTTATTAAAAATATCATTTTATATTTATTAAAAATGTTTTATATTTATTAAAAAATATAATCTTACATTTTATATTTATATATTTGTTAACATAGTCATAATGTTTATTGCAATATATTTATCAATTTATATATTTGATGATACGATAATATTGTAGATTATATGTTTATAAGAGAAATAGATAGCAATCATATATTTATGCATATATTGTAATATTATTTTAATTATAGACGGATGATCAAAATTCAATTTAGTAATAGTAACAATTTTTTGTAAATACAACAATTTGTTATACTTTACAACAATTTACAACAATTTAGACCATAATAAACATAATATTCTTCGAGATATATTTCAATAAAACTATCATAAATATTCATTGTTCCAATATTATATTAATAACAAAGAAAATATACAGTAACACTAAAATATATTTGCTAATTTTTTTTATATCTTATGAACCTATAAATGAATGAAATGAATATATTAAGCACTTAATAGTAGTTTTTCTAGTTTTTTATATTTACAGTACATATATAATATTGTACATTACAATAAATAAATATATCTGATAAATATTTATTTATTTTATATCATATATTAATTGTTTACTTATTTTCCTATTTGAAATTTATTTTTTATTATTTATAAAAAAGTTCTTCAACTCGGAAATTCAAAAAGCTATGAAACTGTAAAGATATGTAATATTTATGTAAGTATGTATTATGCAATTTTTATTTTGCTGTCCAAAATCATTTAAAGATGATTAATCAATCTTTATTAAATTCGACTTTATGTTATAACTATTTCTTATAAATTATAAAAAATAGAAAAATTATTCAAACATATATTTCATTTTAAAAGAATTATTGTAAATCTAGCAAACATTTATTAATTATTTATGTATTTAAAATAGCTATAAATAAAAAATTAATAATTTTTTTAAATTTGTTTTTTAACTAAAATTTTAATCAAATAACTATGCCATGATATAAAAAAACAAAATAAATATTGTTCGTTTTTAATAATAAATAAACTTTTTTATGATGCTGATTTCTGTTGAATTTTTAAAAATAGAGAAATTTATATTATACATTTTTATCTTTTATTAAATATTGGATTGATATATTAGATGAGAATAGAGAGAGAGAGAAAAAAGAAATTTATACATATATATTTTATAAGATCTTTTTATTTTTAATATATTAGTTATTAAAAATAACTTTGTTTTTCTTTATGTATTATATATAATCATAATCAAAAAGATAAAAATGTTATATAATAACAGTATCTGTATCCGCTACTTTATATAATTACTATATTTCCAATAATATTAACTTTTTGCAAATTTCTTTCTTCTCTTTGTTCTATAAGAACATTAAAAAATAACGTTCAATTTTTTATATACGTACATTCTTTCTACTATACTTATACTTACTATATACTATACTTACTATATACTACTATACTATATTTTTATAATATATAATATATAATATATATAATATATAATATATATAATATATAATATATAAGAAACTGAAACTTAATTAAATTTTATAGATTACTTAATTCATAAGCTTGAAAAATGAAAAATAGATGAATCGCTATATTTTTGTATGTAAGTGCGTATATACATCTAAATCGATTTTTATTAGAAACAAGAGAATAACAAAAATGACTATTGCATTTATTCTTTCCGATAACACCGAATAACATCGTTGTTTATACAGTTTTTTATTTTTGCAATTTAAACGATTCATATCAAGATATGATTATTTAAAATATATTATATATATGGTATCTTGCAATATATCATTTTCAATGAAATTTTAAACAAAATCACAATCAAATTTTTTCTCGTAAAAGTATAATAATTTTTTATAGCTTATCGAATAATAATAATTCATTCGAAATTTAATTTTAATTCCTATATTTAAAATCTTTTAAAGAAATTCAATGAATGATATTCCGTCGATATTATAAAAAAATATATTATAAAAAAAATGAATTTTCGAATATTCAATTGTATCATTCTGGAATAGAAAAATGCAGATTATTATTTCTTTCATAAAAATCATATCATATCATATCATGAAAATAATGTAGACTTACCTCTATCTTATATCTAAAATTTTTTATTAATGAAATAAAATTAAACTAATATATTTATAATTGTTTCATTATATTTCATTTTTCACTCTTCAATTAATTCACTGATACATTTAATGATCTATGAAACTGATTTAAGTACAATTGATTTTTTATTATATAAATCAAGCAAATTTGTATTAGAGCAAAATTTTAGAAAGTAATTAAAGGAAGCAAATAATTGTAAAAAAATACATTCAATTTTTTTAATTTGAAATATATAATAGAATTATATGAATTGTTCCCATAAATTTCAAATAGATAGATTGAGTATTATGTATGGATTTAAATAAAATAGTACATAATTTATAAATTTAAATAACGTACAATGTTGTACTGAATATTATACAATTTGCGATAAATTATTTGCATTAAATTTTTCTTATATAAATTATATAAATAAATAATAAATAAAAAAAATAATAAATTATCTATCATACATTATATATATTATATTACTAAAATTTTATTAAAAAAATAATCTAAAAAAATAATATAAGATTATTATTTCGTTAATATAAAAGCGATATTGTGATACGATAAATATAGGTCACCAACTTAAGCGCTTTTAATTCTATTATCATATCATTCAATCTAACCCAAAATTAATTACTTAAACTATTATAGAACATATGTATAAAATTTATTTTGTTATTTTGATATGTAGAATCGTCTAAAGATGTTTCATATTTTTATAAACGTTCTATATATATATAGAATGTCTATATATATGTATATATAGACAGAATATATATAATATGTAGAATATATATAATATGTAGAAAATCTATATATATGTATATATAGATTTCCCTTCATTTTTCACCACTATTCTCTACTAATAATCTATTGTTCATATTCAAATATTATTGAAAATATCAGATTTTACACTTTACATATTTCCGTACTGTAATAATATAATAATAATTATTATATAATAATATTTATTATTTATTAATTATTAATATAATAATTATTTCAAGCAAATTCTTTTTTCTAATTTAATTTTTTATTTATTTTTCTTTTTCTTATCTTTTTAATTTTATTTAAACATTTTTCTTTTTTAAAATGTTAAAACATATTATGAAATGTGAATATATGAATATGATATATGAATATTTTTAAACTTTTTCTTTCTTATGTACTATATAAAATATTTTATACTTATATAAAACATTGAATCCCCATTTATAATTTGTTACTATAAAAACGTTTACAGAATAAAAATTAATAACAACAATAATTTCAGGTATAACAATTTTTACTACAACTTTTTCTTCATCGCTTAAAATTTACTGCTGATAGTTATATTCTTAACAATAGATTATCAATAATGGTGAATCAAGTGTCATGTTAATAATTTCATTATTTAAAAATTTAAAAATTTTTCTTTCAGTTTTTTAGTATTATAATCTCTTACTTGATTGTATTAATACAAATAAGTTCGTCGCCAAGTTTAATGAAACTTTTAAGCAAAAGCCTGTAAGATTACTTTTATGATTTATTATTGCTAAAATCATAATTTACTTATTGTATTTCATAACACATCAATTGTAATTTATAAATAACAAAGTATATATAATAAAGAAATTGTTGGAAAAAAAATTTAATATTAATTCTTATCTATTTATATAATATTTTAAGTTTAAAATTATTATTTCAATATTTAATATAAATATACTTTTTTTCATTTTATTAGATTTACTATCTTTATCTTTCTATCTATTTCGATATAATAATTTTTCTTTAGCACTTATAAATTCGAAACAATAATAATTTTGAGATCGATAATTCTTCTTATTTAATAAAATGTTTACAATTGAGAAAAATAAATAGAAATAAAATAGAAGAAAAATAGTAACAAGATATAAAAAACATTTTATTTTTGTTGCAATTCTAAAAATTTGAAAAGGAAAGAATTCAAAATATCGTAAATAAAGTTCACGTTCAATTACGAAAAATATTTGACATGCGATTAAATTTTTAAATTTGGAAATTTTGGAAGATTTTGGAGTTTAGAAATAATTTTTGATGTTGTAATTGAGACTTGTATTAAATGTATATACAATCTTTATTTTTTACATCTTATGTCCTAACTTAACCTTATTTATTGTGATTCTCAATCATCATACAAAATAATAGCTACCAATATTTAAAAGTGATCGCAATCATTTAATGGAAACATTAAGTTGTTAGTCGCGAAAATCTATGTATTTTTATATAACGAAAAATTGTATTCGAAATTGAAAAACGGATTAAATTTTTGATGCGAGAAATAAATCTGACTATTTTTCCTTGCTGTTATTAAGATTAAAATTATTATATAACTTACTTATTTTATTACGATAGTTTACAATTTACAATTAATTTATAAAACAATATTATACTATATTTATTTTAAATTTGAAAGATCTTTGAAAGAATTAGAAGCTCATTCTATGGATCTTTTAAAAGAAATACAAAAATAAAATAAAGAATTTTTAAATGATGAAAATTAAAATTAAAAGTTATAATGATAACGATTTTGGTATGTACATCTGGTAATTTAATTATAATCTTCTTGACTTAAACCTCAAGTTCTATTTTTTTCGGACTTTTTTTAGGAAGTAAGATATTTTTTTAAAATTGACAATTGACAATTATGAATAATTTTTTAAGTATGAAGATTATAAAATATATATTAAAAATAGCGAAAAATATATAAAAGAAATATAAAATATAATAATGATGTGTTTAATGTTAAAAATTTGTTTGATACATGTGTGTACATTCGCTATGAAAAATTTATTGACACATAAATATTATCTATTTCTAACTATTTTCTCTTAAAAGCAAAAGATATATTTTTTTCATTTTTTATGATGATTTATTATTATTTTTTAATATAGTTCTTATACTTGAAGTCTATTTTTAATTTTTAATTAATTAATATTTTTAAAATTAAAACTTATATTAATAAAAAATTATTATTATTTTCATATTGGAAGTGAGTCGAAATATTTTCAATTATATTATACTTTATTACTTATGTTTAAAGATCAATTTTTAAAATAATTTTTTTATTTTGCAATATTCTTTATATTGTTTTATATTTAAGTTGTTGTACATATATATATCTTTTTTAAAAAGCGACATTCTTCAATTCTTGAATATAAAATATTTATAGAAATAAAATTATGCGAATATTTTAACTTGAAAGAAGACATTTAGATATATTATATAGTATATATATATATATATATGTGTATATATATATGTATATATATATATATATACATATTTATATGTGTATATATATATATATATATATATATATATATATATATATAATATATAATTATAAATGTTTGCAACATTTATTAATCGCGAAATTTATAAACAATTTATTCGGAGAAATTTTTCACATAAAAACTCTTTTTGTTCTTATCGCACGCGGGTTATTATTAAACCTAAGCCAAGAACGATGTTATTTGAGAACACTGTCTTTGTGAATTTCATCGACATTTGTAATTATATATTTCTGACGTATGTTAAATCAATTGAACCGATCCTAATGGTGATATATTCCAGATACGATTAACTCAACGGCAATTAATATTATTCTAGTTCGAGAAAATCTATAAAAAAAATTAATAACTGATTATCAATATCTTGATATCTTCTTATACTAATCACCAAATTCGAGGAATTTTTCTCTAACTTGGAATTCTGGCGAATCAGACACTAATCACGATATTATTATCGTACCTCATTGGAAAACTGAGATTGAACTAGATTGAAGGAATTTTCTGAGGGTATGAACTTCATTTGTAAAGAAAGTTTTATTGTGATCAAATCGTACATTGACAGACAGTTAGGTAGTTTGTGAATACATCATGTTCTCATTGTCGAACACGCACATTTATGTTGCTGCAACATTCTGAAAGACTGTCCTCTAATAGACAGACTTTTAACAGACCTGCTCTCGCGCTCTGCACGAACAATTACTTATAGAATCCATTCAATTTTAAGAACGTATATCATTTATTACGAATTTTTTGAAGGATATCATTTATTATACAAATATCCAACTATTATCTTATATCCATTAAAATCATTACAACTACATTACATATTATTTAATATACTAAAAAAATATATATATGTATAAAATATAATATATATATATATATATATATAAAATAAATATATATATATATATATATAAAATAAATATATATATAATAAAATATAAAAAAATTAAATATTATTATATCATTAAATATTATTGTGAGCGCGAATGTAATTAGATAATTATAAAAATTTATAAAAATATTATATATAATTATATATAAAAAATATAACAATATAATTATAAAGAAACATTATTTTGTTGTATTTATTATATGAAAATTAAATAAAAATTGTAAATTACATAATAAATATGATTTTTTTCAATCGTTAAATCTTATATAATATAATTAAATATAATAATTATTAACATTTATTATGACAAAGAATAAAAATAAATATATTATTGGAAAATGCTTTGTCAATCTCTGCATAAACTAATCTACTATCTGATGATTAATATTTTTGAAAGATATAGAAAATTATTTATAATAATTATTTAAAAGATAAGAGATTTACAGAAAAAACTTTTAAAATCATATTATATTTTTTCTAAAATAAAAAAAAATTTCAATCTTCTTTTTAATATAAAAGTTCAATTATCATTGATAAATTATATTATCAAAATATATAATATAATTTAATATTAATTGTTTATCAATGACTTGTCAATTCGAAATTTATCTATTTTTTACAGAATAATGATTTTATATATTTATATGAAATTTATATTATAGAGAAATTTTTAAAAATAAATTTTCAGAGAAAAGTAATACTAATTCAGCCTGCATAATATATTAATTTTATTTTCTTTCATTTAGATAAAATGTAACGAAATATTAAAAAATAACAAATTGTTATATTTTAAGAAATCAAATTAAATGTATAATTTGAAATTGATAAAATAAATTAATAGAAAATATATTAAAAAAATTTCACGAAATTATAAACAATTGCAGAAATTTATACTAAATGTGTGCTGTATATGTATATGCAATCCTGGATCATTCAAGTTTTTGTTTCTTATATGATTTATCTTCTAATCTCTAATTAGATATTAATAAATATTATTATTTAATTACTAAATCTATTTAATTCTCATTTTTATTTTAATAGTGAAATATTACATTTTAAGGTTGTTAACATTCTTTCAGCGATGAATATATAATCTCATTTACACAAAGTGAAATTATATAGCTTTATTTGTGAAAATCTTCTATCTTCGATTGAAGATAGAAATGAAATCCAAATAAATAATAAAAAAAATGATATAAAGGAAGGATAAGAAAAATATATATACGAAATACATTCATTAACTTCCAGATAATTGAAATTTAAATGAAAGAAAAAATTGAATAATATGCTCTATCATTATCACATTGAGCTTGAGATAATATAATTTTACCATGTTATGAATTTTTTTTCTAAATAATTTATATTAACTTTTTGCTATTTTTTTGTTGATTGGTTTTTTAATTCATCTTTTGTTTTTATTAATAATTAAGATTAAATTTTTTATAAATTTTTAATTGAATGTAAATGAATGTAAGGATTAGAAAAAGAAATATATAATTTATAAACAATTGAACAACAAGTGTTTATAATTTATGCTTTATATATACTTATGATCTTATTTTGCTAGAATTTAAACATTTTTTCAATCTATAATCTTAATATATATTAGATTAAATTATTTTTGATATAAATATTTACTTATTATTGTTAAAACAGAACACATTAATTAATTATTTATAATATTTTTGTTTAAGAAACTGTTCAGGAAATTGAACAACTTCACACGTGATACTATTATCACTAGAATCACTTAACATATGTTTTATCCAATATACTCGTATCGTAATTATTCTAAAACCTATAATACACGATAAATATCAGTTTTATAATCTGAAGCTAATCTAAAGTTGATATAATTTACGTACTATGAATTATTTACGTTTATGAATTACGTACTATTTAATTATATTATACATTATCTTTCAACAATTATATTATATAAATTCATCAATGCCAAAATTAAATATTGGTCCCTATCACTGATACAACCATTACATTTCATTGTTGGTTACAAATATTTCAAATTGAATATTTTTTTTCTTCTTTAATTTTATTGTTTTTCCATCTTTTGTGTATGATTATATAATTTTTCCTTTTTTTTTTGATTATTTAATCATAACAATCTAAGTATATTTTCTATATACATTATAACTCCATAACTTCTTCATTGAATAATTCTTCTGGTACCACTTATTGCGAGATTAACCGCAAAACAACTTACTCGCAACAGCTTACTCACAAAAATTCTTTATATGGAAAACGTTTTCTATTATTTTTGATTGCTGACTTCCATTCAGCCTAAACAAAGAATGGTGTTATTTAAAAAGATTGCCGTTTTAATCGACACTTATATATACATATATACACGTATATTTTTGACACACTTTAGCCTGATTGAAGCGGAGTTTGATTCCAAAGGTAATATATTCCAGACACGGCTGACTTAACAGCAACATCATTCTAATTTGAGGAATTTTCCTCTAACTTGGATGTATCGAGAATATGGCATTGACTGCGATATTATTGGTTATTATCGTGCCCTACCGGAAAACTGTGATCCTCCCAATTGAATTGAGAAAGAATTTTCTGAGAGCACTCACAAAGAGAACTCTCATTATGAACAGATCGTATTCTGATTATCGATACAAATAGACAGTTCTTTGTATTTACATATCGTGCTCTAACTGTCGAATACGATCACCGTTGCGACGTTACGAGAGATCCAGCCATGAATTTTTAGAACTTTCAGAAAAAAAAAAAAAAAGATCAGAAAAACAATCCACAATGAAGATATCTATATATATTGAAGTCTAAATTATTAAATTTCTTATAGAGATATTAAAAGAAATAATTAAAAAAAATTTTAATCTTAAACAAATAAAATAAAAGAAAGTCATATAAAAATTCCAATAAATAGCACTAAGATTTTTAGCAAATTAGTTTTAATTCTTAAAAAGAAAAATACAAATTTTCATAGTTATCAATTAAAAAAGAATTAAAAAAGCATTAAATTGTATTAAGAGGAATATATTTTCAGACAAATATTAATGAAACAATTAAGAGATTCAAAGAAATTAATCATCATAAATACGGACAAATAATCAAATATAAAAAGAACAATCATTATATTTTTTTTTAATTGCTATTTTTCATTGATCTTAAAGAAAAGGTAAAATAATATGTCTAATAAAACCTTCAATAAAGAAATAACAATTATAAAATACAATAGTAAATAAATAAAAATTATTAAATATGATAGTAACTTTTCAAATTTTTAGAAACAAAAGAAATATCTCGATAAAGGTTATATCAAATATGTTCTTGACTTCACTGCCAGGTAAAATAAATAATGAAAAATAACTTTTTTTTTAAAAATGTCAGAATTATATAGGTTATAAAATTAATCTGTAAATATATAAAATAAATACAATGAGAAAACGAAAGCACTATTTCTCATATTAAAATACAAAAGAATTACATAAAAATGTCAATTCAAATCTTTTACTTTAATTTGAAACTCTAGACAACAACAATGTACCCAAACAAGATAACGTTATTATGCAATATAGCAACTCGAGCAAACAATTCGAATATGGATAACTCGAAAAAAAATATTTCCTTTAATAATTTATTAAAAATTATGAATTAATATCTAGGAAAAGGAAAATTTATTAATAATATTAATTAAAAATATAGAAGTGATATTTAGGATGACTATCAATCAATATTTATGTATGTGTTAATGTATGTAACATTATGCATATACATGACAATAGAAACTAATTTAAAAATTATAAATATTTAAAATATGCAAGTATCTATCATAAAAAATGCAAGATACTCATAAAAATTTCCAAACAGCGAAAATAAATTTTACAAATATAATTTAGCCATCAGACAAACGTTAAAAAATATTTTTGTTTTATCTGTAATATCTTATCTATAAAATCTATTTTGCAAACAATTAAGCTAAAAAATTAAATTAAAAAGTAAATTGAAAAATATCTAGCAAATACAAAAACACAATTTAAGAAAGACAATTATTAATTGAATGCAAGTAACAAAGAAGTAAAGCAATTATTTAAAATTTATTATTATGAATATTATTGTAAATATCATATTTCTATTCTCAATCTTTTATTCTCAAATGAAATTATTATTTATTATTTTTTTTAATAAAAAAGGAAAACGAATAGGAGATTGAAAGAATCAAATATTTTTTTATTTGCCATAAAAAAAATACCTTTAAAAATCATTGTTTTTGAACATTTACAATATATATTTAAATCCAATATAATTAATACTATAGCTAATCCAGATTTATATTCTGTCCATACATGATGAAATTAAGATAATCTAAAACAAGCTATGAAAAATATAAAATTCATTACAGAAATGTGGAATAAAAAGTCTTTAACTCATGATAACATTCTGTTCGATTAAAAATTTAATGAATTGTTATAATTATGATATGATATGATAATTCAGAAATTCATATAATTTCTGCAATTTTTATGTAATATTTATTATTTCTGTAATTTTTATGTAATACTTACAATTTCTACAAGTTTTACACTATATATAAATACTTTATTTAAATATTGCAAAAATATAAAAATATTCAAAATTATTTTTAATTTTTCATATTGAAAGTAAGAAATAAATAAATCAAAATTAATGACATTAAAACAAAAATAAAATAAATTCAATGGCAATACTGCAAGAATTCAATTACGCCATAAATAATCGATAACTTCTAAAATACAAAAAAATTTCAAAATGCAATCGATGAAATAATAAATATCCCTAATAATAAATATCCCTAAATATCCCTAAATAAAGTATAATGAAAAATATTATTCAATCAAATCATACACAATAAGATTAGATTATATAAATTTTACACCAAGAAAAAAAAGTATCTACTATAAAATAATATAATAATACTATAATATAATATAACGATGTAACATGGAATAGTTATATAAAGTATTTAAAAATGAATATCTCCAAATTTAGATGTGAAATAAAAAAGAATAAAAGAGACGTGAATTAATCGCAAAATATAAAAAAAAAATATTACTAATTATTAATTAGTACTATACATGATCATAATTTTTCTTATGAAATAATATAAAATTCTTATATAAAATTTATAAAATTTCTAAAAATAATATAGAATATTCATAATTAATTACACTTGAAAAATTAATCTGAAAGAAAATTAGAAGTAAACATTTTTTAAAAAAATTATACTCTTCGTATTAATTTGTATCTTCGTCGATAAATAAATAAAATGACACGTGCAATATTCGATTGATCTTAAAGAAAAATTATGTTGAAAACATACGATTTCGAATAATACGACGATTATTTGTATCGCAATAATCATGAAATGCAAAGGAAACTATAAAAACAGGCCGATAGATAAACCTATTCATTTTAAAATTTGCAATACTATATAGCAAAAAAAAACATAAAATAAAAGAAATTGATAATTTATAAAAAAAATAAGAATTTTTTAAAATTAATTAAATATAATTTTTTATTAATAAGTATATTTGTTTATAAGTATATCATGTAATTATTTACATGAACAAAATTAAGAAGAATATGAAAAGTAAATATTAATATGAATTCTCATGTAAAAAAATAATTTTTTTTATATATAACGAAGTAACAGAGAAATATTATTTTTGTAAAAGAAGTTCTCTCACTGAGTCCTAAATTGTTTACATTGATTCATTCTTTTTTGTTTATTAATGTTATTTACTATGTTATTTTATAAAGATATTTGAGACATTTATAAAAATCAACTAATATAATCAATAAAAAAGTTTCGTAAATTATTTTATTATTATTCTTTTATTATATTACATTATATTATATTAATATTTAAATAAATTTATATACTATATAATTATTTTTATGAAATTATAGTTTAAATAGTATAATTATAAAAATTATATAATTTTATAGTAATTTCTGAAAATTATTATTTTATAAATTTGTTTATTAAAATTTTAATATATGCTTTTGGACATAATTGTGGCGTTTAAAACAAAAATGTTAGCATGAATACCAGAAACCCAATATGCTCCCGTAATATATATCATTACCATTAATGAGATATTTACTCTATATATGAATCAAAAAAACAATTACGATATGGCTGGAGTATAATATGTTATGATATAGTTAGCACATTATTTCATAAATTATATAATTATTATTTTAAATATTATAATTATATGATTCTGCAAAACGTGGGATCTTTACCTGGGATCCTCAGAATGTTGTTTAGAATATTCGATATGTTGAAATAGTTGGACGAACTTGTACACAAGTGTCCTGCAAAATTCCTTGATATTAGCACAAGAAAAAATAAGATATCGCTATCTTTTGTGAAATCAAGATCACCGAAAAAAATTACGATCACTTTTAAATAATGCACAAAATAGATTTTTAGATGGAGAAAACGTGAAACTAAAGTGAAAAGAAAAAGAGTCCCTTTTTGTATTAATGGTATATCTTACAAAAAATTTTTTTTATTACGAAAATAATACTTGTTTATTCTAAACTGGAATACTTTATTATAACATTAATATAACATTATATTGCAATATAAACGTATTAAAAAATTTATTGGCTATTGTACTATTGCAGATCTCTTTAGAATCATTTCTTAGTGTCGGTTCTTAACACTTTTATTCCGCCAAACTAAACATTTAAAAAAAATTATATTTAAAAAAATTTAATTACAAAAAATCTTATTAACATTTCTGCATTTTAAATTAGAACATTCCACAATCACGATTATATATATTCCACAAATTTGGTAAAAAATTTTTAAGCCATTGAAAATTATATACACAATATTCCCTAGAATTATCCTTTAATGCTCTCTAAAATTCTTCACATAGAAATAACTTAATTAATCCTTTTTCTCTCTCTCTCTTTCGCAACCAATAAGAACTGATCGATCCTCCACATCTCGTTTAGAATACGTATCCAAGATAGAAAGGTGTAGTCATCTACGTATTCGATACAGCCTCGAAAGCCATCCTCGTCTACGGCATGACTTCCGGTCAGTGTGTCGTTCTATTTCAAATCGTCTGCGTGAATTACATCAAGAGAAACGTCCTTTATCTTCTCGGACATTCAGATGGCAATACTTGTAATTTTCACTTATTTAAGCAGCAGCTTAAGATTATACGTTCTCGATAAGAACCTTAAAATGAATTCACAAGTAAGAAGATTCATGATTTCGACATGAAACCGAAGAAAATGGTTATCTTGGCCATAGACAACGGAAGTATCCTCTTCTTCCAATATGAGGATAGGGAGGATATTTATACAGGATATAATAGGATATAATAGGATATAATATTTAGATGGAATGCGATCAATCCTTTCGATTCAAGGTGTTTCAAGCAGATGTTCATAAGCTCGGAATAGAAAATCATCACTTACGTTGCCGATTAGGTGCGAGGGAAAGCACAAAAATCGAATTTCCCGGATTATACACGAAGGGTACAGTCGAATACGCTGCCACTCAAATTTTGAACATTGTATATGTGATGTTAGGAATATAGTGTTTTGGAATTGAATAAATTAATTAACGTGAAATAGTTTTTTTCTCAAAACTAAAACTCTCGAAAGTTAACATAATTTAACAATAAATATTGTTGAAAAATTGAATATTTTAAATATTTAGAATACACGTTAATTTTATCGATAATTATTCTTATAGTAAAGTATTTCTATCTTTATAATTTTAATTGCAAAAGTATAAAATATAAACGGCTACTTTTACATTACTGCTCTAAGTTATTTGTATTAATAAAGGGTGTCCCAAAATTCATTCAAGGTTTGAATTTTGCGCTATTTGTGCGATAGTGTTGCCAACGAAAGAAATAATATTATAATAAATATTGAATAATTCGAATAATTATTGAACAATTTACCTTCATATAAATTCGCATTCACAATTACTGTCTGATGCGAATTTTGAACTGGAAGCATCGAACCATTTTATATTCATCGAAAATGAGGCTGATCAAACAATAGTAGTTAATGGTGCTCGTTATCGCAACATAACAATCCAGTTTTTCAGCTTAAAATGCAAGATATGGAAATGAACGATATGGTTTCAATAAGACGATACAGCCCGAAAAACAATTACTACATGAGTTATTTCCTGGTCATAATTTCCCGTTTTTAATCAGAATTGGCCAGCCAAATCGTGCGATTTAACTTTTTTCTTGGGATTTTTGAAGTTTAAAGTTTATATTATGGTCGACAAGCCCACCTACTCCTTGAAGGAGAAAATTGAACGCTGTACCAATGAAATTCAGCCACATTTATACAAAACAATCATGGAAAATTTCAATAAAAGCGTGTGTATGTGCCAGCAAAATGTGCGTGAAGACCGTTTATCCGATATGCTATTCCATACATAATCCTATACTGTATATTTCATGGATCAATAAAAAATTTACAATTTTTAATTACAAACCTCTTTTCTCAAAATTACTTCTTGCATGAATTTTGGGACGTCCTTTATAATCAAATAAGTTACAATTATAGTACTAAAAATTAAAAGATGAATTAAATTTTTAAATGAATAGTTTTATATTTGTTTGAGATAGCATTGATAATCTATTAAAAATATAATCACCAACATTAAATTTTAAAAAGAAGTTATAATGAAAATGAATGAATTTGATATTATTATTATGTTTTTATGATAAGTTATATTCAAATTATAGTAAATCGAATAAATGGAGATTATTTGTATTCGATATAGTTTTTGGAATGAAAAAAAAGTTTGAAAAATTCATATATCATATATTTAGAAGAGACTGAAAATTGACATATAGGCAGATTTGAAACATTTTTATATTTCCCACGTTAAAAATAAAAAGAAGCGTAGATTATATCATATCACTTTATATCTTATTATATATTTGTGTAGATTATATTAAGTTATGATTACTTTAAATAATTTTATTATCTAAAACTATCTTATTTTATCAAAGAAATTATTTTTAGTGCTGAAAAATATAAATATTTATTTTATTTATATAAGATTTTTATCATTATATAACGATATATATAATGATTTTTATAAAATATTATTAATTTTATACGAAAATACAATATTATATGCCAACTTTTGTTAGTTTCAGTAAAATTAAATATTGTTATAATTACTATTTTAAAATTCTATATTTAGAGAGATATGAGGCATATAGTCAAGGAAAATTTGGTACATATATTATACCTTTCTAAAATAATTTAATTTTGCATAATCTATTCAATAAATATTCTTATATAAAGGAATAATGATTTATATATTTTAATAAATGTCGTTTGAATTGAAATTTAAAAATTGTCGAATAAATTCACTTAATCATATATTAAAAATGCTATATTGAAAGTTATTAATGAAAATAAATTAATAAGAACAAAAGCTTAAATATATAAAATTAATAGAATAACATTATCTGGATATATAATTAAATATAAAAATAATAGTTTCTTATTCAAATTTCATAAGATCTACGAACTGAAGAAGAAAAATTATTAACGAAATATTTATTAATTTCGATAAATCATAATTATGATATTTGTCATATTGTACGTTTCTGTTAAGATAAATGAAAATAATATAAGTATTGAGAGTATATATAGAAAATAAAAATCTTGCTTTAAAATTTTATATTCGAAACCAAAAGCATTGGATTTAATATCAAATATATTTCAAATAGTGGCTCATATAATGTGCTAGTATAAGCATTCGAACAAACATGTTTTATTATGAAATTTTTAGAAAATAAACTATTTTGTTTTTCATGCTTCTCACAAATTTATCGATCTTCTGATAAGTGAAAACGCTTGAGACATTTTACACTGTTTATGAAAAAATCTTTTTTAAACACATTTTTTGGTTAAATTTAAAAAATTTATATTTGTTTTTATTAAAAAATAGAATATTAAATGTAAATGTGTAAAAAGATCAAAAAAATTTTATTTAATTTCATTTATGCAATTTTTTTCAGAAATATTAATTCTTACCAATTTCTTTTGTATATGTATATACTTATTTATAGCATTTTCTTCAATATTTTATAAAAATGAAAAAAAAATTGAATAAAATCAAAATATAAAACGAACAATCTAAATAAGATCAAAATAGAAAAAATAATTTATTTTAATATATAATTATTATAGTGTACAAATTATCTGAGGTAAATGAAAAATATCTAAATATATACATATACATATATACAATGTTTATAAAAAATATTCTTGGACGATAAATTCTAAATATCAAAATAATGGAAAAATTCTTATATGTTCCATAATGACTATATATTTACCATAATGATTGACCATTATAACCATTTCAGATAGAATGAAATGACAGTAAAGCTTTTTAGTGTGATACATTTACATTATAATATTGCAATGTATCAATGAAATAATAATCTTGTATTTTTCATACATTATTTATATAAAATTTTTGTGAACTCTATTATAAAATATCTGTTACTTAACAATTTATTGCGAAAAAATTATAGCAAACTTTATTATGTAATACGTTTTCTTCAATAGGCAAATTAAAAAAAAATTAATAGATAAATCTTTTATATCATTTTATTCAAATCCACAAATAAATCGTTGAATGACATTTAATCTGACTATATGAAATTTACAAAATCCTATATTTCAAATTAAAAAGTTGAATATATTTTTTTTACAATTATTTACTTGTTGGGTAGTGAAACCAATAAATAAAAATGTTTAGTATGAGCTAAATGAATATATTTAATTATAATAATTGCATAATATCTATCTACAAAACATTTCAAATAAATGTATTGAAAAAAAAAAGGTATCAATTATGAAATTGTAATATTGCTGGCAATATTCAATAATAAAATCACAAATAAAATTTCAGTGAACTTTAAATTCTATAACAGTATATAATTATTTATTTAACTTATTTCTTCTTAATATTTTTACGAAAATGAAACAAATATTGAAAAATTGTTGGTATATATTTTATAATGTGATACAAAAAAAAAACAAGAAACAAAAATTTCTTTTTAAATAAAGATTGAGGAGTATTTTCTTAAATTTTGTACTTTTTGGACTGTGATTAATGTAATTTTAATATTCTTACATTTAGTATTTAATATATAATTATTTTCTTTTATTTTTGATTGTTTGTTATTAAGAAATCACAAATATTCGTAATTAGTTATTAAACTGATAATTACTAATACTAATAATTAAATTATTTTTATTATTTAATTCAAGAGAATTTTATGTATTTTTTTAAATTTTACAATATGATTTCTAACTTTTTCTGATTATAAATTTTTTTATAAGAAAAAAGATGAAATTTTCAATGTCATCAATAAGGATTTAATGTTTGTAATGACAATGAATTCACTCCAAATTTTTAATCATTTAAATCATTTTTTTTTGAGAATGTATATTAATAATGATATCTCCTCAAAAGTAGTTTTCTCATTTTCTATCAGTATTATAAATAATATCAAATATTTTTATTACGTTATAGTTATCTTTATTTTGTCAATTTTATAAACAATATCAAATATATTATTGATTTAATTTGAAATGTGACTTTTGAGTGAATGCAGAGTCTGACAAATTAAATATCAGAAATTATTACAACATGACTTTTTATTTTCTTCTAAATCAATAATTATTATAATTGTTATGTTCATTTGATTAAATTTTTTCTTATCATTAACATAAAATATTGATACTACATAAATATCTAATGCTTCATTTTTCGATACAATTTTTAATAAATTTCAATTTTGCTATGTTATGATATTTAAATTTTTTAAAATAATAAGTTTTCTATTTTTTCATAGAATAATCATTATTTTTCATAGAAATGATTTGATTACAGTGATTCATATTAAATCATTTCATTTACAACTATTTGTTATCATTTATGACCTTAATAAAAATAAAAGGATTCTTATTTAGCAAAATATATTTCTATATGTGCACTATCCTTAATATAAAATTATTTAAAGAGTTTGTAATTGATTTTTGAGATAAAAATATAATCTTATATTATAAATTTTTATATTAAATTATATTTTTATTTCAATATTGCATCAATAATCTAATATTCTGATAAAAAATTTTATAATTAGGAAAAATTAAAAATTCATAACGTTAAAAAATTATAGAATCTATTTAAACAGAAATGATAAATGAAACTTTGTCAGTAATGCTTTAATCTCACTTCAATTACATCCAAATAACGATTTTTGGAAATAATGTTTAATTGGAGCAAATTCGATGTTACAGATAATCACTTAGATTATAATATTCTTGTGATATTTTTGAGATTATGTAATATAACTATATTGTATTTTTTGATGACTTCATTTTTCTTCGTGAACTCATATAAATCATATTTTACTGTCACTAAATAAATGCATTGTTTTGCATTTTATTTTGCGAATTGTGTTTTGTTTTTCGAATGACTATGAATGAATTGAATTTGAAGTGTGAATTTGACGCTAATTTTAAATTTATCCAAAAAGAAAAGTTTTGATACATTTAAGATCTTTTGTCCATTTATTCTATCATTATTCATCTCTTTATGTGTTATATTGAAAAGACAAGAAGATTTAATATGTGTAAATGATAATTCTATTTTTTCGAATTTTTTTCTTTTTTGATAATGAATATTTTAATAGATAACAATCTGATACATTATCAATAAAATATTTTGGCAAGTTCAAGATTTATGGCACAGTGTAGAAACTATATCATTTAATTAAAATTATCCAAAATTCTGATGAATACAAATGAATGAATATTTCACAAAAATAACGATTGTTAACGTGTTAATAATAAACATGGTCTGACGACACTCGTAATATATAGTTTTCAATATTTAAACTTGCTCAAAACTAGACTGATAATAAATGAGTTTTCTGATATTGCCGAGAAATATTTATGAAAGTTAAGAAAGTTCTGAAATGTTAATTAAATATGATTAATAAAAATTATTAAAAATATGAAAAGTATGAAAAAGATATATGTATATATTTCTATATTGCGAATGTAGAAATATCGTCCAAATAACGATACTTGAAATTATTTTATAAGTTCGGACTTGTTGAAATAAACTGAATATATATTATAATGTAATATAATATTATAAATATATATAATAATATAAATATATAATACATATAGTAATATTGTAATATATATACAAAGTAAATGTATCTCTCGATTTACTATTATAAAAAAATATGTATACAATGACAAGTAAATTATTAATATTTTTTTTAATTTTTACATTGATACACATATATATATATATTAATAAAATTTTAAATGAATTTTTTTATTTTTTAGATTCTCATCGAATTAATGAAAATCAACGATGGTTTGTGTCGCCGATGATTTGTAATCGCCGTTCTATAATGACAATAATTACAAAAAAAAATAGGATAGAAAAATTTCTGAAATAAGACCATAACTGTAATAAAATTTTATCATATTGTCGTAATACAGAACTTATTAATGGATTAAAATCAATAAATAAATATATATATATATATAATAAGAAATATAAAAAAATATATATAAGGATATTAAAATCACACATCGAATTTATGTTTTTCTACATATAAAATACTAAAATTCTTCTGAAAGAATTTTTTTTTCAACAAAATTTACAAGAAAAAACTTTTGTTCTTTCATTTCTTTTTCTTATTTTTTTTTTTTTTTTGCATATTATATTATGGAAATAGAATTTTTTAAAATCTTTTTTATTCATATGAATTAGTTTATATTTACTCATAACAATGTATTTATTTTAAAACCATATTATTTTTTTAATCTTTGTAATCATTGAAAAATTTTTGAATAAGACAAATTGAATAAGATAAAAAAAATTATTAAAAGAAATACATCAATTATCAAGTACAGACGAAATTAATATATAACATAAAATGCAAACTTATAATTATAATGAATTCTTATAATAAAGACTATTTTTTTCAACATATTCTTCAAATTACAAGGTATTTGATACATAGCAATATATAGAATTCTGTAATTTTGTAAAATAATACTATTTAATATAGAGAAGAAATATAGATCGTTTCATATAGTGGATAGCTATAGATATTATTAATATAATATAATCTAAAAGTAAATTTTGAAATAATTGCAAACAATTTCGTGAAAAAGTACAACATTTTAATCAAAACGAACAAGAAATACGATTATATTCGAGAAATATTTTTATGAATAATATAATACAATAAATATAAAAAATTGTAAATGTTAATGCATCAAATTTATATTGGTATTATTTTAAGTATATGCGTATATAAAAGATATCGCAAAATTCATGCAAGAAGTAATTTTGATTGAAAATATAGATTTACAATTAAAAATTGTAAATTTTTCATGTATTTTTCATTTATTGATTCATAAAGTGTACAGTATGGGATTATGTACGGAATAGCATATCGCATAAATGATCTCCACGCTTTTGCTGGCACATATCCACTCTTCTGGTGAAATTTTCCATGATCGTTTTGTATAATGTCTGAATTTCATTGATACAGCATTCAATTTTCTCCTTCAAGATGTGGGTGATCGTGGGGTTGTCGATATAAATTTTAGACTTCAAAAAATCCTAAGTTCAATCGTTAAGTCGCACGATCTGGATGGCTAATTTTGATTACCAAAACGGGAAATTACGATCAGAAAATGATTTTTACAGTAATTGAATTGTTTTTGGGACTGCTTGTTGAAACCATATGTCATCCATATCCATATCTTGCAATTTATATCAGATACAAAAAAACTGGATTATCATGTCGCGATAACGAGCACCATTAACTGTTATTGCCTAATCAGCCGCATTTTCGAAGAAGAATGGTTCGATGATGTCTCTAGCCCAAAATCCGCATCAAATAATGACAAGTTTTGAATGCATTTGTTTCTTAATAATTACTGATGGATTTTTCGAACTCCAAATACGACAATTCTCTCATCATCAATCAAAAATGATTTTGTTCGAACTATAGCTATCAAACCTTTATTATTTTTAAAATTTTTAAAATAATTTATAATTGCTCAACAATGAAAACGCGTTATTTTTTCGGATAATGTTTCATTTTTAATAATCCTAAACTATCAGCTGTCTCGCTGTCTTTTTCTTTTTCTGTCTTTTTGACAATACTTAACCGCACAAATGGCATAAAATTCAAATCTTGCGTGAATTTTGAAACACCCTTTATTAAAATATGATGAGCGTTATTATTGTATGTTTGTATAAGCACAGAGTATAATATAGTACATGATATTTTTCTCCAAATTTATTTAAGAAATATGTATTTCGTATTCATTTATAATAAATTAGAAACATCGTCAAACTTGTTAGAAGCGTCAAAGAAAACGTCAAATAAAAAAATTATAAGATATTTTATATAGGCTCTTTTACATTCTACAAAAATTATTTTTATAAATAACTACTATATTAACTTCTATCGTGAAATAAAATTATTATATCTTTATATTATATACAAAATATATAGATTATATATATATTTATATATATATATGTAATATTAAGATTTTATAATTAGAAATAATTATTATATTTGCTTCGAGAATTAGATATTTGCTACTTAAATAATTCCATTAGAAACGAGACAAGATGTATATTAATATATCAATTATGTTAAAGTTTATTTTGATTTACTTTTATGAAAGATTATTTTTATATATTTTTTATATATTATTGAATTCTGCATATAAAGAAAAATTATGAAAAATTATTTGTCATTTTAATTGTTGATTTGACATTTGATCATTGGTCTTGCGATATAATATTGCATTTTCAGTGGAACAATCATTAAAAATAATTATCAAAATTGAATTGGAGCATAATTTTCAAAATCAAAATATTTTTATTCTATTATATAATATGCATTACCAAAAGATTAAAAAAATTGGGTCATAAACGTACTGTTTTTTAATTTTATGTTTATTTAAATTCATTTTATTTATAGAATATCTCTTTTTTTATAAATTGCTCATTTACAAAATAATTTTTTATATTATATTTTATATTATATTATACATTTTTATATAAATATTATTTTTAATATATTTTTTTTTTAAACTATTTAATGATTTTTAGAATTTTCAAATCTATTTCTTAATATTATTTATAATTAAATATTCTATTGAAAAAAAATTTCTATGCTCATATTATAATACGTTATAATATATATATATAATATATATATATTATATATATATATATATATATATAATATATATATATATATATATATAATATTTATATAATATTATAATATAATATATATATATATATATATATATATATATATATATATATATATATATATATATATATATATATATATATATATATTATAATATAATATAATATTATAATACATTAAGAGATTACTACATGCAAGATTGCACAATTTTATTATATCTATGGTGACAAAATTTCTATATAATAAATTTTATGACAAAAATTAGAATATGTTCATGGATTTTCATCACAGATTTTAATCAAACAATAACATATAAATTTTTTTAAAATGTGAACACAATCAACATAAAATGGCGATATTTTTTTTTTAATGCGAAGCAAACTTGATATAAATAATTTGGTTATTAAAGATTGCATTGAACTGGTATTAAAAATCTTGTATATAACATGTTTCTTTTATTACGATATATATAATGAACTCAGGAAGTTCTCTTTTATCAATAGAACTAGATGCAGATTTTAAAATTAGAATTAAGAAAATTCATTTATTTTGTAAATACATATTTAATAAAAAAATCATCTTTTAAATTTGTAACATACAAAGAAATATATTCTATAAATATGTGTCTCACAATAAAAACATTCTATAAACAAGAGTATTATTAAAATATAAGTATTCTCTTTTTTAAAAAAACGACACATTTATAAGTGATGATTCATTTTAGATTATTGTTTTTTGTAACAAAGAAAAACAAAAAATTGATATTAAAAATTACATATAAAATCAACTTTGTAATTATTTTTTTTTAAGGGATCTCTACCGATCCGAAGAAATCATCTATAATCATCTATAATGTATGCGATTATAATATTTTTTTTTTCATAGTTTAATAAATTATAAATAAAATGTTGAATTTCTCAATTTTTGAACATAGTTAAATATGTATCTTGATATTTTGATAGTTTATTTTAATTTAATTTATTCAACTCAAATTCAATAAAAAATCTAACAATTAAAATAATGTAATGAAATAAAAATTTTTGTTTTATAGTCTTATGAATTAATTTTAATTAAGTTAAATTAAAATTTGATTGCTTATACTGTAATAATTATTCATCTAATTATTTATTCAATTGTATTTACAAATTAAATTTATTAATTACTTTATTAATTTATTAATTATATTTAAAAATATGAACTTTACAATTTATATGTAATATAATATGTTTTATATTGTAGAAGAATATGCAACATAAGAAAAGATATTATTATATTCATATAAATGGGCAAAATTCAATTATACAATATCAAAATCTTTTGCGAATAATTTAAAAAATAAAACTTATCCAATTACATTAAAAAAAAGGTTATTTAAAATAATTGTAGAAAAGGTATCTTCTCTTTAATTTCGATATTCTTATATATAGAGAACAAAATTTGGGAAAATAATTTTTTGGTACAGTAATATAATAATACAAAGATTCTCATATCTATACTTTCTATTATCCGAATATCTTAATATACGGACGTTCCATTATCCGTATGTTTTCCGTACAACGTTTGGTAGCAATGTTTAAATATAATATACTTAATTATACTTAAATTATAAACACAATAACACAATTATAAACATAATAACAAATATAAATATAATAAATATAATAAATATAATAAATATAATAAATATAATAAATACTTTCGTGTATTCAACCGATCAAATGTAATCATATCAATTCTGAAGCAGAGAACGACAACATATCACAACAGCAAGTAATCGAAAACGTAGTTTTCACTATTCAACAAAAGAAATACAAAATAGTTAAAAATCTTGAAAGTGGTAAAAGTGCAACAAATTAGCAAGAATATATGATGTTGGGAAATCTGGAATCACAGATATTAAAAAACAGAAAGGCAATATTGAAAATTATATACAGAATATAGATTCGATGGTTTGAGGCGCAACAGAAATGTAATTCCTTACGCAGCTGCTTGTAAAACATTTATGTGACTTGCCTGCTAAAAAGATATAGGATTCTTAGATGTTGAAAGAAACTATTAATTTTTTTCATTTCTATTTGAATAAATAATGTTTAATGCAAAAGAAAGTAATTGTTTTATTATACGAAATTTCCACTATCCGGTCTCTTTGCGATTACAGGAGTCTATTGTATACCGATATATATAATTATTTTCTGCATATATAGTTGGTATTCATTTTACAATAATTACAAAAAATGATTGCTATTATATAGAAACCTGTTTATTTTATATATATATATATAAAATATGTATTAAAATATTAACATTTCTCTTGTTTACATAATGGATCAATTAATATCATTTTCAATATGTACTAATAGAAACTAGATATTTTATAAATCCTTCGAAATTGTAATGAACAATGTAATAATATTAGTGAAATAAATAAATTAATATTATTATTGGAAATTCAGTTATTATAATTTTGAACTTTTATACATTATTTTTGTATTTTATATATTTAAAAATTTCGCAAATAAAATGCACAAATGTGATATTAGTTTTATTAACATATATTTAGTTAATATATATATATAGTACATATATATATATATATATATATATATATATATATATATATGTACTTTAAATACCGATAATTGCAAAGTAGACGGACAGTAAATAAGCGATTATACATTAATATTATCACAAACGCACACACGGTCGTAAATAAATAGTCAAAATTCAATAATAATAATAATTTTATGTAAATATCTGGAAAAATGAATTTAAAATAATTATGATCACAATCATTATAATCATTAAAATTGAGACATAAACTTTCGATCAAACTATCACACATATTGTGCTATTATAATAATCAATTTCAAAAAAATGTAACACTAAAATATATTTGTTAGTAATATTCATCTATAAATTTATAATAAATGACGACATAAACATATCGAGGATATAATAATTTCCTTTCTAATTCTTATATTTAATTGCATAATATTTTATAAATATTTATTTGTTAATATATTCCAATTTGAAATTTGATTATTATTACTCAGTTAATACAAAATTTATAAAATTTCTTTTCTTTTTTTTTTTGCAATGGAAAATTAATATTTTCCCATATCATTTCTATTAATAAATGCGTCATTTTTTACAAGAACGTTATTAAGCATGCTACTATTTTTTCATATTTCATTTTATAATATTCATTATATTCTAAAGTTATTATTGTCATTTTATATCTAATTATATTTCTATCCATATCATATTTTAATTTGAATGAAATATCCAAATAGTTTAGCTTTCGAAAGCTAATACTCTGTTATTTTCCACATAATTATTAGTAAGGAAAAGCATATTTTCATTTAATGCTTTATTAACCTTTAATAATATTACATTCATTGATCTAGATTCGGTTACATTTTTGATACTTATCTATTGAATTTTAAAGATGTACGCTTTTGTTTATGTTCGCATCCGCAATAATAATATTGTAATGGTTTTAGTGGATGTAAACTAATAGTTGAAAATGCCTTTCGACAGATTTGCAACAAATATATATTTCTTAAAAATGAATGGACTGTATAAGTAGTTCTTGCGTCAATTAGAAAATTGGGTTTTTCATAAAATCGTAGCAAATAATTATATTCCAGGATCAGAGCACAGTGAAATGTTAGAATGAAACTAATGTAACTGTATCTGGCAGTCGGACTATGATGTGTTCACAATGAAATCTTCTTAACGAAACGTGCGTGCCTTCAGAAAAATCCTCTTTAATTTAATTGAGTCAAAATTTTTCGGTAGAATACACCAATAACTAATAATATCGCTGCCGATTCGCAATTAATATCCATCAAATTCAAAGAAATTCCTCGCTTGCGCGGTGATCTGTATAAAAAGATTTTATGATAAACAGATCGGCGCATCTCTCTTATTAGATTCGCGGAACTAGAGCAATATTATTTGTTTTGTCTTTGAATCAGCCGTATTTGAAATATGCCATCGTTAGGATCGGTTCAGCTAGTCTGAGATATGTCAGAAATATACAATTATAAGTATTGACTAAATTCTCAAAGACAATCTTCTCACATCACATCGTTCTTGTTTAAACTCAACAGAGACTCGTGCGCGGTAAAAACAAAAAGAATTTTTATATGAAAAATTTTTCCGAATGTAATGTTTATAAATCTCGTGAATAAGACTCGCAAACAGTTTATATTTAGATAATTTCAGAATATTTTCATTTTCTTTATTCTATGCATTCTATTCAGTTATTTTATCACATGTTTTATCATTTCTAATTCTATATCTTTTTATTTTCATAATCATATTTTTTTTCGAAATTCTTTTAATTTGCATTTTTATATTATTGAAAAAATAATACTCGATTCATTTTTATTTGTCTTTAAATCTATTAAGCGATTTTGAATCTCTCATTATATCCCAGTGTAATTTCTTAATTTTGTTATCTAATTTTCGTTTACGTTCTTTTAAAATTTGTAAATATGTTTTATGCATAATTTAAATATATTTAAATGCATATAATTAAAATATGATTTTATCAAATATCAAATACATAAATATTCACGATATCTTATGATGTAATAAATAAATTGTTTTATAGAAAAATTGCCGTTATTATTGTTTCACCTCAATATTTTTGTCATTTTCAATAAATTTACATCTTATTGTTTCAATTTGTATCTATTTTTTTCTTTTTTTTTTTTTTTGCTGTTCCATTCTTTTACAGTGAGTTTCACTTTTATTTCTTAATTCTTTAAATAATTTATCGATTCATCATTAATATATTTCTTTTCTTTATCTATAGCTAATCAAATGGCTTTTAATTAAATTAATTAAACTTTTTTTTAAACGCCATATATATTTTTTAACGTTTTTACATACTTTCGATTATATGCTAATAATTGAATTTCAATACATCCATTAAAATCATTAATGGATATGTATTTTTTATTGCTTGAATTTATTTGTATCACATTATAATACATCAAAGTGCATTATATCGAGTAAAGTTCTTAAATTTATTTGATATTTTTATTCTTTTTTTGAATATCATAGTTTTCAATTTCTGTTTAACATTAATCTTTTTTAATTATTCTGCGCATAATAATCCGAATTCTTTTTTTCTAATTTTCTGTACTACTAGGAATGTATGCAATTATTTTTGATTGTGCATTTAATATGTTAACGTTTTGTTCATTCATATATTTATAAATTATAAATTATTTGATCTAATTTATATAAATAGTTATTGCAATTATTTCACTATTTTTATTATTGCATTTATTATCATAAACTTTATTTCAAAATGATCATCAATCATTTTTTTAATGATAGTTAATTTTTCGTATAATATTATACATATGTTATATATTTTACTGTAATAATGTAATAATAATTCTTCCTACATTGAATTTATTTAAATATTTAATACTACTTATATCTTCTAATGTGTGATCGTTTTAATACTTGTTGCGCTATTTATAAGAAAATAAAAAATTTTTTATTTTATTTGTCACGTGATTTATTCTTTTGAATTCATATTATTCATTTGACGATTATATACAAATTTTGCATTAAAAAAAAATTCATTGTTATTATCTTTTCTTTATTTATTTATCTTTTCTTTCTTTTGTTTTCAGATTTTATATTTTCTCTTACAAAAAAATAATTTTAGCTCGAATGAATTTCTTTCTTGGATTAGAACTAATTTGTAATTTCTATACTATATAAAAATATGGTAACTTGTTTCAGATAATTCAATTGATGATATTCGTTCTTTATTTTTCTTTATTTTTTCTTTAATTTAGCATTGAAAAAGCCCACAAAAGTTACTGACTGGCATTATCGGGCGAGCCGGGAGTAATAGCAAACAAGCGATCAGTCTCCCTGGGACTGACTCAGTGGGTCCACTCTATAAGAATCTTAGGGGTCAAATAGGCCCAGAAAATATATGAGAACGCAAACTCCCTTGAATAATAAAATAGAAATGAACAAGATTTGGATTCCTATTACTGTGAGGAACCTTATAGAAAAAAATTTAAAAGATTAAGCCACAGCCGGACCGAATCAAGAAACTCCACCTAAGAGAGAAAGGGACACTACACATATTTGCGAAATTGTGTAATCTCTTCATGCTGCATCGAATATACCCAGTACAGTGGAAAACCAACCGAACCACACTTATCCCCAAACCGAGGAAGAGCGCGGAAAAGATTGAGAACTGGAAACCACAATCACTATCGGATCTCTGTTGGGAAAAATATATTCGACTATGATCGACCGAAAATTACGATCAAAAATTAAGCAGCAAACCAAGATAGAAAGCTGCAAAACAACATAGTCATCTTCAACAGTGCCCTTACAAAATGAAAGAAGGCTAGATGGAATTGTAACAATAATTGACATCTCAAAAGTTTTGACACAGGGCAATTAGCAAAAGATTGGAAATCAAAGGAGTTCCAAATCTCATAAGTGAATACATGTACAAAAATTGCAAAACCATAATATATTGCAGGGATAAGATCCTGACAGTGGACATAAGAAAAGAGTTAAAGGATATAGCAGAATCGACTGTTACACGAATATCTGGAAAAATTAAAAATGCAATCCGCCGAAAAATGCGCAACATTCCTTATTAAACAAAAACACAAAACATGGTTCCTAGAAGACCCACAATTGACGTTGGGTCAAGCAACATATTCGTATGCTGACTCAGAAAAAGAAATCAAATATCTAGGAATCATGCTCAACCCATGGAAAGGAATGTGCAAAGCTTTGATTCAAGAGATAGTTAATGCAGCCAAGTGCGTCAAAAATCTAAAGCTAAAATAAACCGCGCCTGAAAATAAACTTGATATGAAACTATCTCTTGCCGAGATACATTCATAAACTAGTGGCAAATCTTTCCCCGTTGAGTAGCTTAGATCAAATAGACCATGAGATCAAAATAAAATAATAATAAGATCAAAATAAAAGAATAATAAAAGAATAATTTACATGGAATAAAAATCATGGAGCTCTAGGTATCCAACAGATAGTTAATATCGTAAAGCTGGCAAATCAAGAAATAGTATTCAAATGATTTGGTCAGAGGATATTGCCACAAAAAGATCATTTAATAAGAGGAGATAACAAAGAAATATGCTGCATACATAGGCCTATAATGGCTATGCGAAACAGAAGAAATCGAAGCTACGTTAAAAAGAATTAAAAAAAAAAAAGATTAAAGAAGGTAGATATGAGCAAATGGAAATCGTTAGCCTCGCAAGGACAAGGCATACAAGAATTTTTCGGGGATAAAATTGGAAATACGTGAGTATATAAATCCGAATTGCTGAAGCCGTCCGATACTTGAACGTATTAAAATTAAGAACAAACGCATACTGTACAAGAACAGCATTCCGCAAAGTCAAAAGGACACAAATATAAATTGCGACATTCAGGCCGAAATCCTAAGACACATTTTGGGATTATGCATTAATACAAAAAGCAAAAAAATGAAAAGAAACGACGAAATATGCGATCTCATCGCAAATAACGTCTCCAAAGAATACGCAATATTCAGAAAGCCGGAAATAAAAATCAATGGTGAAAGACATAAACCTGATATGGTCATAAAAGATCATGAAAAGGTTTACGTCGTAGACGTCACCGTAAGGAAAACAACGACTCCCTGATGAAAACATATAAGGAAAAGTGCAAGAAATACGAAGAGATGGCGTAGATGTTAAAACAAAAATTTAAGATGATGGAGAGCAGTGTTATATCAATGGTCATCAAGTGCAGAGAGGCAGTGCCACTGTAGATAGTTTCAAAATACTAGGGCTTCAAACAAAACATGCCCTTGCTTCGCTCATAGCTCTTCGATCGTCGATTGAAACAGCGAATGAATTCTTGGACTACGATCACATAAAGTGATCATTAAAAACCTATTTATTTATTTATTCAATTATTTATTTATTTTTTAAATACTAACGAAGCCGCAAGGCAAATCCAAAATTTAAAAGCGAACTAAACTATAGGTCGACATTTAAAAAGACGAAGCAGCTGCTAGCTGACAAATAATCTAGTCCGTATCGGCCTTTTATATCGAGCGGTTGCGAATCCTGACATACTATTGTACGTTGAGGGCGTGTGGCAGATTCTATGCTACATAGCATTCTCTGGACAACGCACGCTACGGCGTGCGGTTAAGTACGCCTCCCGAAAGTCCCCATTCCTGATTTTTCCAATCTTCCAAATTTTTTTTTAAAGTTCAGAAAGCAATATGCCGCTGAAACTTATAAAAAAAAATGGTACTTGTAAAATATAAGCAATACGCTGCTGGGAAATTGAAAGAGCATTCGTGATGCAAAGCAATATGCCGTTAGTAAAGATCGAATTTATTAAATATAATAAAGCGGGGCGAAGCGACATGACCGAGAGCTTTAATCCAAACGATCAGATGACGACGAAGCGACGTGATCGGGGAAATTTTCGCGAACAATAGGATTACACCAATGCGACGTGACCGAACAGATTGCCGCAAACAAAACGGATGCACCGAAACGATATGACCGAGGTCATTAAAACGAAAAATCGATGTTATTAGAAAATTGAACAAATACAGAACGTAACATCGTTGAATCGTAACGTATAGTATAGTAATATTAATATACGGAAAAACAAAAAAATGTAATTATAATATTTTATTAGTATAATTAATAAAAATAATGAAAATATTTATAGTGATAAAAAATCCCGAGGAGAATAGAGTTGGAAGAGAGAAAAAAGAAGAAAAAAAAAGAGAGAAAAAAGAAGAAAAGGACGGAAATATAAATATTTATGGATATTCATAACAGATATAAAATGTAAAATAAATTAATATAAAAATATAAAATAATTGTATTCATAAATTTAATATTATACGCGAGTTCACATTTCTATTTAAAAAAAAGGAAAAAAAAGGAGGGATAAGAAAGGAAGAAAAAAAGACAAAGAAGAAGAAAAAAATGATGATGACGATGATGATGATAATGATAATAATAATAATAACAACGATAATAATAATAACAATAATAATAATAATAGTAGTAGTAGTAGTAGTAGTAGTAGTAGTATAGTAATAGCAGTAATAACAACAACAACAACATCAACAATAATAATAATAATATCAATAATAATAGCAATAAATGATTTTTTAGGACCAAAATATGGAATGTAAGCGAACAATGATAATAATAGATAAATACGAGCTTCTTGAAAGTAAAATTAGAAAATGGAAGAATTATCACTCGAAACGTTAAACCTAATATCTAATCGGGAATATTGGAGGGATACGTATAAAACCGGGAGAACCGACATTACCGGGAAACTCTGAGCGATATGAATAGAACGAGCGAATCGACTTGACCGGAGGAATTCTGAACAATATGCATAGGACGGGCGAACCAATCTGACCGGACTGCGCGTACGGTAGGATTATCAAATCGATGTGATTCGGGTATTCTTTTTTTTAATTTCTCAAAAAATAACTTGTATGTTATAACTTGTATGTTTTTTTTAAAATTAAATATTTAATTTAAATTATTAAATTAAATTAAATATTTATTGTTAAATTATGTTAACTTTTGAGAGTTTTAGTTTTGAGAAAAAAAAACTATTTCACGTTAATTAATTTATTCAATTCCAAAACACTATCCTAACATCACATATACAATGTTCAAAATTTGAATGGTACCGCATTCAATTGTACGTTGTGTATAATCCGGGAAATTCGATTTTTATGCTTTTCCTCGCATAATCCGTAAGTGATGATGTTCTATTCCGAGCTTGTGAACATCTGCTTGAAACATCTTGGATCGAAAGGATTGATCGCATTCCATCTAAATATCCGCCTCACCTTCATTGGAAAAAGAAGAAATTTTCGTTGTAAATGGCCAAGGTAACCATTTTTTTTCGGTTTCATGAAATCATGAATCTTCTTTCTTGTGAATTCATTTCAAGGTTCTTATCGAGAATATAATCTTAAGCTGCTGCTTAAATGAAGTGAAAATTAGGTAAGTACTACCATCTGAATGTTCGAGAAGATAAAGGACGTTTCTCTTGATGTAATTCACACAGACGATTTGAGATAGAACGACACGCTGACTTCGATCGGAAGTCATGCCGTAGATTGATAATCAATATATTTTTTTTATATTTTGCATTTAGTTGTCTATTTTTTCTTTTTTTGTTTTCTCCTATGTTTAAGATCAAAGTTAGAAATCAAAATTTATTTTTAAGGATTTCATATTAGCTATTATATGATATATTGTTACTATTTTATAATGTGATCAATAGATTTTTTTATTGATACCCTTGATTTATATGATCATATATGATTTGATTAAGTTATATTTTATCATGTATGCTTTATCATGTACGTAATTGTTTCTTTATTTCGTTATTTTGATATTTGTTTTTGCATTTTAAAAATTATCATTTATTTATAGTATGATTGTGTTTATCTTACATATTATAATGCATCATCGGAGTATTAAAGTAAGTCATACAATAATTTTAATCTCAATAGTAACTAATTATTAACACTGATTATTAACATATTTCAATTTTCCTGCATGAAAAATCCAAATTACTCTTCTTTAATTTCAATTGCAAAATAACTTCGCTTAAATTCAATCGTTTGTCTCATGATTAATGATTCCGTTGAATGAATATAATTGTATTTAAAAATTGATAATTGTTGCTCTATTTGCGAATGATTGTTAAATTATTAATAATAATTATTAACAGAAAATTGTTACAACTGTTATATTACGATATAAAATAAGCAAAATAATATTCTAGTAATATAGAATATTATATATATTATATATAGAATATATATAATTAACATACATATATATAATTACATATTATATATAATTAATATATATAATTACATATATATAATACATCTCAAATATAACATTTGTTTTTTAAAGAAATTCCAAAATCCTTTATAATTATCTTAGGATTGCGTTAAATTATTTCTTTTGCGATTCTATTTCGAATCCAAACTTTTATATATAACTTCTCAGTATATAATTATAACTGAGTAAGTATATATATATATATATCTTTAGAATTGTGATAAGTATAAAAAGCATATGACACATATTTCGAGATCGTCTGGGTATGCTATGATGAAAGAGAAAAAATAATATTTTGAATTCATATTATATAAAATTTTATTTGTTATAATTAGTTTTTCAATATGAATAACAATTTTTGAAGATAGACATGTTTCGCGATGTTATCTTTATAAATTGATTTATAAATTTTTATAAATCATATAAATCTGTTTTCGCAATTTTCTCTTTTAAATAAATTCTTATACTTTATATCTAATATATTGTATATACTAATAATATATCTAATACTCATAATAGTATTCATAATAGTATTCATAATAGTAGTCATAAGACTAGAGATTAAAAAGTTGATTGTAACGTATAGTCATGGAATTCTATAATACTATAATGTAAAAAAATTAAGAAATATATTTTTTCTAACAAACACGATTTATGATTAAATGAACAACTTAAATAGTGATGGAGTAACTTTCGAAATTTCATTTCGAAAATTTTAAAAGTTCTTTTAATAGTTTTCAAAAAAGCTAGGAAATGAATGTCATAAACAGTCAAAATCCCAATATTTTTTTCCCAATAATCTCTTTATTATAGTAAAATATAATAATCATAAATCATGATTTTAGAAGTAATAATCTTGAAAAATTTTGTCTAAAGCTTCAATAAAGTCCATGAACTTTTTTGTATTAATTGTATTAATTGTATTATTTCTATTAATATAATAATATGAGTCATTATATTACCAAAAAACTGAAAAAGAAATTAAAATTTTAAATGAATCAAATTAAAAATTCATTTAACTTACTATAGTTGATAACTATTGTAACAATATATATATAAATTATGAAGTATGATATTCAAAAATATTCGAATATATTCTCTTTAATATATTTAAAAATTAAAATTAAAAATCTCTTTAAAAATTAAAAATCAAAATATGTATTGTTGTATAATATAGTTAAAATATAATTTTTCGAATAGTAATATTTTAACATACAATCAATAATAATAAAAAAAGAAAAAAAGACATATTGTGATTAATCGGATCAAATTTCCAAAACATGATTGTTATATTCGAATATATAAATAAATTATTATTAGTCGATCAGAGCTCAATAACATTTCCTTTGTTTACGAAATCTACTTATTGTCTAAAAAAATTTTATCATTTTTGTTGTTATCATTTCATTATGTAAATTTACATAATTTAAAAAAGATTTATTTTAAACAAGGTACATATATTACTGTTAGACATTGAATAGTACAGGATGATGCTGCGAGCGTTTTCTTTGTATATTAATTAGAAACAATTTGATGTGATTGGAATGTTAAATTTATGATGATCAAAATTAACATTTTTATTGCATCATACAGTATTTATCACAAGCAATAAAAATTTCGAAAAAATTATGCATCGCAAATTTTTTTATCGCAAAAATAATCTTATCTTTAATTAAATTAACTTTATTTAAAATGTTTGTTTAAAGATTATCACTTTTTTTTAAAAAAAATATTTATTTACTAAATAATTCTTTTTTTACAAGTTGCATATTATAAAATGATTCATTTATTGAATGTTTATTTACAAAATGATATTTTTTAAGATATTAAAGCTTTCTCAAATTCAAGCTACTATTGATACAGAAAACTTTCGCTCATGAGATATATTACAAAAAGATTGTAATGCAAAATTCATAACAGATTTATCTTCAGTTGTTAAACAGTTTCGAGATTATATTATATCAGAAAATAGATCAATTAAAATATTAAAATAAACAAAATAAGAAAAAAACAAAATATCATTTATGAATCGTGCTTATTTTTTAAAAAATTTAAGCAATATTAATCATTGGATTAGAATCCATGAGGAAAATCTATGACTATATAAAATTCAATATGTTGAAGTATTTCAGTCTAATGTTTATATCGTTTGTCGATTTTGACATTAAATGTTAAGCAAATTGCAAAGAAATCCTAATCATTAATTTATTTCTATTTTTAAAAATCTAAAGTTGTATATTATTTTATCAATCTTAATATAATAATTAATGTTACATTAGAGAATTTTTATAACTATACAGACAATAATTCAATTTCGTTTGATTGACAAAGATAAAAGTATCTCGTACATATCAGATGAAAGTATAAAAAAAACAATTCTTCATAGAACGGTAGCTATTATTTTACGATCACGCTCAACTTTTGTTATGTACACAATATTTATGTATACAATATTTATTTTCAATTCCAATATTTACTAATAATATTAAAAATTAAAACCAATAAACTAATGATATCTCACTGTTATTATATTCTTAGTATTTATTTTATAAAAATATATCTTAAGAAATGATATGTAATTTTGCAAAATTGAAATTTAAAATAATCGAATTTTAATCATATCATTATACCAAACATAACAAATGACGATAAACAATGCTATAATTAAAATCTATAAAAAGATATCTATAAATCATGTCAAAGTTCATTCTACCACAATTTTTCATATTACTTAAAAAGATAGAGTTTAATTCCATAAGGTTTAAGCAGAAAATGTTAAAAGAAAAATGAATAATAAATCATGTTACAAACTGCTATTACTACACACTAGTAATTAATATAATAAACATATTTCCAAGATGCATTACATCAATACTATATCATGAAACAAAAGAGGATAATCATAATTTCAATCATATTAAACGCAAATAATACACAATTATTCTATTCTTAATAATTGAATTTGTTTCTGGAGTGTATTATCAATACTTTTTATTACACTATTACTATGGATTTAAAGGATACTTAGATTAATTTTTAAATTAGTTTCTCGTGAATTGAAACAGAAAATGAAAAACAAATTTCATCACACTATTACTATGAATTTAAAGGATACTTAGATTAGTTGTTAAATTAGTTTCTCGTGGATGGAAACAGAAAATGAAAGACAAATTTCATCAATATATTAAATAATAATAAATTGCCATAAAGCAGGTTATAATCAATAACTTTCTGTAAGATAGATACTACTAATACAAAAAGGGACTCTTTTTCTTTTCACTCTAGTTTCACTTTCTCCATCTAAAAATCTATTTTGTGCATTATTTAAAAGTGATTGCAATTTTTTTATTTTTGGTGATCTTGATTTCACAAAAGATAGTGATATCGTTTATCTTTCTTGTACTGATATCAAGAAATTTTGCAGGACACTTGTGTACAGATTTATCCAACTATTTCAATATATTTTGAACGTTCTGGGGATTCAGATAAAGACCACGTTTTGCAGAGTCATGTAGGTTTCTTCTTCCTAAAGAGATCAGGAAAAAATGATAAATCAGACTGGCTTCGTAGTTTTGCGCTTCGTAAAAAAGTTTTGTTGGAATACCTATTTTGAATCTACGTTAAAAATTGAATTTGCTCGAAATTAATCAGATCTAATGAACATATTGAGCCACTGAATATTAATTGATACAAAAATTAATAATGTATAATTTATCTTTATATATATATATTTTTTTAAATTTTTAATTATAGTAATAATTTTTTCCATTATAATTTAATTTTTTGCTTTTGTTTGTTATTAATGTAAAAGCTATAAATGCTATAAATATCAATAGTAATTTCATTTACTATTTACATCAGTAGATATTTTATGTAAGAATTTTTCGTGGTTATAAAATTCTAATTTAATTTTTTAATTTAATTTCTTGAATTTAAATGTTATTGTTGTAAAAATTAATAAAAACGAAAGATGCCGATATTAATTTTACTTTTAATTTATTTAATAAATTTTTCATTAAAAGAAAGAAATGAAAAGTTCTTTTAAGTTTATAAAATTTTAACCTAACTTTTCTAACTTAAATTTTTAAATTTATAAAAAATATTACTGATTTCAAATTTTTTGTTTTAACAGAATATGTTAGCTTCGATCCATTTCTGAACCTATGGTATGTAGTAATAAAATTCATTTATTACAAAGTTAATAAATGTTTATTGTAAAACGATCAAAAGCAAAATTCGTATGCTAATGAAGGTTCACATTTATCATTAAATTAACAATATTCGAGATTACAAGTTCAAAAGAATTCTAAAAATTAAAAGGTTCCTAAAATTTTGCCAGTTCAGACGTTCATAAAGTTCTGAAGAGTAAAAAAGTTCGAAAAATTCTGAAGTTCAAAAAATTCTCTCAAAACACTCATGCCTACTCTAAAGCTCTTTCCATGCTTATCTCGCGAGATCGCGAATCTTTAATGGGATATACAAATGATCAATAACATTGTGGATCAGCTTTCCGATTGAGCGATATCTCTAATCTAAGAAAAATTCCTAAAATAAAACTAAGAAATTACGCTACCAACAGAATCCGTTGTTTCCCAGAAAACTAAAGAGTACTTGGAATAATTCAAGGATGATAACTTGGATAACTCAAGGATGATGCTGATTATCATTGAATTGGCAGGAAAATATCGTCTCAAATCTCAAGACCACGTTGGCATTCCAACCACTAAATTATTTCTAACAAATATACCAAAGCTAATTTTGGTTTCTCTAAATTCTTTTCTCAAAAATTGCATTATATTCGCAGTATCACCTTCGATCATCTATTGAATGTCTGAAAAAATATACTTATAAACAATATTTATAGCATTTATATATAGAATAAATATTTTGTTAAAATTTATATTTATTAAAGAAAAAAATAAAGATTTTAATATTTTTTAATCTTTTTTTTTTTAAAGAAGAAGGGGGAGAACAAATTTTCAGGAATCTAAAGAAAATGAAATTTTCTGAGATCTTTCGATTCTCATTTATTCAATTTTTATATAAATTCATTATTTAATCTTTAAATAAATAATAATCATATATTAAATATCATCGAAATTAAAGATACGATTGATACTATTTTTTAGAAAATTTATTGGTTGGCTGGATTTTTACATGATTTGTACGAATTTCAATACATAATTTTTATATGATTCTTTTGATATAATACTGATGATTAAGATTTTCCATTTTTATATAAATTGAATTTGATTTCGGTTCACTTAATTTTTATTCAATTCTTTTTGTTAAAATATATCACTATAGTACAATCTGAAATATTTTTAATATATTTTTTGTTGAATGATAATAGTCGTAATGAATGGATTTTAAAAGAAGATATTTATAGAAAATTTATAGATGATTTAATAATTGCTGTCTTTAATAATTTTTTTATTCTTAAATGCGATACAAAAAACTAATATTTAATGAATTGCATGATTAATTTTTAAAAAAAGAGATATTACAATTTTTATAAAAAAAATTTTTTCTCCTTAATTAAAATGTTTAATCTAATATTTCTTTTTTTTCAAGATATTATTGCAAGAATCTAGAAAAATCTTTAAAAAAACATTATAAAAAAAATTGAAATATAAGTTTTTATATTTTTAAATGTTAGATATGATTTTTTAACTAACAAAGAAAGACACATGTCGAGTTAATTTTGATTTTTATAAATCATTTAATTCTAATGATGATATTTTCCCGTATACATATTTCCACGATCGGTTTCTCTTATTTTTTTCCAATATTATAGTTTTGCATTTGCTTTCGATCCGTCATGGATAAGTTGATACATACGCAATATATCCGATCCAACAACGTATCACATTGTATCATGTTCAACGTGAATATCGCCGATATCATTGTTTTCTCGTGGATATGAAATACTAATGATCGCAAAAATATTCATCATAAAAAGAAAGGAGAAAGAAAAATTGTAAATAACTCGGCATAATAATATATCATTCTTAAACGATTCTAACAAAAAGATAAAAATATCATTAATTATTTTTAATTAATTAATTATTTTTAATATGAAGAAATCTAAACCTGATATACGATATTATATATTTCCTTTGGATTAATATATAATATATAATATTACGATTATATGTATACTGCTTGTAGCCAAATACATTAAAAATAGTAATACTTTCAGAATTAAAGAGAATTAATATAACATAATATATTTCTCATTTTATTTATCCAATTTTTTTTATCAAATTAATGAGAAAATATTACGGAATTGATATAAACAATTTGATAGAAATAAAAATAAATTTAAAAAATGTATTTTAATAATGAAATTGTTTTAAATTATTTATGATATTTTAGTTATTAATAGAATCAAAATGACGCAAGAAAAATTAGAATTAAAAATTATTTTCATCATCCACAATCTATTTTATTTTCCATCAAGTTGATATATTTTAAGAAAATGTTATTAGATTTAAATTTTTTTAGATTATTTTTATGTGATCATGTTCCGATTGATATTAAATTAAAATAAAAGCATTGTTAAATTTATTGGCATAATTAATCATCCATTTTATAAATTACAAGTATTGTTAATATTATCAAAAAAGAATTTCGATGATTTGTTATCTTATAATTTTCAATAATATGACAAAAATCATATAATTGTATAATTATATAATAATATCGATATCTCTTATTTTATCTTATAATTATAATTTTGATATACCAAAAATTATTATTTCTTTGGATACAACTAAAAAAAGAGAAAAACATAATTTAATGATATAATTTAAAATTTCCTTGCTAAAAAAGTAATTAAAAGATTAAAAATAAAAACTTTTCTTAATAATTTGTTATATTATTAATAAATAAATTTAAATTAAAAAAAAATAAACATCGAAATAATAAAATTTATATTAATATTAATATTATTATGAAAATTTATTTAAAAAACAGTCGTTTAAATTATGATATATAATATAATATAATATAATATAATATATCTAAAATATTAAAACATATTGCTATTTAAACAGAATTAAATTAGTTGTAAGTCATGATTTATTATATGTAAAATATAAATCTTTTGTAACAGTAAAATTTAATTTATCATAATGTCATTCCATATTAGAATTAATAAAATTTATTAAATATCTTATATAATTCTCTACATTAATACAACTATGATCATATTAAAACAATTTTCTAATGATATTGTGTATTTTGTTATATTTCAATGTGCTGAGTATGAATACGCAAACTTTTTCAAAATCTACAGTTTTCAAAAGAATCAATTTTTAAAAATTGCAATTTTTATTTTTGAAATTATTTTGCATTTTTATAATAATAATTATTCATTTTTCCTAAGGGAAAAAATGATTTTATAATTTTCTCGAACGAAACGATATAAGTAGATAGTTATCGCAATTATAAGATTAAATAATGATCAAAAGTTAAAGAATCTCGAAAATAGACTCATTTTTCTGATATTTTTCAGTTTGTTTTATATGTCTGTATATCACAAACAAATTGATCATATAATTGTTCAATTTTTTTGTTTCTTTCGATGGAATTATTAATTCTTCGCCATTTATATCTAAATACGCTCATTCAATTATTTTATAATTCAACGTCAATCATTTGCACATTATTAAACATATTATTAAACATTATTCAAGATTCATTGGAATATATCCTTGATTGGAAATTTTCCTTTTTATATTTTTATGACAATTATCGTTATCATCCTTTTTTTATATTCATTTTATTTGATCAATCAATTCGTTATTTTTTCAAACTTATTAAGGAAACGTATCACAAAACAGAAAATAAATTGTATTAGATATAAATATTAGATATAATATTTGTTATTATATTAGATATAATTTGAATTTTCAATCTAAAGAAAATTACAATTGAATTTGATAGAAATAAAAAATATAAATTTAATTTGATATAGTAAGATAGAATTCGATTTAACATGAACTAATAAATAAAAATAGGAAACAATAGGAAACAGATTAAAAGAAACATTAAAAATAAATAAAATGCAACAATTTTTAAATTTTCTTCGAAATTTTTACTTTACATTTTTATAATGTCAAAATCAATATAAATTTAATATTATATAATATAAAAATTTGTAAATTTTATATTTTTATATTTTAATGGAAAAAGTATGATTTTATTTTTATATACAATTAAATACACATTAAAGAAAGAATAATAATCTCATAATTTATAAATGAAATTCATTAATTTATGTATAATAAATGTAATAGTAAATAGTAAATAGTAAATGTAAAATTTTCTATTAATCTATTATCGAAAAAATAATTTCAAAAGTTCTTCGGGAAATAAAATATATGTATATTAAAATTTTACTTTATTCCAACAACAATGAATTTATTCGTTATTTTGGAAAAAATCACAGACAATCATGGAATAATTTTGAGTCATTTCAAGAAACCTTTGTGATATAAAAGAAATGATTTGCTTTCATATCATGATGCATCGGTCAAAATTATTGTTTTTAATCGGCACTGCTGTTCTATAAGAAGTTGTTTCGAAAAAAATATTCGTTTTATCTAGCATTAAGAAACTTTGAGGTGATTCGTGATATCCTATATTAAAAACATAGATATATCACTAGATACTTTCAAAATCTGTTGATGCAATTGCTATTTACAATATTTATGTGGTAACGAACGATATATCTAATATATAAGATCATTTAGATTTATGCACCGAAAGCGCTATATATTCCACGAAACATTACTATAAGACAAATTTTTGTGTGTATTTATAGAATTATATTTCTCGAAATGAAAAGTTTTAATTTTTGAAGATATTTTTACATCTAATTTATCATGATTTTTAGACTAAATATGTCCTATATTTTGGAAGATATTGATTATTATTATTATTATTATTATTATTATAATATCTCAAATCAACAGTAAAGTATTGTAATGGTGAATTAAAGAAATATACCTTGTGCTTGTGATCTTGTGATAACTAAGTTACTTTTGCATTAAAGACTTATTTAAAATCGAAATGTTATGTTTTTTGAATTCAGAATTTCAATTTTATTATAATTGATTTATTCAATAAATCACTTTTTATCTAAATTCTCTGATAGAAATTTCATTGTATATAAATATTATAGTTAAAATTAATCCATTTAATAATCAATAATCTATAAATAAAAAATTTCAAAATTTTGAAAGAAAATTGGTGACATCGTTCAATAATAAATCTCAATTTTAATTAATTAATTAATTTCTAATTTTAAATTAATAATTAAAAATAATAATTTATTTTATAAATTTTATAAATAATATATATTGTATTGAGAAATAAATATTCTTCTTTTATCTATAATTTATTTATAACATAATATATAGGTGTTTACAGGCGTTGTTTCGTTTCAATTTTGGACTTGTTCGTATTTCTTACGTTGCTATATATGTTTCATTTGTAATAACCTAGATAAATAAAATCAAGAAATAAAATCAAATTGCAAATTAATTGTTATTTTTAATTTCTTAAAAATTCAACAAATAAAATACAATTATATCAAAAATACTTTATTTAAAACGTATATTTGTAATATAATTCTAATATAATTCTAATTTTCAAGAATATTATTTATGAATTATTTCAATTTTTTTTAATATCGTATTACTTATAAATTATTTTTCAAAATTTGTTTTGAAATATTCCAAAGTTCAATACGAGTTCTAGAATAAATATATTTCAAGTATTGAAAAATTATTACTTTTGATTGAAAGTTAAGAATCTATAGAACAAAACATGATATTAAAATTGGTTTGTAAGTATATATTGAACTATGAAATATATATTTGAAGATCTTACTTTTAACCATTTCTACAATAATTTTTCAGAAAATCCTTAATTTTGTATTATCTATGAAACCACTTATATTTGTATTTTCTTTATTTTATCGAATATTTCTAGAAACAATCACATTTGGTATATCTTTCGCAAATATATGCATACATGCATACATATTCTATGTAATTATTGAATGATTACAAATGTCAAAGTAAGTAAGTAACATCAAGAATCTAACACCAAGCAGCGTAATTGAAATATTATTAAATATTAATTGTTCCAATTAATTGTTCACGATAACGTAACCATATATTCCGATCTAAAAATATATAATAATAAAATTAATTTTATTACAAAGTTCTATTTTAAAACGATCAAGAGCGAAGTTTGTATAATAAGGTTTAAGTTTATCGCTGAATTCACAAGATTCTATTCGTTCGAGAATTACGAAGTTCAAAAATTCGAGAAATTGAGATGTATGTAAACAATTTTTTCTATTTTTTCTTCTATTAAATAAAGGTTGCTATAGAAAGGTTTGGATCTATCATTTAAATATCATAGATAAGATATCGCATTTGAAATAACATTTGAAAATATTTTAAAATTTAATATAAAACAAACATATCATATTTGTTTTATAATTAATATTTTAATGATAAATCTGTTATCTGTTCCTCTATTATTATATATGTGTAATATAATATTATATTAATATTATACATATACAATGATATATATATATATATATATATAATATTATATAATACATAATTATGCATATGTATATTATATTTTTATTATATACTATTTATGTTTACAAAAAAAACTTCGACTATTCGAATTGATTATTATGAGTTATCCATTACTAATTCAAACAACAAGATGAGTAATTTAAATTAGCGTATTTTATAATGTTTAAGCTCCAAGATACATATCATATCATATTTAAAATTTTTCTTTATTAAATAAATATTTTTTATGTAATATTTAAATTATTAGTTATTTGATTTCTAGTTATTTTATAATATGTTCACAAATTTGGTAAATACTTCCTAACCGATTATTTGAAAATCTATATATTTGAATGGATTTCTTTCCTAGTTAATTCGCATAATCGATATTTTATTGTAATCTTCAAGGCGGAAATGAATCATTATTTGATATTTGATGCTATCATCAAATAAATATTGAGTAAATATTAGACTGAATATTTATGCAAATTTTATATATCAAAATATATATAAAATATAAACAAAATTTATTGAAAATAATATATTATTAGAATATAATATGATATAACATACAATAGTATATAATATTTATTACTATTACTTATAATTTACATTATAATATGTAATAATAATATTTTTCGTTTCAATTATTAATTAATATCTTTTATATAATTTTAAATAGATTAATTTATATGTTGAAAATTTTCTCTCAACATCACAAGCTTTTATTTTGAATGAATATTCAATATTTGAATCAATTAATTAAAGTATTATTAAATATTATTTAAATAAATATATTTAAATTTATTTAATATACAAAAATATAATACATATATTTATAGATATAATACAGATTTATAATAAAATACATTTAGATAATATTTCGAATTTTAAATTATATATTATATTATAATTTATATTATAATTTTATGTATTATAATATCTATAAATTAATATATATATATATATTTATTACACATTTTTTTATTGCAAATATATACAAGTATCATTTTCAAATATTTTCAATTTCAGATTTTATAATTTTTATAATCGCATCTTCTCATTTAATTTCGCTATTAATGAAACTAACTTTTAAATTCACTTAAATTTCATTTTACTATCAACAATCTTATGCAACTGAATATTGTATGATAATATTTTATTAAAAAATAATATAATTTTGTATGATATCAACTTCGTATGTGTAAATAATTTTTATAAATGAATGTGCGTACATACATGTGTGTTATCATTCACAATAATATCATGCGAAAATATGATAATCCAGTAAAATTTTCTAACTTATAATAATAATTAAATAAGTATTAAAAATTATTATTTAATTGTATTAAAAAATACGTATTATACGTAAAAAATACGCAAAATAAAAAATATATTTTTAGAATTCTAATCATAATGTAAATTCATATCTTGATCTCATTGATTTATAAAATATGATTGATTTCATATTTTATCTATTAAAATTCATATTTGTATAAACATCCGCAGTCTAGTAATATACTTTACAAACAAAATTTAATAAAATAATTTATTCAGTAATATAAATAATAGTGATTTATAGATCATTATTATTTATATTATATATTAGATCAAATAACGGATGTTACGTTGATCTTGTGGTGCGACTGTCACAGAGTTTTTGAAATTTGTCAATTCGAAGATTTATTTTCAAATACTTAGAAAATTGTCAATTTTAAATTGGAAAATTTTCTAATTCATAAATCAGCAATATGTCACTATAAGATCAAACGAAGTGAGTCCTGAATTTTGGTAATTATTCTTTGGTAATTCCTTGGTAATTTCCAGATGCCCGGACTTGACTCGGCGGAAAACCTATTGCTAAACAATTATATATCGTTGGCTAACCTTGTATATTCCTTTTTCAAAATATATTCCACAGTAATATTTCGTTGAATAAACTTGTTCAATGAATTTGATTCGTTTTTATTTCTTTAATTTTGAGTAGTCCTTTCAGTTATTAGAAAAATCTTAGTCACTCCACGTGTTAAATCAAATCTTTATAAGCCAATTTCAAAAGATCTATGGGAATAAGGAATTAACATTATATATATAAATTAATTGTTTAATTATTTATGATTTTCAAAATTATTTATATCGATATCATACTTTAATATTGAAAAATATTTTAAAGTTTCAAAAAATTTATTCACGATTGATAATTATATATGATATTCTTTGAATTTATTTAAATTAAAGAACAAATTCAATAGCAATATTCTTAAAGCCATTTCTCTCATCATAAATTTAATAATCTAAAACTAAATAATAATAAAAAAAATTCATTTATAAATATGCAAAGTTAAGTGAAGATAAAACATAATATACATCACATCCGAAAAATTGATTTAGAAATTAGATAATACAGACATGAAACTAAATGGATTTGCAGAATATATTTAAAATTCTCATAAAAATAAATAATGAATATAATAGAATAATTAATAATTTCGTAAAATTGAATGAGAATTGTTTTACTTATAATAAGTTTTCTATCTATTAAATATTAAAATATTTAAAAACGATAATAACATATAATTCTAAACATTTTGCAATATATAATTTACAATATATTTTTAAATATTTTTTATCTAATTTTCAAAACAATTAATATACAATAATATACAACCGTATATAATTATTGTTTATGTTGTTGCAATGTTTTCCTATCAATGTCATGATAATGTATTAAAATATCTTAAATATTTGATATTTATATTTATTTACATTAAAGCTTATTTCATTGATTTTGATGATCTTGAATCTTGAATCTTGTTATCATGATCAACATTATAAATAACTTTTCTTTATATATGAATAAATTTAAAATCTCAATTTTATAATGATTCGATATTTTTAAGATAATAAAGATTCAAATTGTTTGAAACATGTAAGCAGTAAAAAAAATTAAAAAAGATAGTAATAGAGTGGTAACTGATAAATGAAGAACATTTTGTTACTATTTATCGGTATACATTCCAAATCCATAAAATCCAAATTTTATACATATAAAATGTATAAAACGTAAGTATTATATGTACATAAAAAATATTTCTTTCTTTATATAATAAAACAATTTAGTTAATATTTTTGTTAATTATTTAGAATAAAAGATTCTCGTTTATACAATAATTCTAATTTCAATAATTCTTGGATATGTCATAAAGACGAAAATTTTGAATTTTCTTATAGCATATAATTATGGCTCGACATAGTTTTCGGTTTTAGAATACGTTTGCTAAAAACATTATGCTACTATTTACATGTTCATATATTCATAACTATTTATAATTAGTAAATTGGATGTTGCAAATATTTTTATAGAAAATAGATTTACGAAAGAAATTTATTTCGTGATTCAAAAATATATTTTTTATTTTGCATATTTAACATATTGTAAATTATATTGTACATTTTTTTCATATTGTGCGTATTTTTTGCATTTATTTCATGTATTAATAATATAATAATTTTTATTTATCTATTTAACTATTATTAAATAACTGTTTCGCTTAAAAATTTAATCATATTATAAATCATAACATACATATATATAAATATTGATATATATAAGAAATTTTAAATATATGTTAAATATCAGTATATTTACTTTCGTCGAGAAGCTTTACTACGCAAGTGACATTGCAATACGATACTGCCGTGCACCCAGCTGAGTATCTCGCTCTTTCACCGTCTCGTTCTATCTAATAAAAAACTTAAAATGCTTAACTCGTTAATTGAGATGAATAATTAATAATTTGGTAAAATTGAATGAGAATTGTTTCATTTTACTTATGATAAGTTTTCTATTTATTAAATATTAAAATATTTAAAAACGATATATAACATATAATTCTAAACATTTTACAATATATAATTCTAAACATTTTGGTAATTTTTCGATTTCTTTTGATTTACCTAATTTTCAAAACAATTAATATTCAATAATATACAACCGTATGTAGTTGTTGTTTATGTTATTGCATATATATATATTGATATTTATAAAAAATATAAATATATGTTAAATATCAGTATATTTACTTTCATCGAGAAGCTTTGCTACGCAAGTGACATTGTAATGCGATACTGCAGGGCACCCAGCTGAGTATTCTCGCTCTTTCATCGTTTTAATATCTCTAAAATCCATTTTTCACAGGTGTCATTTTTATTAACACCTTATATTTTATATATATCTAATATAAAATATATATAATATATTGAATCAACAATTAGAAATTATTAATAAACAAGTTATTAACAAAAAATTCATATGTTCATATATTCATAACTATTTATAATTATTGAATTGGATCGTGCAAATATTTTTATATGTGTATATTTACATGTATATTATACATAAAGATTTCCATATTTTCTTTTTGAAATTTCAAATTAAAATTATCTAATATTTAAAATGGAAAAAAATATCTGGATTATAATAAAATATTTATTCGTTGATAATTTGTTACATTTAAAATAATGTTTATTATATTTAAAAAATTGTTAATTAATTATTAGTATTCTAAGATGTTTAAGAACTTCACAAAACTTTTTTTAGGTATTATTAATTTTTGTTCTCAGAATATAAAACTTTGAAAAGATAAAATATTAGAGAATAAAATATTAAAATATTTTATTAGATTCTTTTCCATGCAATAAATTCTAAAAAAGAAATGATTTTTCAATAAATAAGTTTTGAATAAATTTGAGTAATTCGAGCTAAAAATTTGAACTAAAGTTAAAATCATGGTTTGATTTATAATTATGTAGATTATAAATTGCTAAACCCATATATTTCCGAACGTATAAGCGTGAAAATAAATAAAGAGAAAGCAAATATCGACTATTTCACAATTTCATACATTTTACCGTTACATTTATAATCTTAGATTTATTTCATTGCTTCTTATAATTACAATAAGTTATAATAAGTTATAATAGGTTATAATTTTCCCTATTTTCTCTTTTTCTATCTGTTATTTAAGGAAATCAAAAGAATATTTTTTGATGAGATTGTGTGAACTGATCGTGAATAAAACACATCTGCATCTTTCCGTTTCGTTTATACAAGTTGCAAGAATTTGAACTTGATCAATCATTTTTCTTTTTTTTTTATTTAGTTTTCTTCTAACTAATTCGAATTCCGATAACGATTCAATCCATATACAATTATGATCAATTCAATACTGAAGTCTATTGTTTTCTTTTGGCAACGAAAGTAAGAACCTAGCAATAATCGCTTAGATATTACGAAATCTTTATTTTTCTTTTTTTAAATATGGATCCCGTTATATTTTTCCTGTACACAGACATCTTGCGCAATCGATCGTGATGTCTTGGTTTCTTGTTGCAGCCCACTTGTTTATCTTTAGCAATCGATCAGCTCCTGAAAGTTATTCAATTTATTTATATAACTTGAAGAACGATAAGTGACGCAATAATCATACTTTTCTCATTCGAAGGACCCTTATGAACATCTTCGTGTGTATTGATTGCATCAAGTTTTTAAAATCATATACATATAAGATCATCTTGAGAGCATGTTATCGAGACAGCATTAGAGAATTGATCTGCATTGATGAAATGATCTCTGATATCAAACGATACGGTGCAAAATTATGATTTTTAATGATTCGTAAATATTTATATTATTAAGATTATATCAAAATTATCTTTTTATTTTATTATCTTACAGTATATAAGATTATCTTACAGTATATAAAGAATTATTTCTGTTTAAATATGAAGAAGTAATGATATTGAAGATTGATTATATTTTATTTGATTATGATTGATCATTATGAGATATTTTCGTTAAATTAAGAATATTTTTTTGTTAATTTTTAAATATTTGTGAGAAAAATTTTTAATTAAAAATCGAATAATTAAACTTTTTTTATAATTTTAACGTTGACATTAATTATGAAAATCATCATCATTAATTATAAAAATTTAATTATAAAATTATATTTGCATATAAATATAAATAGATATTCTATTTATCAATATTATTTTACTTCATCTAATATTGTAATAAGAAATAAAAAAATAAAATAAGGAATTATTTTTATATCGTTTTTATACATATTTTATTACTATTTCATATAGCAAGAAATATTTTCATTGATTCACATTAATTTTTATTGTTATTATTATTTTATCAAATATCATAATATAATATTATAACACACACATACACACGCTATAAAATATTATTATTATTTTTAATAATCTTGTTCAATATAATACTATTCTCTATAAATATTAAAAAATATTTTGATCATATTGATTTGATAAATATCTTTATAAATATATCTTTATAAAATAAAATAAATCAATTCTCTTGAATTAAAATGACGAAAAATTTCATTTGAATTCTCTTTTCGATGGCAAAGATATTTCGAAATTCATAAAATTCATGGACATAAAACGGGTCGCGTAGATTTATTAAGAAACAATAGCAGCTTACTAATCTCTTGGCAACTTGACTCACGATTTTGCAAAATGAGTCGTGTAACGGATAGAAGTTGATTATATTTAGTCAAACATACGCAGGTATAATCTACGCAAGCATACACTTAATGTGTATAGAACAAAACAGTCTGCATTTTATCTTTGCGATCTCTTAACGTCTCAAACGGTATTCATAGTTAACGTGAAAACACAAATATTGAAAAATTTTTCAAAATTGAATTTCGTAATTTAATATAGAATAAAAGAATTTTAAATTACAGAAATTAATTTATGAATAAAAAATATTTTGTTTATGATATTAAAATAAAAAAGAAAAAAGAAAGATGAATTGAATTCGTAAAATTGAAAGATGAATAAAAATATTTTCAATATTATCAAATATTTTCAATATTTTTAAAATGGCTATTAAATGAAATAAAAAAAATAGAGAATATAAACTATATACAAAAATAAAAAGAAATTTACATATATCGATAAAATGAAAATTAAAATTAGAAATAGAATTATGTTAACAGAGAAAACACTTTTAAAAAAAAATTTAGTAGTTTCATTTTTAAAAAATTTGTAATAATAAAAAGTTATAATAAACATGATAATCAAATTGTCGTTATTATTTTAATATCAAATATGTTATTATTGTTCTATTTACATTTCATGAAACAAAGATCTACAATATTTTTCTAAAATATTAAGTAATTATCACTGCAATCTTTATTTTTCTTATTAATATATAATAAAATTAAATAATAATCGTAATAAATTATAGTTTTTATTTATATTCCAGAATAGCTTACTTAATATAGCAATTAAAATTACTTCAAAGAAGAGAATAATTTTGTAACTAAGTTGATTCAAATGTCTAAATCTTAATATTAATCATTAATAATAATTTTCATAATTTCATATAAAAAATACGAACACGATTATTTATCTCATATTACGAAAATATTTATTACATCAAAAAAAATCAAAATTTCTTGATGAAGTTTATTATAATATGTAGTTATAAATTTTGTTTTAAGATAAAGAAGAAAATCGTCTTCAATCATTTTGCAATAATTCGTGTAATTCATAAATTATAGGCAGTCGAATAAATGATCATTTAACTAATAATAACTATATGAATGAATACATAATGATATTGTCAACTAGAATATAATACTGCAAAATGATATATACTAATTAATGAATTCACCGCATTGCATAAATAAATCCTTAGCAATCTTGCTGCTGAATAAACATTAAACAATTGATAGTTATAATCGACAGGATAGTCAGAAATACGCAAAATATGTAATCAATTTCTTTGGAAAAACTGAAGAAATCAAGACTAATCAAAAACGCGAAAAACGAGTATAAGATGCAAGTATGAGATTTCTATGTTTCGCATGAAATTGACAATAAGATAAAATCGCGGGGTTACTAAAGAAAAAAATATAATAAATGCAATTATTTTTGATAATAATAATAGATAGCGATAAATTATAATTATATTGCAAAACTTAAATAACAATAATAAAAGGAATATTATAGAATTTATGTTCGTAATCGAATTTTATGAAATGTAATAGGAAACTTTTCCAAACTTTTACTAATAAGAAATGGAAGAGATTAAAAAAAATTATTTTTAAATATTATATATTTGATTTGAAACATTTTTAATCAATAGTTTAAAAAAATTTTAAACTAAAACAGAAACAAAATTTTTTTTTTCTTCAAAGTTATCGACTATTAGTATGTTTAATTATTTTATTTCTACTATTTCTCAATAAATCGATAAAAAGATAGAAATTAAACTCACTAGAGATATTAAATATATGAAATTTGTAAAGATATCAAAAGATATATTGAAAAAAATCAAAGTTTTGAAATCATGTTCGCGAGCATTCATTGCTCGCAAGATTTATAAACAGTTTACTCTTTTCTGCTATTATTGCTGGCAGATGTTTATTAAGCCTAAACAAAGAATGATGTTATCTGAAAAAACATTTTTGAAAATTTAGTCACATTTATAATTGTATATTTTGACACACTTCAGCCTGGTTAGACCAAAGCCCGATTCCAAAGATGATATTCCAAACACGATTGACTCAACGTAACCAATATTATTTTATTTCGAAAAATTTTCCTCTAATTTGGGGATATCGCGAGTCAAATATTGATCGCGATATTATTGGTTATTGTGCATACGGACAAACTAAGATCTTCTCAATTGAAGAGAGACATAAGCTTCACTTGAAATAGAGTCTCATTTTCTGACTGCCGAATATAATAATGAGAAAGTTAGATTATCGTCGATTACCATCATACACATATTTATATATCGGATATTGTGAAAGACTTGGCTCTCTTATGTATCGCATTTGTAATCGTACTAATACAATCCACTCATCGTGAAAAAAATGCATCAATGATAACCAGTTTTTTTATATAACATAACCGAATAAGTCGAAAGAGCATTCGACACATATATAAATGTGCACTTAATAATCCATTACAATTTTATTATTATTATGTGCGGGCGCGAGCACATCACAAATCATAAATTTTAGGATCCTTTTAGAATCTTTCTTTAAGAATTTATATATTTTCAGAAATTTTCTATCAAACAAAATTTTAATATTTGTTAAAAATTTCAACATCGTTATGATATTTCAATATCTCTACGATATAAGTTATTGACTATCAAAAATTTTATAAAATTTATTCATTTCTAAAGCATTATTATTTATGATTACTGATAATTCGTTTGAAAAATTAAATTTCTATAAATTTTAATATCCTATCAATGTGAAAATTTATTATAATATTATAGAATAATAATTAATAATCATAAATTATTATATAACAAAATTAAAATGAAACTTTTATAATTGAATCGAGATTAATATAATTTGATATTTTTCTTTATATTTCAAATTTTTTCAATTTGTTTTCAAAATAATTTAGTTGTCACAATTATCGTTTCTCATTTATCTAACAAAACTTATTTTCGAGAATTATTTTATCTTGATACTTTTCTTTGTATATTTTAAAATATTTAAAGTATGAATATGTTAAAATTATTATAAATATATATATATTTATAATAAATTATTATAATATATATATTTATAATTATAATATATTTCTATCTTTTCTTTGTTTTAGTTTCTAATACTATATCCAAAAATTATCTTTTTGCATATATTGTATGCTATGCACAGAAAAAGATGCAAACATGCAAAAAATCGATAACTAATAAGTCACCATCGATCGAAATATTGACAAAGTGCAATCTATACAATTGATATTTTGCTATCGTTTACGAGAACTATTTATTATATAAACTATCATATGATGGTATTATAATATCAATATTTTTTCGCTTAATTAATAATTAATCGCCTTTTGGTCTTCTTCAAATGAATTGATAGATTTGTATAATAAAAAAAATAGTAATTCATGATAATAATTTTATATTTTTAATTATTTGTCTCGTCCATAATATAATAACGAATTATCCGCTAAAAATGCGCGCAATAGTGACATTTTATTATCATAATTGCACGTAGTATTGATTGAACTTTGCATTGTTTCGAACTATTTTCATTTCATTTGAATCGTTTAGAAACATTTAGATTATTGAATTTTTAAACAAGGTAATATTTTTCTCTTAAAATTAAAATTTCAAGTTGTTACTTAAACGCAAAAGATAATATTATTATATTATATATATTATTATATTGTAGAGTAGAATAGAATCTGGAGATTTATTCTATAAATATATATTAATATATATTTATTCTATAATATATATATTTTTTAAAGAAAAAAATTTATAATAATTTTACATTAAAATATAAATAATTTTAATACAATGTAATATATGAATAAATCTAAATATCGTTTGATAATAAAATTACAATGCGATTGGAAACTTTTACGATTGCTATATAACTTTGATAACGATTCAATATTCAAATAATATCGGAACATAAAAATTAAAATATTTTTAATATAAAGAATATTAGAATATGTCCTATGTAAGTTCTAAAAATAGATCATTTTTATGAAAAATTATCTGATTAATAAATTTATTTTGAAATTAATGTTTTTTTATTTTCACAATTTCGAATTCATTTTTACGCAATTTTTATAAATAAATATTTAGAAAATATATAAAGATCAAATTTGTTTTCTTAAATTATGAATTTTTTAATATAATCAATATTATAATTATTGAATTATTTATTAAAAGATTATTTTAAAATACAGTAATATTAATAAAATATATAGTATACTTATAATTCGTATTTTTTATAAAAAATTCAAGTATGAAATCTTGGATTCTTTATATTCGGAAAGTGTATTAGACTGCACTTTTTAATTGCACTTTTTTTGCTTGTGATTTATGTTTAAGTTAATTATACATAGACCAATATCAAATTTATACCACGATGCATCATTTCATTTTTAAATACTCGATTTTGTTTTTTTTATTTGTTATATAATTTTTTTTTCATTCGAGAATGGAGATAAATTATTAATAAATAACATTAATAAATAATATTATCTTGATGAAGATACTTGTTTCTCTTTTTAGTATTGATCGTAATAATTTGATTTATTGTAATTCATTAGAAAGATATATCAAAGATTGGGAGATATGTATATGAATTTTATGCTATTTTTATACTAAGATTCAAAATTTTTTATTATTATTTAAATTTTTATTTTTTATTATTTTTTTATTATATATTTCAGTTCATAAGATTTATTTTTATTTTTTCTGTTTTTTTATTATTATATAAATTTGTCGAGCAGTGAAAACAATAAATAAAAATGTACAGGTTTAACTGAATGAATATATTTGATTATACATAATTGTGCATATCTATTTACAAAACACTGAAAATATGCGTATCGAAGAAAAACAAATAGGTACCAACTATAATATAGTGGTATTGCTAGCAACATTAATAAAATAATAAAAGCACAAATAAAATTTCAATGAACTTTAAATTTTATAACACCCACAAATAACGCCCACTAAAAAAATGAACTGAAATTTATTTAGTGTATGTATGTTTATTATGTTTGAGTGTCATATTTCCATGTGCCCATTATGTCTTCGATATTCTTGATATTCAGTCGATTTCTCTGTATTTGAAATACTGTTCTTCTCAGGATTTCGTCAGAAGATCTATCTCTGCTGATCCTCCGATGCTATATGTTGCAGAAGAAACTTCTTTTTCTTGAATTTGTCTCGTATGAAGTTATAGCGTACATCAATATGCTTATTTCTTCGATGAAATTCTGGGTTTTTAATAAGTTTGATTGCGCTTAAGTTATCCACGTAAAGAGTCGTTGTAAGATTTTTGAACATAGCTAGATCATTGATTAGACTTTTGATCTCTTTCATTAACTATTATGTATTCGGTTTCAGTAATCGATAAAACTATTGTTCGTTGTCGTTTTGACCTTCAAGCAATTGCAGAATCGCCTAGTTTTAATATAAAACCAGTAATGGACTTCCTAGTTTCAATATCTCCAGTTTAAATTGCATCACTGAATGCTTTAATATGATTATTCTGTTCGGTTGAAAAATGAATATCATATTTTGTTGTTTCCTTTAAATACTTGAAAATTCTTTTACTGCGTTCCAATGAATTTTGTTAGGTTTTTCCAAATATTGACTGGCTTTGTTTACTATAAATATAATATCTGGTCTAGTGCCCATTGACAAATACATTAAACTTCCTATCGCTTGCCGAGAAGACGGAATTCTGATTTTTCTTTGTATCCATTTTTTTATGCGCCTCCACGCACAATTAATGGTTTTAATCTGTTGGGATTGCTACTGCATTAGCATTAACATTTATCCGAAATCGTTGCAAAATTTTCTTAGTGTAAGTATCCTGATGCAAAAATATGAATCCATCTGCCAATCGCTCAATCTGTAATCCCAGATATGGATCTATCTCATTGGATGTTACTTCAAATTTCTTACAGAGTTCAGCTAACAAATTTTTTTACAGACAATTGATTCATTGCACTAATTAGTCCATCATCGATATAGATCGCTAGAATCAATCGGTCCCGATTGTTTTCATTTGTAAATATGCAAATCAGCACTGGTGAACGTGAGATCATGCTTCTTCAATACCGCTGTAAAACGATGATTCCAACATCTTGTCTGTTTTAGACTATATAAACTACGATTCAACTTGTAAACATGATCAGTTCCATTTTTGTATTCCTTCGGTTGCTGCATGTAGATGATCTCATCGATTTCTCCTGAAGAAAACTTCCTGATTCAATTACTTGAATATATTTTCCATCGCCTATTTTAATATTTTCTACTGTATTAAATTTTTATATGATGAGAATCACTTGCGACAATTTGACATGTTTTCAGCCGCACTCGAATCCATGTGCCATGAATCACTGAATATTTCTAAATTATATTTTGCAGACATTGCTCCAATAAGTGCTTCTCCTTTCTTTTCTGTGTATTTTTCGTTTGGTGTTGCTGCTTTTCGCTTTCTACATCCAATTTGGTGTTTCTGCTTCGCTTTCCTTGATCCAATGATATCCTGGTTTATAGCAATAATGACACACGCCTGGTCTAACGTTGCTTTCTTTGAAATTTTTCTTATATTGATTATTATTATTATTATATTTATTATATTGCTTATTGGCAATAAAAGCAATATTCTCTGCTCTTTCTTCGGTTTCTGTCCATGTTTCCTCAATGGTAAATCTTGAAATAAGATTTGTGAGAGTTTTCTCGCTGGGTTGAGTTGATTCCACGCACTAATAAAGTATTTGAATGACGGAGGTAATGTCATGAGTATTTTACTAATAATCATTTGGTTTGGAATTTTCTCACCCAGAGTTTGCAGCCGATGTGCAAGATTCTCGAGCTTTACGATATGGGTAGCGATATCATTACCTGGTTCCTTTTGGTAACTATAGCATTGTTGCAGCAGCATATGTACACTAGTACACTCGGATTTTTGCTCGTAAACAGACTCCAGGTGTTTACACATATCTTTAGCTGTTTCACAATTGATAATATGCAAAATTCGTTTCTCATCCAACGATGTAACAATTATGCGTTGGGCTGTACTATCAAGTTTTATCCAGGCTGCGCGTGCTCTGCTAGTACGAACTGCTGGGAAGAACTAATTCATCTGTAACTGTTTCCCATACACCGCAGGATTTCAATGTAACGCGCACTTGAAATTTCCATGAAGCCCAATCAGCTTATTTATTATTATATTTATTAATATGGACGCTTTCATACTCCATCACGATTAGGTTATATTTCACGTTTACTCAAAGCCGGATAACTAACCCACGTGTTTTTTATTTAATTGTACTTTTTTAAATTATTTATTGTTTCTTTCGTAACTTGAGCCCATAACCTGTTGGCAGGGCAGTAAAAACAATAAATATAAAAATACAAGTTTTGCTGAAGGAATATTTTAATTATACGTGATTATACGTGATTGCGCGTAACTGTTTACAAAACAACTGATCTATACGTATGTAAGAAAAAACAAATAGCTGCCAATTATGAAGTAATGGCATTGCTAGCAACACTAAATGATAAAACCATAAATAAAATTTCAGTGAACTTTAAATTCTTTAACACTTTTCTTTCTTATCTCTCAAATTCTTTTTCAAATTGCTACTACCATATTGCATTTCCTTCATTTTTCAATGCTTCTAAATGCGTAGAAATACACATGTTAACGAAAATATCATTAAATTTATATTTATTTTCGCTCATAAATTTATCTTCAATTTTTTTCCATTTGTTCAATTACATATCGTTTAATATCATTTAATATCATTTTCAAACTTCTATCTAATTTCACCAATTTAATTTCGCCAATTTCTATTATTGTCTATATATTGAATGTATGTTAAATATATAAAAATATATCATACAGATATATTGTGTGGTAAAATTGTAGATTCTAAATTGAGTCGTTGAATCAAATATAATCTATTTCCACCTAAACTTTCAATTGTTAATGTATCATCTCGAAACATGTCTATCTTCATTATCCGTAGTATTGAGATCTAAAATTTTATTTAAATAAAATGAATATTTCATAAAAAATTAATACCAATCTTCTTACCAATGCTTATTATTTTATCTTGTTTATCCTGTTACATGTTACGTTAATGTCTTTTGATACGCTTAAATCATTTTGATCTGAATTAATATTCGGAACTAAATTCTTCTGACAATTTTGTATCTTATTTGGAAAATGCACAAATGAAACGTAAAAAACATAAAAATATATCATAGCATATAATACTTGTCGTAGAGTAACCAGCTATAATCGAACATAAAGAGCAATGTTTCCTGCTTGCAACGAGCGGAGGAAACAATATGTATCTCTGTTATCTTCGGAGATACAATTGTTTCAATGTTGCAAGATATTCTAAAATTTCCACTTTTTTATTCGACCATAGCATATGAACCGCTTATAGAAAAGTAATCAGCTAAAATAATGTGCAATATTTCGTGCTTGAATGAGCCAAGAAAATTCTTATATATATTTCTTATATATATATTTACTATTGTATTTACTTCTTATATATATTTTATAGTCGGTTCAATAGTACCCAAATCTAAAAATTCTAAAATTTCCTCTTCTTCATACGCTTTCATTATGTACACCTTAACGTGTAATAATCAATAAAATTGCGTTTTGGTTTGTATATATTCTTTTTGTTTAGATACATGTGTATGTGTGTGTGTGTGGGTGGGTGTGTGCATCTGTATTTTTCTGGCTTAGCTAATTCCGCTTTGATTTCGTTGATAGTAACGATGTCTCACAGATACATTGAATTCCGACACGAAAATTAGGTTTTTATCAAAATTATAGCTTTTCGGCGTAAAAAATGCTGCTACAACGATTTTCGATTCGAAGTAAACAGAAATACAACATGGTACAAAAACGAGCAAAACTATGTCAAATTCTGTCTAGGAATATTGATTTTGATTGAAATTGTAAATTTCGTTACGAAAAGCGATATTATGGAGAATTGTCCATTGAAAATGATCAAGAAACGTTATCAACACAAAACGCCCAGTTACAACAAATTATAGAACGAAGAATTGATTACGGTAAGTCACGCAGCTTTTGTACATGAAAATTGAGAATGACGATTTCTCACAGATACGTTGAATTCCAACATGAAAATTCGGTTTTCAACAAAATTGAAGATTTTCGACGTAAAAATCGCTGCTATAGTGATTTCGCATAAACAGAAATACGACATCGTACAAAAACCAGCTAAATTACGTCAATTTGATCTTGAAATATTGATTTTGATTGGATTTGCAACTTTTCGACACAAGAACCGGAGAATTGTTCATCGAAAATGACCCAGGAAATTTTATCCGATACAAAAATGTTCAGTTACAGCAAATTATGGAACGAAAAATTAATTTCGGTAAGTCACGCAGCTTTTGCACAAGAAATTCGAAGGCTTGGCATATTTCGCTTAGATATCGTTGAGAATAACACAGATATGTTTCTCACAGATATGTTGAATTAATACAAAAATTCGGTTTTCATCAAAATTGTAGTTTTGATGCAAAAACCGCTGTTACAACGAATTCGGATTCGAAAGCAAACAGAAATACGACATCGAACAAAAACTCGCCATATTATGACAAATTCTGCCATGAAAAATTGATCTTTGATTAAAACTGTAACTTTTCGACAAAAAATCGCTAAATTGGGGATCGAGAATGATTTAATTATAAATTATAAATGTTTCATAAAGTTTTGGAAATCTTAATTTTAATTTTGTGTTAGATAGAATACTGATAAACTAAAAGAAACAAAAGATGCGCGATAGTACCGTATTACATTTTTGTTTACTCAGTAAACGGAGTTATATAATCATCGTACTTAATACTGAATATTTGTTCGAAATAAATCTTAAATAAGTTAAATAACAAATTATGTAAATTTGCATAATTAAAAATCATAAAATTTTTTTTAATGATAAATATATTTCATAATAATATTTATGATCATTGTATATTATATTTTACTAAAACTTAGAAATATTCATTTCTATATATATTTAAAAGAGTTATTTATGTTATATACATTTACTTTTTGTTGAGAAGTTCTATGTAAGTGATATTGCGATATATAAGGAACATTACTACTGCATCTAGTTGAGCGTTTTCGTTTTTCAACTATTTCATTTTATATAATGTAAACTTAAAATGCTTACAACTAAATTAAATCTTAAATATATAAGAACTATCTTCATTATTTTAATATCCAATCTTCAAAACGTCCTATATTTTTATAAACATATATATTTATCATATATATGTTGTATATATTATTATTTACTATTATTATTATATATTTATTAGTGAAATTATAAATTATCATAACTGCATCATGCAAATAATGTTTAAAAATTTTTTGTCACAGCTTTGAAAAATAATTTCTTATCTTCAGATACTTCTAAATCGATAAAAGATTAAAGAAATAATTGCAGAATTGATTTATGATTTTCAAATTTTTTTATCTCATATGGTATTCATTACAAAAAAGAAAAATTTCAAAGAAACCATAGATTATAAATATATTTTTCTCTTGATTCATTTCATTTAAAATATTTATATAGAGAATATCATCCTTTTTTTTAATAGAATATTTATTTATAGAATAATTCCTTTTTAGAATACTACGAAATGACTTTTTTTAATGAATGTTAAATTATAGATTGATTTTTTTTAAGATATAAAATTTTCTTCAATGTTGCTGTAATTGATGTAAGAAACTTTTGCCCGTGAAATATATTGCAATATATGAAAAGATTTTTATATGCAAAATTTATAGCAAATCTATCTTTAATTGATAAATAGTTTTTAGATTATATTATATCAGAAAATAGATCTTATAATTAATTTTACATATCATCTACATAAACCAATGTAAAGTCAATGACAAATAATTTATTAACACAAACTTGCATAAATAGAATTCAATAATATAATATCAAAGGTATTTAATAAATAATTCAAAAATTAACGCTATTCACTCATGTGTGAAGAAAACACTCAAAATGGTTATTTTTATATATATCAAAATTATGAAAATTAATAAAAAGAGAGGAATATTTGTACATTCAATTATTCATTTTTATATGTATTATATTATACTAAATTTTTCGAAAGTATTTTACATAAAGAATACATCGTGTCTTATAATATTCGTTTCCATTAAAAAGATTTTATAATTTTTTTTCACAATATTTTTTTGTAGCAATTTTTTTATAAAAAATTCATCATCAATTGAAACAGATATTAAAATTTCACTTTTTCGTATTAAAATATTAAATGTTTTTAAATATTGATGCAAAAATGGCAATAGTTTATTGTATTAAGATTAAGATTACTTATTAAGATTATTAATCGAATAGAAGATTATATTGAAGTATTATATTAAAGTATTTATATAAAAAATTAAGTAAATTCTGTTTCTATATCAATCATTGATCGATAAAGAACCGATATCGCTAAATATAATCACGATTCAAAGGATCAAAGAACTTAAATTCGGGAATACTAAAATTTTATGTTATATCTAATTGATTTATTAAATTTATTAATTTTAAAAGATATTTAATTTTATGTTTTTTAAAATTATTTTGTGATTCTTAAAAATATCTAAAAATATTAATTTCATCTTTTGTCAATTTTATGCCAATATAATATAAATGAAAATTTGTCAAATGATGTTTATAAATCTTAAAATATGTTGAATTGTTATTTAAATTAATAGAACATTTAATAATAATCGTTGATAAAAATTAATATGAGTATATTAATAATATTCCTATTATATTTATAATTTACTTAATTTTATATGCAATTTGCTTAATATATATGATATTACATATAATTCTTTATAGTCATAGATAATAGAAAATATTAAAAATATTGAGAGTTACCTATTATTTGAGGTATCTTTATTAAATAATATTACAAAATTACAAAATTTTATATATTGCTGTAAAATCATCAAACATACCTTGCAATTTAAAGAACATGTTGATTGTTGAAAATGAAGTCAAAAACAAAATAGAATAGTCTTTATTTTCTAAAAAGAAAAATGAGCAAATCAAATTTTATATCAAAGATATAATAATTAATATTTTTGTTATTGTTATTAATATTCATGGTATATTCTCAAAATATTATTATTTACTATTGTATTATTATTATATTGCTATTTATTTATACTAAAATTGCGCACAAAGAGCATTGTTTATTTCTGTATTTGAAATTTCATCATCAAAAATGATAGGAAAATTACAAGATAGATTATAATATAATAATTTAAAAATTTTCTTAAATATCAAATATTTATTTATATTAATTGGTCACATTTTAATGTATTTAAAAGTAAGAATTAAATGTATTGACAATATCATCCGATATTATGAAAAAAAAATTAATGTGAAAGAACTATCTTTGTTATTCTATTTGCTTTCGTAAATACCATTCGTCGATCTACACACAAAAACAAAAAATAAAGATATTAAAAGAGAATTTAAAAAAAACTTTTATTTTCAAGAGATTACCATAGAACTCGGTAAAATGTTTAATTAAAATTCAATTTCTTGTATATTATAATATTATTATATAGTATACAATTCAAGAAGTATATAAAAATTATAAACTTTAAAGAAAATGGAAATAGCCAATCATTATCAATCATAGATTATAAAATAGAATTGTTATAAAATAAAAAAAGTATAGGATTTTATTAATCAAAATCTATTAGAGATATTAGAATGAATGAATCCTAATCAAAAATAACAATTAAAACCACAATTTCTTGATGAAAGATATTGTGTATATTTTCATAACCAGTAAAGAAAAAGATATTTAGATTGTACTGTAAAATTACATCAAAAATTTATCAAAGTAAGGTTTGTTATTTTCTTTAAAAATATTCAAAATCTAAAACTCTCGGAAATATAAAAAAATATAATCGACTTATACAATCAGTTAGAAGTAATTGAAGAAGTTATCAATGATATATTTTTTCATGATAATGCTGTATAATTTATTGGAATCTTATAATTATTTAATAAATATTTTTAAAAACAAACTCGAACAAAAATTAAAATTTTTTTTCAATGCTAAATTAAAGAAAAAATAAAGAACGAATATCATAGATTGAATTATCTTAAACAAGTTACCATATTTTTATATAGTAGAGAAATTATAAGATAGTTCTAATCCAAGAAAAGAAATTCATTCGAGCTAAGACTCGACATAAGATTATTATTTTTGTAAAAGAGAAAATATAAAATCTGCAATCAAAAGAAAGAAAAGATAAATAAATAAAGAAAAAGATAGTAACAGTGAATTTTCTTTCAATGCAAATTCGTTCGTAATTCAATATATAATCGTCAAATGAATAATATGTTGATTCAAAAAGAATAAGTCACGTGACAAATAAAATAAAAATTTTTTATTTTTCATAAATAGTGCAACGGTAACAAGTATTAAAACGATCACAATTAGAAGATATAAGTAATATTAAATATTTAAATAAATTCAATGTAGGAAGAATTATTATTACACCATTACAGTAAAATATATAACATATGTTTAATATTATACGAAAATTAACTATCAGTTAAAAAAATGATTGATGATTTCAAAATAAAGTTTAGTGATAATAAATGCAATAATAGAAAATAGTGAAATAATTGCAATAACTATTTATATAAATTAAATCAAATAATTTATAATTTATAAATATATGAATGAACAAAATGTTAACGTTTTAAATGCACAATCAATAATAATTGCATACATTCCACAGAAAATTAGAAAAAAAGAATTCGGATTATTATGTACAGAATAATTAAAAAAGATTAATATTAAACATAAATCGAAAACTATGATATGACATTCAAAAAGAATAAAAATATCAAATAAATTTAAGAACTTTACTCGATATAATACACTCTGATGTATTATAATGCGATACAAATAAATTCAGTTCAAGCAATAAAAAATACATATTCATTAATGATTTTAATGGATGTATTGAAATTCAATTATTAGCATATAATCGAAAGTATATAAAAACATTAAAAAATATATATGGCGTTTATAAAAAAGTTCAATTAATTTAATTAAAAGCCATTTGATTAGCTATAGATAAAGAAAAGAAATTAATGATGAATCGATAAATTATTTAAAGAATTAAGGAATAAAAGTGGAACTCATAAAATGTAACAGAATGGAACAGCAAAAAAAAAAAAAAGAAAAAAATAGATAGAAATTGAAATAATAAGATGTAAACTTATTGAAAATGTATAAAACCGATAAAAATATTGAGATGAAGCAATAATAACGGCAATTTTTCTATAAAACAAATTATTTATTACACCATAAGATATCGTGAATATTTATGTATTTGATACTTGATAAAATCATATTTTAATTATGTGCATTTAAATATATTCAAATTATGCATAAAACATATTTACAAATTTTAAAAGAAAATAAAAAGTCATGTTATAATAATTTCTGATATTTAATTTGTCAGATTCTGCAAGCTACATTCTCTCAAAAGTCACATTTCAAATTAAATCAATAACATATTTGATATTGTTTATAAAATTGACAAAATAAAGATAACGTAATAAAAATATTTGATATTATTTATAATATTGACAGAAAATGAGAAAAACTACTTTTTTGAGGAAATATCATTATTAGTATACATTCTCGAAAAAAAATGATTTAAAAAATTTGAAGTGAATTCATTGTCATTACAAACATTAAATCCTTATTAATAACATTGAAAATTTCATCTTTTTGTTTATGAGAAAATTTATTATCAGAAAAAGCTAGAAATCATATTGTAAAATTTAAAAAAATACATAAAATTCTCTTGAACTAAACGATAAAAATAATTTAATTACTAGTATTAGTAATTATTAATTTAATAATTTATAAATTTTAATAATTTAATAATTACTAATATTTGTGGTTTCTTAATAACAAACAATCAGAAATAAAAGAAAATAATTATATATTAAATACTAAATGTAATAATAATACACATTAATCACAGTCCAAAAAGTACAAAATTTAAAAAAATAATCTTTATTTAAAAAGAAATTTTTATTTCTTGTTTTTTTTATATCATATTATCAAATATAAAAAAATTTCAATCTTTGTTTCATTTTTGTAAAAATATTAAGAAGAAATAAAGTTAAAGAAGAAATAAACTTAAAGTTCACTAAAATTTTATTTGTGATTTTATTATTGAATATTGCCAACAATACTACAATTTCGTAATTGGTATCTATTTTCAATACATTCATTTCAAATGTTTTGTGAACAGATATTATGCAATTATTATAATTAAATATATTCATTCAGATAAATCCATACATTTTTTATTAGTTTCATCCATATATTTATAAGTTTCACCGCCCAACAAGTAAATAATTGTAAAAAAAAATATATTCAACTTTTTAATTTGAAATATAGGATTTTGTAAATTTCATATATTCAGATTATCATTCAACGATTTATTTGTGGATTTGAATAAAATGATATAAAAGATTTATCTATTAATTTATATATTAATAATATTTATGTATTTGATATTTGATAAAATCATATTTTAATTATATTATTTAAATATATTTAAATTATGCATAAAACATATTTACAAATTTTAAAAGAACGTAAATGAAAATTAGATAACAAAATTAAGAAATTACATATACTGGGATATAATGAGAGATTCAAAATCGCTTAATAGATTTAAAGAAAATAAAAATGAATCGAGTATTATTTTTTTCAATAATATAAAAATGCAGATTAAAAGAATCTCGAAAGAAAAAAAATATGATTATGAAAATAAAAAGAATTTATATAGAATTAGAAATGATAAAACATGTGATAAAATAACTGAATAGAATGCATAGAATAAGAAAAATGAAAATATTCTGAAATGATCTAAACATAAACTGTTTGCGAGCCTTATTCACGAGATTTATAAACATTACATTCGGAAAAATTTTTCATATAAAAATTCTTTTGTTTTTACCGCGCATGAGTCTCTATTAAGTTTAAATCAGAACGATGTGATATGAGAAGATTGTCTTTGAGAATTTAGCCAACACTTATAATTGTATATTTTTGACGTATTTCAGATCAGCTGAACCGATCCTAACGATGACATATTTCAAATACGGCTGATTCAAAGACAAAACAAATAATATTGTTCTAGTTCCGCGAATCTATAAGAGAGATGCGCCTATCTGTTTATCATAAAATCTTTTTATGCGGATCACCACGCAAGCGAGGAATTTCTTTGAATTTGATGGATATCAATTGCGAATCGGCAGCGATATTATTAGTTATTGGTGTATTCTACCGAGAAATTTTGACCCAATTAAATTAAAAAGGGATCTTTCTGAAGGCACGCACGTCTCGTTAAGAAGATTTCATTGTGAACACATCATAGTCGGATAGAGTTACATTAGTTTTATTCTAATATTTCACTGTGTTTTAATCCTAGAATATAATTATTTGCTACGATTTTGTGAAAAACCCAATTTTCTAATTGACGCAAGAACTACTTATACAGTCCATTCATTTTTAAGAAATATATATTTATTGCAAATCTGTCGAAGGGCATTCCCAACTATTAGTTTACATCCACTAAAACCATTACAATATTATTATAGCGGATGCGAACATAAACAAAAGCGTACATCTTTAAAATTCAATAGATAAGTATCAAAAATGTAACCGAATCTAGATCAATGAATGTAATATTATTAAAGGTTAATAAAGCATTAAATGAAAATATGCTTACTAATAATTACGTGGAAAATAACAGAGTTTTAGCTTTCGAAAACTAAACTATTTGGATATTTTATTCAAATTAAAAAAAATATAATTAGATATAAAATGACAATAATAACTTTAGAATATAATGAATATTATAAAATAAAATATGAAAAAGTAGTAACATGTTTAATAATGCTCTTGTAAAAATGCTCTTGACGCATTTATTAATAGAAATGATATGGGAAAATATTCACTTTCCATTATAAAAAAAAAAAAGAAAAGAAATTTTATAAATTTTGTATTAACTGAGTAATAATAATCAAATTTCAAATTGGAACATATTAACAAATAAATATTTACAAAATATTATGCAATTAAATATAAGAATTAGAAAGGTAATTATTATATCCTCAATATGTTTATCTCGTCACTTATTATAAATTTATAGATGAATATTACTAACAAATATATTTTAGTGTTACATTTTTTTGAAATTGATTATTATAATAGCACAATATGTGTGATAGTTTGATCGAAAGTTTATGTCTCAATTTTAATGATTATAATGATTGTGATCATAATTATTTTAAATTCGTTTTTCCAGATATTTACATAAAATTATTGTTATTATTGAATTTTGACTATTTATTTACGACAGTGTGTGCGTTTGTGATAATATTAATATATAATCGCTTATTTACTGTCCGTATACTTTGCAATTATCGGTATTTAAAGTACATATATATATATTAACTAAATATATGTTAATAAAACTAATATCACATTTTGTGCATTTTATTTGCGAAATTTTTAAATATATAAAATACAAAAATAATGTATAAAAGTTCAAAATTATAATAACTGAATTTCCAATAATAACAATATTAATTTAATTATTTCACTAATAATATTACATTGTTCATTGCAATTTCGAAGGATTTATAAAATATCTAGACTCTATTAATAAATATTGAAAATGATATTAATTGAACCATTATGTAAACAAGAGAAATGTTAATATATTTATACATATTTTATATATATATATATATATATATATATAAAATATATATAAAATAAACAGGTTTCTATATAATAATAGCAATCATTTTTGTAATTATTGTAAAATGAATACCAACTATATACAGAAAATAATTATATATATCGGTGTACAATAGACTCCTGTAATCGCAGAAACCGGATAATGGGATTTTCGTATAATAAAACAATTACTTGCTTTTGCATTAAACATTATTCAAATAGAAATGAAAAAGAATTGATAGTTTCTTTCAACATCTAAGGATCCTATATCTTTTTAGCAGGCAAGTCACATAAATGTTTTACAAGCAGCTGCGTAAGGAATTACATTTCTGTTGCGCCTCAAACCATCGAATCTATATTCTGTATATAATTTTCAATATTGCCTTTCTGTTTTTTAATATCTGTGATTCCAGATTTGCCAACATTATATATTCTTGCTAATTTGTTGCACTTTCAAGATTTTTAATTATTTTGTATTTCTTTTGTTGAATAACTAAAACTACGTTTTCGATTACTTGCTATTGTGATATCGTTCTCTGCTTCAGAATTGACGATTATATATTATATTATTATATTAATCGGCTGAACACAAGAAAATATTTATTATATTTATTATATTTATATTTGTTATTATGTTTATAATTTAAGTATATTAATTAAGTATATTAACAATTTAAGTAATTTAATTATATTAATTAAGTATATTATATTTAAACATTGCTACAAAACGTTGTACAGAAAATATACAGATAATAGAACGTCCATATATTAAGATATTCGTATAATACAGAATATAGATATGGGAATCTTTGTATTATTATATTACTGTACAAAAAAATTATTTTCCCAAATTTTGTTCTGTATATATAAGAATGTCGAAATTAAAGAGAAGATACCTTTTCTACAGTCATTTTAAATAACCTTTTTTTTAATGTAATTCGATAAGTTTTATTTTTTAAATTATTCGCAAAAAATTTTGATATTGAATAATTGAATTTTGTCCATTTATATGAATATAATAATGTCTTTTATTATATTGCATATTCTTCTACAATATAAAACATATTATATTACGTAAATTGTAAATTGTAAAGTTCATATTTTTATATATAATTAATAAATTAATTAATAAATTTAATTTGTAAATACAATTAAATAAATAATTAGATGAATAATTATTACAGTATAAGCAATCAAATTTTAATTTAACTAATTAAAATTAATTCATAAGAATATAAAACAAAAATTTTTGTTTCATTATTTTATTTTAATTATTAGATTTTTATTGAACTTGAGTTGAATAAATTAAATTAAAATAAACTATTAAAATATCAAGACATATATTTAACTATGTTTAAAAATTGATAAATTCAACATTTCATTTATAATTTATTAAACTATGAAAAAAAAATATTATAATCGCATATATTATAAATGATTATAGATGATTTCTTCGGATCGGTAGAGATCCTTTAAAAAAAATAATTACAAAATTGATTTTATATGTAATTTTTGATATCAATTTTTTGTTTTTCTTTGTTACAAAAAACAAGAATCTAAAAAGAATCATAAGTTATAAATGTGTCGTTTTTTTAAAAAAAGTATATTTATATTTTAATAATACACTTATTTATAGAATGTTTTTTTTATGAGATACATATTTATAGAATAGGTTTTTTTTATAAGTTACAAATTTACAAGATGATTTTTTTTATTAAATATGTATTTATAAAATAAATGAATTTTCTTAATTTTAATTTTAAAATCTGCATCTAGTTCTATTGATAAAAGAAAACTTCCTGAGTTCATTATATATATCGTAATAAAAGAAACATGTTATATACAAGTTTTTTAGTATCAGTTCAATGCAATTTTTAATAACCAAATTATTTATATCAAGTTTGCTTCGTATTAAAAAAAAAAGATATCGCATTTTATATTGATTGTGCTCACATTTTAAAAAAATTTATATATTACTGTTTGGTTAAAATCTGTGATGAAAATCCATGAACATATTCTAATTTTTGTCATAAAATTTATTATATAGAAATTTTGTCATCATAGATATAATAAAATTGTGCAATCTTGCATGTAGCAATCTCTTAATGTATTATAATATTATATTATATTATGATATATACATATTATATATATATTATAATGTATTATAATATGAGCATAGAAATTTTTTTTCAATAGAATATTTAATTATAAATAATATTAAGAAATAGATTTGAAAATTCTAAAAATCATTAAATAGTTTTAAAAGAAAATATATTAAAAATAATATTTATATAAAAATGTATAATATAATATAAAATATAATATAAAAAAATTATTTTGTAAATGAGCAATTTATAAAAAAAGAGATATTCTATAAATAAAATGAATTTAAATAAATTAATAATAAAATATAAATAAATAAAAAATAATTACATAAAATTAAAAAACAGTACGTTTGTGACCCAATTTTTTTTTAATCTTTTCATAATGCATATTATATAATAGAATAAAAAAATACTTTGATTTTGAAAATTGTGCTCCAATTCAATTTTGATAATTCTTTTTAATGATTGTTCCACTGAAAATGCAAAATTATGTCGCAAGACCAATGATCAAATGTCAAATCAACAATTAAAATGACAAATAATTTTTCATAATTTTTCTTTATATGCAGAATTCAATAATATATAAAAATAATCTTTCATAAAAGTAAATCAAAATAAATTTTAACATAATTGATATATTAATATAGATCTTATCTCGTTTCTAATGGAATTATTTAAGTAGCAAATATCCAATTCTCGAAGAAAATATGCGATTATTTCTAATTATAAAATCTTAGTATTACATATGAATCTATATATTCTGTATATAATATAAAAAATATAAAAAATATAATAATTTTATTTCACGATAGAAGTTAATATAGTAGTTATTTAATTATAAAAATAATTTTTGTAGAATGTAGAAGAGCCTATATTAAGTATCTTATAATATTTTTATTTGACGTTTTGTTTAACGCTTCTAACAAGTTTGACGATGTTTCTAATTTATTATAATTGAACACGAAATATATATTTCTTAAATAAATTTGGAGAAAAAATATCATGTATTATATTAAACTCTGTGCTTATATAAACAAATAATAATAACGCTAATCATATTTTAATAAAGGGTGTTCCAAAATTCACGCAAGATTTGAATTTTATGCCATTTGTGGGATAAAGTATTGTCAAAAAGACAGAAAAAAAAAGCGAGACAGCTGATAGTTTAGGACTATTAAAAATGAAACATTATCCGAAAAAACAACGCGTTTTCATTGTTGAGTAATATTTTAAAAATAATAAAGGTTTGACAGCTATAATTCGAACAAAATCATTTTTGATTGATGATGAGAGAATTGTTGCATTTGGAGTTCAAAAAATCCAGGAGTAATTATTAAGAAACAAATGCATTCAAAATGTGTCACTTGGTGAGGATTTTGGGCTAGAGGCTTCATCAGACCATTCTTTTTCGAAAATGTGGCTGGTTAGGCAATAACCAACTTAATGGTACTCGTTATCGCGACATGATAATCCAGTTTTTTTTGTACCTCATGTAAATTGCAAGATATGGATATGGATGACGTATGGTTTCAACAAGCAGTCCGAAAAACAATTTAATTATTGCATAAGTCATTTTCTAATCGTAATTTCTCGTTTTGGTAATCGAAATTGGCTACTCAGATCGTGCGATTTAACGATTGAACTTTTTTCTTAGGATTTTTTGAAGTTTAAAATTTATATCGACAAGTCCACGATCACGCACATCTTGAAGGAGAAAATTGAACGCTGTATCAATGAAATTCAGACACATTATACAAAACGATCATGGAAAATTTCACCAAAAAAGTGCATATGTGCCAGCAAAAGCGTGGAGACCATTTATCCGATATGCTATTCCATACATAATCCTATACTGTACACTTTATGAATCAATAAATGAAAAATACATGAAAAATTTACAATTTTTAATTGTAAATCTATATTTTCAATTAAAATTACTTCTTGCATGAATTTTGGGACATCTTTTATATACGCATATACTTAAAACAATACTAATATAAACTTGATGCATTAACATTTACAATTTTTTATATTTATTGTATTATATTATTCGTAAAAATATTTCTCGAATAATCGTATTTCTTGTTCGTTTTGATTAAAATGTTTTTTAATGTTGTATTTTTCACGAAATTGTTTGCAATTATTTCTAAATTTACTTTTAGATTAATATATTAATAATATTTACAGCTATCCACTATGAAATTATCTATATTTCTTCTCTATATTAAATAATATTATTTTACAAAATTATAGAATTCTATATATTGCTATGTATCAAATACCTTGTAATTTGAAGAATATGTTGAAAAAAATGGTCTTTATTATGAGAATTCATTATAATTATAAGTTTACAGGAAATATATGATTGCATTTTATGTTATATATAAATTTCGTCTGTACTTGATAATTGATGTATTTCTTTTATAATTTTTTCTATCTTATTCAACTTGTAAAATTTTTCAAAGATAACAAAGATTAAAAAAATAATATGGTTTTAATAAAATAAATACATTGTTATAAGTAAATAAACTTATTCATATTTTTACAATTTTCATATGAATAAAAAAGATTCTAAAAAATTCTATTTCCATAATATAATATGCAAAAAAAATAGAAAATAAGAAAAAGAAATGAAAGAACAAAAATTCTTTTCTTGTAAATTTGTTGAAAAATTGTTGAAAAAAAAATTCTTTCAGAAGAATTTTAGTATTTTATATGTAGAAAAATATAAATTCTATGTGTGATTTTAATATCCTTGTATTTATATTTTTTTATATTTCTTATTATATATATATATATATTTATTTATTGATTTTAATCCATTAATAAGTTCTATATTACGAGAATATGATAAAATTTTATTACAGTTATGGTCTTATTTCAGAAATTTTTCTATCCCATTTTTCTTTTATAATTATTGTCATTATAGAACGGCAATTACAAATCATCGATGACACAAACCATCGTTGATTTTCATTAATTCGATGAGAATCTAAAAAATAAAAAAATTCATTTAAAATTTTATTAATATATATATATATATATATATATATGCATCGATGTAAAAATTAAAAAAAATATTAATAGTTTATTTATCATTATATAATAATGTATATATTTTTTTATAATAGTAAATCGAGAGATGCGTTTACTTTGTATATTATATTACAATATTACTATATTTATAATATATATATTATATATTTATATTATTATATATATTTATAATATTATATTACATTATAATGTATATTCAGTTTTTTTCAACAAGTCCGAAATTGTAAAATAATTTCAAGCATCGTTATTTTGGCGATATTCGCAATATAGAAATATATACATATATCTTTTTCATACTTTTCATATTTTTAATAATTTTTATTAATCATATTTAATTAACATTTCAGAACTTTCTTAATTTTTCTTGGCAAGAAATATTTCTTGGCAATATCAGATAACTCATTTATTATCAGTCTAGTATTGAGCAAATTTAAATATTGAAAACTATATATTACGAGTATCGTCAGATCATGTTTATTATTAACACGTTAACAATCGTTATTTTTGTGAAATATTCATTCATTTTTATTCATCAGAATTTTGGATAATTTTAATTAAATGATGTAGTTTCTAGTTTTTACACTGTGCCATAAATCTTGAACTTGCCAAAATATTTTATAGATAATGTATCAGATTGATATCTATTAAAATATTCATTCTCAATAAAGAAAAAAATTCGAAAAAATAGAATTATCATTTACGCATACTAAATCTTCTTGTCTTTTCAATATAACACATAAAGAAATGAATAGAACAAATGGACAAAAGATCTTAAATGTGTCAAAACTTTTCTTTTTGGATAAATTTAAAATTAGCGTCAAATTTACACTTCAAATTCAATTGATTCATAGTCATTCGAAAAACAAAACACAATTCCCAAAATAAAATGCAAAACAATGCATTTATTTAGTGATAGTAAAATACGATTTATATGAATTCACGAAGAAAAATGAAGTCATCAAAAAATACAATATAGTAATATTACATAATCTCAAAAATATCACAAGAATATTGTAATCTAAGTGATTATCTGTAACATCGAATTTGCTCCAATTAAACATTATTTCCAAAAATCGTTATTTGGATGTAATTGAAGTGAGATTGGAGCATTATTTACAAAGTTTCATTTATCATTTCTGTTTAAATAGTTTCTATAATTTTTGTAACATTTGAATTTCTAATTTTTCCTAATTATAAACTTTTTTTATCAGAATATTAGATTATTGATGCAATATTGAAATAAAAATATAATTTAATATAAAAAATTTATAACATAAAATTATATTTTTATCTCATAAATTATTTACAAACTCTTTAAATTATTTTATATTAAGGATAGTGCATATATAGAAATATATTTTGCTAAATAAGAATCCTTTTATTTTTTATTAAGTTCATACATGATAACAAATAGTTGTAAATGAAATGATTTAATATGAATTAAATCAGTTATCATTAAAATCATTAAAATCACTGTAATCAAATCATTTCTATGATTATTCTATGAAAATTAGAAAACTTATTATTTTAAAAAATTTAAATATCATAATATAGCAAAATTAAAATTAATTAGAAATTGTACCGAAAAAAGAAGCATCAGATATTTATGTAGTATCAATATTTTATGTTAATGATAAGAAAAAATTTAATCAAATGAACATAACAATTATAATAATTATTGATTTAGAAGAAAATAAAAAGTCATGTTATAATAATTTCTGATATTTAATTTGTTAGATTCTGCAAGCTACATTCTCTCAAAAATCACATTTCAAATTAAATCAATAACATATTTGATATTGTTTATAAAATTGACAAAATAAAGATAATGTAATAAAAATATTTGATATTATTTATAATATTGACAGAAAATGAGAAAAACTACTTTTTTGAGGAGATATTATTATTAGTATACATTCTCGAAAAAAAATGATTTAAAAAATTTGAAGTGAATTCATTGTCATTACAAACATTCAATTCTTATTAATAACATTGAAAATTTCATCTTTTTGTTTATGAGAAAATTTATTATCAGAAAAAGCTAGAAATCATATTGTAAAATTTAAAAAAATACATAAAATTCTCTTGAACTAAATGATAATAATAATTTAATTACTAGTATTAGTAATTATTAATTTAATAACTAATTACTAATATTTGTCGTTTCTTAATAACAAACAATGAAAAATAAAAGAAAATAATTATATTTTAAATACTAAATATAAGAATATTAAAATTATACATTTATCACAATCCAAAAAGTACAAAATTTAAGAAAATATTTCTCAATCTTTATTTAAAAAGAAATTTTTGTTTCTTGTTTTTTTTTATATCACATTATAAAATATACAAAAATTATTCAATCTTTGTTTCATTTTCGTAAAAATATTACAAAAGTAATAAAGAAATAAGTTAAATAAATAATTATATATTGTTATAGAATTTAAAGTTCACTAAAATTTTATTTGTGATTTCATTATTGAATATTGCCAACAATACTACAATTTCATAATTGGTTTCTATTTTTTTTCAATACATTCATTTCAAATGTTTTGCGAATAGATATTATGCAATTATTATAATTAAATATATTCATTGAAATAAAACCATACATTTTTATTTATTAGTTTCACCGTCTAACAAATAAATAATTGTAAAAAAATATATTCAACATTTTAATTTGAAATATAGGATTTTGTAAATTTCATATAGTCAGATTGAGTGTCATTGAATGTCAACGATTTATTTGTGGATTTGAATAAAATGATATAAAAGATTTATTTATTAATTTAATTTTTTTTAATTTGCTTATTAAAAAACGTATTATATAATAAAGTTTGTTATAATTTTTTCGCAATAAATTGTTAAATAACAGATTTTTTATAATAGAGTTCACAAAAATTTTATATAAATAATATATAAAAAATACAAGATTATTATTTCATTGATACATTGCAATATTATAATGTAAATGTAGCACACTAAAACGCATTACTGTCATTTCATTCTATCTGAAATGGTTATAACTCGGTCATTATGGTAAATATAGTCATTATGAAACATATAGGAATTTTTTCATTATTTTGATATTTAGAATTTATCGTCCAAAAATATTTTTTATAAACATTGTATATATGTATATGTATATATTTAGATTTTTCATTTAACTCAGATATTTTGTACACTATAATAATTATATATTATATATTAAAATAAATTATTTTTCTATTTTTATCTTATTTAGATTTGTTTTATATTTTTATTTTATTCAAATTTTTTTAAAATATTGAAGAAAATGCTATAAATAAGAATATATATATATATATATATATATATATATATATATAAGAAATTGGTAAGAATTAATATTTCTGAAAAAAATTGCATAAAAGAAATTAAATAAAATTTTTTTGATCTTTTTACATATTTACATTTAATATTCTATTCTTTAATAAAAACAAATATAAATTTTTTAAATTTAATCAAAAAATGTGCTTAAAAAGATTTTTCATAAACAGTGTAAAATGTCTCAAGCTTTTTCACTTATCAGAAGATCGATAAATTTATGAGAAGCATGAAAAACAAAATAGTTTATTTTCTAAAAATTTCATAATAAAACATTTTGTTCGAATGCTTATACTAGCATATACATTGTATGAGCCACTATTTAAAATATATTTGATATTAAATCAAATGTTCATTTAGTTTCGAATATAAAATTTTAAAGATTTTTATTTTCTATATGTACTCTCAATACTTATATTATTTTCATTTATAATTAATTATATTAATTAATAATATATTAATTTATATTAACAGAAACGTACAATATGACAAATATCATAATTAAGATTTATGGAAATTAATAAATATTTCATTAATAATTTTTCTTCTTCAGTTCGTAGATGTTATGAAATTTGAATAAGAAACTGTTACTTTTATATTTAATTATATATCCAGATAATGTTATTCAATTAATTTTTGTATTTAAGCTTTTTGTTCTTATTAATTTATTTTCATTAATAACTTTCAATATAGCATTTTTAATATATAAGTGATTAAGTGATTAAGTGAATTTATTCGACAATTTTTAAATTTCAATTCAAACGACATTTATTAAAATTACATTTATTAAAATAAATGTAATTAAAATACATTTATTAAAATATATAAATTTCTATCATTATTCCTTTATATAAGAATATTTATTATAGATTATGCAAAATTAAATTATTTTATATAATGTATAATATATGTACCAAATTTTCCTTGACTATATGCCTCATACCTCTCTAAATATAGAATTTTAAAATAGTAATTATAACAATATTTAATTTTACTGAAACTAACAAAAGTTGGCATATAATATTGTATTTTCGCATAAAATTAATAATATTTTATAAAAATCATTATGTATATCGCTATATAATGATAAAAATCTTATATAAATAAAATAAATATTTATATTTTTAGCACTAAAAATAATTTCTTTAATAAAATAAATTAGTTTTAGGTAATGAAATTATTTAAAATAATCATAACTTAATGTAATCTATACAGATATATAATAAGATATATAGTGATATGATATAATCTACGCTTCTTTTTATTTTTAACGTGGGAAATATAAAAATGTTTCAAATCATCTGCCTATATATCAATTTTCAGTCTCTTCTAAATATATGATATATGAATTATTTCAAATTTTTTTTTTTTTCATTCCAAAAACTATATCGAATACAAATAATCTCCATTTATTCGATTTACTATAATTTGAATTTATCATAAAAACATAATAATAATATCAAATTCAATAATTTTCATTATAACTTCTTTTTTAAAATTTAATGTTGGTGATTATATTTTTAATAGATTATCAACAATGCTATTTCAAATAAATATAAAACTATTCATTTAAAAATTTAATTTATCTTTTAATTTTTAGTACTATAATTGTAACTTATTTGATTATAAAGGACGTCCCAGAATTCATGCAAGAAGTAATTTTGATAAAGAACAGAAGTTTGTAATAAAAAATTTTAAATTTTTTATTGATCTATGAAATATACAGTATAGGATTATATATGGAATAGCATATCGGATAAACGCACATTTTGCTGACACATACACACGCTTCTTTTGAAATTTTGATGATCGTTTTGTATAAATGTGGCTGAATTTCATTGATACAGCATTCAATTTTCTCCTTCAAGGAGTAGGTGGGCTTGTCGGCCATAATATAAGCTTTAAATTTCAAAAATCCCAAGAAAAAAATTAAATCGCACGATTTGGCCAATTCACTTTAATCTCCCGATTAAAAACGGGAAATTATGACCAGGAAATAACACATACAGTAATTGAATTGTTTTTCAGGCTTTATGGCAACTGGCATCGTCTTATTGAAACCACATGTCGTCCATTTCCATATCTTGCATTTTAAGCTAAAAAATTATCATGTCGCGATAACGAGCACCACTAACTATTATTGATTTCGCATTTTCGAAGAATATACAACGATTCGATAATGCTTCCAGTTCAAAATTCGCATCAGACAGTAATACATTGTGAATGCGAATTTATACGTGAACGTGAATTGTTCGATAATTACTCTTGGATTTTCTGCATCCTAAATGCGACAATTTTGTCGATTAAACTAATCATTAAGATAAAAATGAGTTCATCGCTGATTTTGTTCGAAAAACATTATTTTTATTTTTTCATTATTTTTAAAATATATATATATAAATATATTTTTAAAATATTGTTCAAGCAATGAAAACGCGTTTCTCTTTCGCGTAGCACTCCATTTCTAATAATCCTGAATTGTCAGCTGTCATGTTATCTCTTTTCTTTCATTACACTTTATCGCACATGACGCAAAATTCAAATCTTAAGTGAATTTTGGGATATCCTTTATTAATACAAATAAATTCATCGTTAAATATAATGAAACTTTTAGAAAGATTTCAAGATTAATGACTTATCACTGCTAAAATCATGGTTTATCTATTATCTACTTCATAATACATCGCTGTTACATTTAATAAAAAAGTAATAAAGAAAATGGAAAAAAATATCGATTTGATATTTGCTCTTATACATTTATTGTATTATTCTCCCAAAAAACATACTAAACTACAACATCCAAATAAACATTAAAATCAAATTTGACATAAGTACATAAATGTTTATTAAGTCTTATTCATTATAAATTTCCTTTAGACTTTTTTATTTATCTTGTATTTATTTTATATTGTTTTTGCTTTTTCATCTAACGAAAATTTAAATTGATTTAATTATTTAATAAATAAATTTCAATATATTGTATATAATATATTTTTGTATATTAATTTTGAAACTGTTTTAAATGGATATATTATTATAAACGATGATATATCAAATTTATAATTCATAACTGCAAATTGTGAAATAAAAGAAGAAGATCACATTATACGGATCATTTAACACAAAGAATTACAACAGCCTATGTCTTATAATACAAACATATGCGCAAATCATTAACGTGCAGATATATATATAAAATTATAAATATATAATTATAAATACATTTGCAAATCATATAAAATATATGCAAATAACATCATAAATGCAATAAATACTTTATACAACTACACAATTTACATTATAAAATTTGCATTGCTTATAAAAATATATACAACTATACAGCAGATTTGGTTAACTGACGGCTTGCAAATCATGATTCATTTTATTAGTTTAAAATACTTTTTATTTGTTTAGAAGAATCAGAACAATAGATCTTTTCATAAAAAGATGTCTCTAAAATAAGTCAAGGCGACTTTTTCTGTATTTCACGATTTCTATTATAATATAGTTCGCATTAAGTATAAATTATTGAGCTCCATTTAATTCCAATATCCATTTTATTCATAACCTAAAATATACATATGTAATTAATATATTCGTGTTTTTTAATATATTAAGTCATATATTGAAACATTTATATTAATATATTAAAACATATATATTGAAATACATGTATATCAACATTTTAATGTATTTATACCTTATTTTTTAATTAAATATCGATTTAAATCTATTTGAATGATGGATAATTGGATCCAGCAAATATCCATCAATTTCTAAACTTGCTAAAAAATATATAACTTTCAGTAATATTGGAATGGTGAGCTAAAAGTATTGTAATAAAAGAAAGAGAACCGTTTACTTCATGAAAATATGAACATTTTATTTTTCTCATATCAAAATAAATGATTAAAAAAATTAAATATTATTAATCAGAATCATGATATTTCTTATTTTTACATAACATTTAGTGAATTCTATCTTTATTGTAAATTATTTACATAAAATCTTCATATTTGAATACTTAGTTAAACAAAATATAAATATATTAAGATATTTATATATTAATATTGATAAAGTATATATTGTCTCACAATATCTCAATATTCGCATGTATTAAAAAATATATGGATTAAAATATGAATATATTAATTATTGTGCATTGCTTAGTAAGCAAGTTATTGATAACTGATTTAATAGAAAAGTGCGGTAACTTGCTCATTTTATCAATTGTGATACACGCAAAATCGCCGATCAATAGAGATTATAAATTTAATCAATTATATACAATTCGACTAAATATATAATAAATATGCATATATTATATACAAACACATATAACTATTTATTAAAACTTACTTTTTGTATTAAAATATTTATATGTTCTACATTATTACATTATACATAAATATTTTTCGAATATATAATATGTCGGATATATTTTAGATATATAAATGCGATTATTTTTGTTAATATCAGAAATTCAATAAAGTATTTGAAACAAATTATGATATCGATGAACATATATTATGATAATAAAAGTTTGAATTTGAATTATCGGGTAAAAGTTATCTTTAAATTTTTAAATAGAATCTTTTATTATATATCTTTATATCGATGTGAGACGTTTTTAAAAATTACTTAACTTACAAATTTTCTGCAACATTTGTGCTTTTAACATTAATGTTACACTGTGAGAAGATTGTTTTATCGAATTTATATATCGTGACAGTTTTGAAATATCAATTTTGTGTAAAAAAAATGAAAACAAAAATATCAAGAGACGAGAAACAAAAGAGATTATTTTTCAACGTGTCTTATTGAAAATATATCTTTTTGTAATAGTAATTTGTTTTTTTTTAATAATTTTAAATATTATTTCTTCATATGTATTAATTATTCTTTAATTTTTCTAATTTCATTGCATTTCTAAAGTATGTATATTGAAAATTATTTATTTTGTACGTAATCTTATCTTAAAAAAATTGTATGATCAAAAATCTGGAGAAATCATTGGCCATACTAGACTATTTTCAATTCAGTAAAATTTATAACGGTAAAATGTAAATATAACGTACATATAAATTTTGAAAATTAATAAATCAACAAAAAAAATATAAATAACATTTTGAATATATAGTACAAAGTTTCAATATAAAACAGTTTCAATATATAGTACAAAAATATATAATAAAAAATATAGAATTTCATTTAAAAATTTAAAAATTTAAAAAAAATTGTGAAAAAAAAATTTCTGTTTCATAGAATAATTCAAAGTTGTCCCATAATTAATACTTAATTTAATACCATTACAATATAATATTAATATCATACAACTTTCACCTGAAATTTTTATTATTTCTGATATTTTTTATTATTTTTTAGAAATATAATATGGATATACATAAAATGGATATATTTTTCATAAATATTTACATATTTTTTTATAAAATTTTTTTCATATCTTTCATACATTATTATCCATAATATAATAAATCTATAATATAAATAATGTTTTTTCTCAAATATATTAATGGAGAATATAATGGAGAATATAATAATTAAGAATACGATAAGCGTAAATATTATATATAATGTTGATATACGATATAATAACAATGATATAATAATAATAATAATAACAATACAATCGTTAAGTAGAAATGCATTTAAATGTTTCTGATAGATCTATGTATCTAAACATAAATATATCTAAATATTTTTCAATTTTACAATTTATTGATTACAAATTTTCATTTATTTAAAATATTATGTAATTTAAATCTTCAATTATATGATTAAATAATATTTTCAATTTTAAATTTATATAATACTTTTTAATATTTATTTTGAATATTTCGTTTATTTTATCAATATGTTATAAAATAATATAAATCAATAATCTGGATTTATATCTGTTTGTATATCTTTTCACTTGATTTTTAATCCTTAATTCGTTTCTGAAAAACTCCGTATTTTCGTGTAATTTTGAATTATTTCTTAAATACATGTATTTAATATTTTAATCTTATTCGAATGTTTAAGGATAATATATGATATTTATTTATTGAAGAACATGTCATATATAAAAATAATATATAAAAAATATTCATTTGCAATTTGAATTTATAAAATATTTATAAAATATAATATTTAATAAAATATTATATTATATAATAAAATAAAATATAATTTTTAAAATAAAGATTACCGAAAAAATGTATGAGATAATGATGATTTACGAAGTAAGAATTATATTATAAGAAAAATTTCAGATGTAACAATTTTTATTATAACTTCTTCTTTATTCATTCTAATTTGTTATTAGTAGTTATATAATAGATTATAAATATTAATAAATTAAATGAGTTAAATAAACATTCACTAATTATTTAATCTTTATTTCATGATACTATATAATCTTTATTTTTTAATATTATAATAACTTATTATTAGACTATATTATTTTTAGGCTATATTAAAATTAATTAAATTCAATACCTAAGATAGTTTTCGATCCATACTTCAAACAATTAATATACAATTTATTTAAGAATCATAGGTCTGCAATTATTCATATATTTTATAGTGTGTTATTACATTTTTGATAAGATTTTATAAATAAAAAATTATATCTAATTCTTTTTTGTCATTAAATTAAATATATATAATATAATGCACACGCAATCTGGCATTTTCATCACAACATTCATTCAAATTAAATTTTGAATCTTTTTATCGTTAAAGACAAAAACCAGGATTAATTATGAAGCAGTCAATATAGTTTGAATTTCGTTTTCAATAGCTTCAGTATTTCTAATAGTTTAATAATTTACGAACGAGTACAATTCCTTCATATTTTCCAAACTATTAATAACACTCGAAAGATATAACAATTGCTAGTTCACAAGTCACACTTGCATGCCAAATATTTTGCAATAAAAGTGGTCGCAAGAATTCTGATCCTTATGCGTTATAATGAAACCTCGTAAGTGTCCATTCTTGGAAACCGTCTTCCAATACTGTCATTAGTTCTTAGTCATTAGTTTTAATTTGCATTTTTGCCGAAGATATCTATTAGATAGAGAAAGAATCAAAATTTCCGACAGTTTTCCAAAATCGTAATCTTAAAATAAATTTCAGATCAGATCGTTAGATAGAACTGAAATAAAACTCAGTTTGAAATTAAAATTGAGATAGAGTTTAGATCAGATCGCAGTTAAATGTTACAAAAATCGCATTTAATCAAAAATCAATCAGAAAATATTAGAATGTGAGAAATCATAGAATTTATTCAGTTACTAACTGCAAAATAGAATTAACTTTTAAGATCATATATAAATATATAATCTTATATGAATTTTATATAAGATTTAAATAAATTTTATAACAATAAATGATTAAAAAATATTATAAAAATTTAAAATATCATCGATCTTCTTGATACGTAAATTCGTTAAGATCGCTGTATCGCATCGCATCGCATGTATAGAAGACTGCTGCCACTATTACGAAGTTCGACGGAAACGTATGTTTTCTATCGGTTGTATCAAATCTGATTTTTCGAGTAAAATATCGACGAATAATCCAGCTGTTTTTTAACTTTTATTATTAATCATATAAATTATTAATCAATATTAAAATATCATAATAATTTATTATGATAGAAAATTGACATATTTTTATTATTTTTATTGTTTTATCATGTCTTTAACAATTTCTTAAGATAGTAAACGTAATAATCGATATATTTTTATAAACTAAAACTAAATTTACTAATTAATTTCTATGATATTAGTTTTCGATTTATTCAACTATAATTGTATTAAGATATTTTAAATATCATTTTATGTGGAAAACAATTCATAATAGATTATTCATATGCAATAGATTGTTTTATAACTGTTATATAAATTAAAATTATATTAAAATAAACAATATTGATTGAAATCTTAATTTTAGAACTTATAATATGTGCAATACGAATAACATCAGTAATCTCAAAGAATAAAACTATCGATCGAAGGAAAAAACATAAAAAAAATCGGAATATTAATTTATTTTGTTTTCACAATATTTAATAGGTTCTACTAATAAATTCCATAATGTAAGAATAAATATAATGAAGTATTTACCGCATAAATGAAAAATCATTTGCACCGATAATATATCTTGTCACGATGATCTTCTACAAAAAAACTATCCGTTATAGGCTTTTTTATTTATAGGACTTTCTAATTGGCTCAAACGATGCAAATTTAATTTTCTTAACTGCGCGAAACTTGAAACATTATATAAGTTAATATTAATTTTAGTTTTCTGTACATTTAGATCCTATGAATATCCGTTAATGGAAAAATATAATATAAATTAAAAATAAAAATTAATTATCAATAAAAATTAATTAAATTAGACAGAATTAAAAACGCGATAAAATAATAATATTTAAGAAACTAAATAAATATGTAAAAAGTGTAATATAAAAAAGAAAAGAAATACAAAAGCTCATTAAATTAAGAAAAACTAGAACTTAGAAAAATTAAAGCATAATTCTTAGCTTCATTCATAGTTTTTATCTTTTCCAAGGAACAAAAAAATTAATGAATGAATGAAATGAAGATTATTGAATCACTTTTTAATAAAATATTTTTCATATATTCTTTTTAAGAGAATTTTGAAAAGAAAAATTTTGAAAAATGATGCCAATTGCCAGATCTCACCACGAGAAGGTGACGCTACTATCGAGACCATCTAAAAAATTAAGAAAATAAATTAACAAATTAAGAACACATAAATGAATACGAAACATTAAAATTAACGCTTAATACAGATGAATTAGAAAAATATGAAATATAAATAATTGATTATTGAAATAAATTATAATTAATGTTAAATAAATTATGAAAAAAACAAAAAAAATAGAAATAAAATAAATAAAATGAAATAATTATTTAAATTAGTGTATAATTGTTTTTACAATGATCTTTTATAATAATTAATCGTTCGCAATTAATCCCACGTTATCCAAATCCAACAATGAGACTTAAATCTAGTTTAATTTATATTTTAATATTATTTAATACATATCCTGATATATACTTGATATATACTTATAGTAAATTTTAAATCTATAACGCATAAAAAAAATATTTTCGTTTAATTTAAAGCGAAGAAAGCAATAATAATTAATTTATACGAAGAATTGTTTTAAAAGAGAGCTCAACACATGATCAATAAAAATGAAGAAGAAATTAAAAAAAATCCAACTTTCTATGAATCATTGCCATTCTCATATCACGACTTATATCGTTGGACATGTAAGAATTAGTAGACAAATAATTATTATCAGTCGTGATCATTCGAGAGTTACGACAACATCTTAATAGAAAATCTATTTATTCCAACGACACAGGAAAGAATACAGAGTTGTAGACTCTAGTCCAAGCCGGATTATAAAGATAAGTTCGACCTTAAGTAAGACCTTTGATTGAATATTCGAAAATATTAATCACGGACCTAAACACGGACTCTTGACTGACCACCAGAAATAGAGCATCCATCCAATGATTCTTGTCATCATTGGTTGTTGCATATTGTCAAATGTTGCATATGGTTGATAGTGAATTAAGAAAAGCTAGAAAAAACTTAATAACCATTATAAGAATAATTATAGAGATAAATACAAAATAAAATAAGAAATAAACGTTTCGAATAACTACAGAAATGGAAATTAGAGATGAAAGTGGAAAACGAAAACTATAATAAAACTCTAGATATTCAAAATCTATTTTAAAGTAAAAAAAATTGAGATTTTTATTTTACGCCTTAAGTTAAATAATATATTTTTGTTCGCATTAAACTTAATCTATATATTTATCTTATAGTTTAATTTATTTTTTATTTGAATTATTATAACATGAAATGATTATTTAAATTAAAAGTAACACAATTATTTTTATAATAGTTACAATTATTATTTTTTTTATAATGTAACAATTATTATTATAATAATCCTTACAAAAATCTTTTATATTTATCGCTTGAAATTTAAACCTAGTTTAATCCAGATCCAAAAAATTTTACGCATCTTAAATCTACAATTCAAGTATTCGCGTTAAAATTCGCATTATACTCACATTTTATTTCGCACGAAAGAAGTTAAATGAAATTAAAATTATACTTAAATATTAAGGAATAATATGAGGAAAGCAAGAATAAAAAAATTCGAATCATTGCTCTATCACTATTAGATCAATCGACTTATTTAACTCATCAAACGCATGATATTCACATTGGACAAGCAAAGGATTACGATACGGTCTTATACACGAATGCACAATGTCGACAATTATAGGAAGGAAGTTGTTCCAGGACCATCGAAGCCAGATTATTAAGATGTTATCCTAACGACACGCAGAAAGAAACTGGAAATCATCTTAGAACCATCGAGATCGATTTACAAAAGACCGCATTCGACGTACAGAACGTATCTCAGATTAATTCGTATCCAATAAATAAATTTTGTTATCTTGTTAATGTTTACTTCATGTTCATACATAATGTTCACTTACATATATGGAACAAAAATAATGATATTCGATTCTGTCTTTTCGTTCGCATTAAACTCAATTAACAAAAAAAAATGAAAGAAAACAACTTAATGGATATTTAGACAAAACATTGTCATTTTATTGCCAATATATTTTTATATATACCTTATATTAATGTTTGAATCAAAAGTTTCTTCAACCAATAACCAAATTATTTCATTTCATTATTTATGTTTAAAGATGATAAAATAGAATTTCTTAAAGTTAATGACTGTGCTTCTGCCTAAATTAAAATTGCTTGTTGCACGATATGCAGTGACATATCGGATGATTTTTTTTTTTGTAAAAGAATAATAAAATTTTTATAACATAAAAATCATTAATGTTAATATTAGTCTTATTTCAATAATATATAGTTTAATTTTTAATTTTATAAAACTTATATGACATTTAGAATATTAGTATTCAAAATTTCTTTCACAACTATTAAAAAAACACAATGAGTGTTGTCATTTCATTAGAATGACATTTATTAACGGCAATTGAATATATCTTAAAATCATGGTTCGCAGGTGATTTTAAGTGTACGATAATAAAGTTGAGATATTTCTTGCAATATAAGTCTCAAAGTCTTAGTTCAACATTAATCGCATATTAATTCTTGTAAAAAAGAATATATACTTTTTTTTAATTTGTAGAAGACAATTATATATAGTTTTCTAAATATAAATGTTAGAAACTGAACATTATAACAAGAAAATTCTAACAAGTTATAAATGGTAAAAGAAACGTTTGGATTTTAATAATAGTTTGTTTGTCTATTTATGGTAAATATTGTAAAGTGAATAAAATATTTGAAAGTGAATGGAATGAAATATTTGAAAAAGCATTACATTTTTAATTTAACCTTTCCTTATATCTTTTACATGCAGCAAAATAATAGTTCGCCCACAACAATATTATAATGATTCGGTGGATGTATGGTAATAATAGGTGCTTATAAAATGTTTTTTGACAGATATCGTAACAAGTGGTATATTTCTTAAAGATGAGATGGAATGTATAAGACTATATAAGACTATGGTTATTTGCGGAGAACGTTTACTAGAGAGCAAGATCTCTTTTCAATGTCATAACAGGCATCCGACAGATGTGGTGTTAAAAGAAAATTAATGTAATTGTCGGCAGTCGGACTACGATGTGATCATCATGAGACTCTATTTGGAAGTGAAGTTCATATCCTCAGAAAAATTCCTTCCTGTCTTAATTAGGAAGATCATAGTTATCCGGTGAGGCATGCCAATAACCAATAATATCTTGGCTAATGCCCGATTTATTTATATGATTTCATATATATAGATTGAAATATCGTTTTGTATAAAAATTTTTTCTTTATAAAGATTATTGTGTAAAAAATAAATTAAATATAATTCTTTTTTTTATGAGAACTTTTTGTGAGAAATTTATTTTAAAAAACAACAATTTTAAAGAAAATTATAATCATTAATATAGTCAATATATTTTTTTTATATTTTGTTTTTACATTTTTTTCTCTTTCTTTTACATATATTTCACATTTAATATAATAAATAATATATATAATAAATTTAATAGAATGAATAAAATTTAATAAAATTTACACATTATTTCATATTTTGGAATTGTGATTTATTTTTAAATATTTTATATGCTATTTTATGATATAATATTATATCATTGTATTTTGTAATAAGAAAAGATACTTTTTTTTCTTAGTGCACAGTTTATATAATTTAATCTCGTTATGTGTCGCTTGATTCATTTATATTTTAATTATACTTTATTCAGTTATTTATTAATTTACGGAATGCATTTTGAAATTTGTTTTTCTATTTTAGAAATTATCGATTAATTATGGCATAATTGGATTTGTTTTGTAATATTACTATTGGATTTACTTACATTATTCTATTTTGATTTCATTAATTTTGTTTTATTTATTTTTCATCTTTAATATAAAGCTATTATATATTATGACTAATTTTAGATTATAGAATAATCTAAAATAATAATCTTAAATAATATTTTATAATGGTATTCTTTTGTTTAATTTATAATAATCTTTTATGTTATACTGTTAAAATATTTCTTTTAAAAATATCAAGCATGCTTCTTTTTGTTTATAATATTTTCGATTTTCCAATTTCAAATGAAATTCCATATTTTGTTTTATCACAATTATTAAATCCTTCTAAAAGTCCTTAAATGAAACACGAATCTGGAAACAGAAGTGCTTTATTCTCAAAATTTTCAAAAAATATAAATTTTTATAAAATTATGCGATTTTTGACAGAAAATTATGTGAAAACTGATAACGATAAAAACTTCAAATTTTAAAATAAAAAAGAAATCTGAATATAATATTTATAACTATAACGATTTGTAATTATATAAATTATAATTATTTATTAAATAAAAACTATCAGTTTATTATATTAAATATGAATATTTTTAATATCACGTGAAAAAAGCATTCAAAATATTTTTAATGACATTTCCGCTATATGAAATATGGGCATAATTGGCGTAATATATATAAAGAAATGAAGAAAGGAATATTCTGATTTTACTGTAGAAAGACACATGAATATTTAATTAGTATATAAAGAAAACTATTAAAATAAATATTATTAAAAAGTATTATTATTCATTATCTAGAAATATTAATTTCCATTTTCATTTCCAATATATATGAATCATTTCAGATCAAATCGATATCTTTTTATTACAATAACTTGAATTTTATATTATATCGTTTTTTATGGGATAAAGTAAAAAATCAAGAGTGATTTTTTTTTTAAATTTTATAAATTTAAGCGAATCGATTTTGTGTTGAATTATTGATTTTATGTGATCATATTATATCTTATTTTTTTCAATAATATTATTTTATTTTTTTAATTGTTTATATTTACTATTGCTTTGTACTTATATATTTCTAATATTCAATTTTCAAATAATGAATAGAACTTCGATGTAATAGTAATATTTACATATTTCGATTACGTTTCTAATATTCTAATATATCTTTGTTGTATTTTCTGATTTCTAGAATGAAAAAGAATAATTACTATTTTTTTTTTTAGTATTGTTAAAAATAGAACCAAGACTTGTAAAGCGATCAGACAATCTGGTTTTATTTTCAACAATTCGAACATTTTCAACAACTACAGTATGTTTAATAGTTAAAGAACAATTTATGAACAGATGTAATTCCCTAATGCTTTCCAGATCCATAATTTAAACAAAAATATAGCAACAATGGCCACTTCATAAGCCACACCTATACGTCTTGCGACGAATCATCATGGAAGCGAGCGCAAATCCATGCGCTACAACGATTCCGCGAAAGCTCGTTCTTCGAAACCGCTTTCCAAGAATCATGACAATTGGTCCCTTTAATCTCCTTTTAGTGTACATTTTCACGGAAAGTAAGGATTAGAAAAAAATCCAAGGCCTGCGATAGATCATTTTACAAGTTAAGAATACAAGTTAGATAGAATTCAGCAAGGATAGTTTGTATCAAAATACAATTAGAATCATTACAATTAACCACAAACAGTTAAAGTATCATCGTTCGGTCATTCGAAGCTCATAATAGAAATAATTATAACATAATGTAAACAATCTTACGACATTAGGGAGTCCTTCGAATAATAATAACATCAGTTCAGATACCACATTTGTGCAATATTCAAACTTGTTTAGTTTCGATTTTAACAAGTACATATCAAGCATTAAAGTTTTTGTTTTGTGTAAGTAACGAAAAAGTCAATATTTATTTAAAGTAACGAAAATTAATTAATATTTTAAATAGAAATTTATCAGAATTAATTAGAAAAATAGAATTATTCAAATAAAATGTTCGAAATATTTATGATATTCTAAAAAATATTACAATTATAAAATTAAATTGTTTGATTTATTTAATCATTATTGTGCAAAAATATTATTGTTCAAAAATATATATATTTTTAATTTTTCAAAGTTTAAATTAAAAGTTAAATTTACAAAATATTTTTAATATTTTTGTATTTGTATTAATAAAGTAATTTTAGTTAAAATAAAAATTTAAAAATAAAAGAAATCTTAATAAAAATACAATAAAAAATTCATACAATAAAAACAATTTGATTTTTTATGAATAAAATCCATTTAATAGTGCAAAAATAATTTTATTTGAAAGCAATTTTTGTAGAAATGAACAAGAAGAATTTTGATGTAAACTATCTATTTTAAAGATTTATTATATATTTTTTAAACAATTTCAAAATTAAAAAAATAATGAAATAAATTATTCCTATCATTGCACGAATTACAAATATTTCTTACGAATACAATATTAACGAATATAATATAAAATTCAAGTTATTGTAATAAAAAGATATCGATTTGATCTGAAATGATTCATATATATTGGAAATGAAAATGGAAATTAATATTTCTAGATAATGAATAATAATACTTTTTAATAATATTTATTTTAATAGTTTTCTTTATATACTAATTAAATATTCATGTGTCTTTCTACAGTAAAATCAGAATATTCCTTTCTTCATTTCTTTATATATATTACGCCAATTATGCCCATATTTCATATAGCGGAAATGTCATTAAAAATATTTTGAATGCTTTTTCACGTGATATTAAAAATATTCATATTTAATATAATAAACTGATAGTTTTTATTTAATAAATAATTATAATTTATATAATTACAAATCGTTATAGTTATAAATATTATATTCAGATTTCTTTTTATTTTAAAATTTGAAGTTTTTATCGTTATCAGTTTTCACATAATTTTCTGTCAAAAATCGCATAATTTTATAAAAATTTATATTTTTTGAAAATTTTGAGAATAAAGCACTTCTGTTTCCAGATTCGTGTTTCATTTAAGGACTTTTAGAAGGATTTAATAATTGTGATAAAACAAAATATGGAATTTCATTTGAAATTGGAAAATCGAAAAATATTATAAACAAAAAGAAGCATGCTTGATATTTTTAAAAGAAATATTTTAACAGTATAACATAAAAGATTATTATAAATTAAACAAAAGAATACCATTATAAAATATTATTTAAGATTATTATTTTAGATTATTCTATAATCTAAAATTAGTCATAATATATAATAGCTTTATATTAAAGATGAAAAATAAATAAAACAAAATTAATGAAATCAAAATAGAATAATGTAAGTAAATCCAATAGTAATATTACAAAACAAATCCAATTATGCCATAATTAATCGATAATTTCTAAAATAGAAAAAACAAATTTCAAAATGCATTCCGTAAATTAATAAATAACTGAATAAAGTATAATTAAAATATAAATGAATCAAGCGACACATAACGAGATTAAATTATATAAACTGTGCACTAAGAAAAAAAAGTATCTTTTCTTATTACAAAATACAATGATATAATATTATATCATAAAATAGCATATAAAATATTTAAAAATAAATCACAATTCCAAAATATGAAATAATGTGTAAATTTTATTAAATTTTATTCATTCTATTAAATTTATTATATATATTATTTATTATATTAAATGTGAAATATATGTAAAAGAAAGAGAAAAAAATGTAAAAACAAAATATAAAAAAATATATTGACTATATTAATGATTATAATTTTCTTTAAAATTGTTGTTTTTTAAAATAAATTTCTCACAAAAAGTTCTCATAAAAAAAAGAATTATATTTAATTTATTTTTTACACAATAATCTTTATAAAGAAAAAATTTTTATACAAAACGATATTTCAATCTATATATATGAAATCATATAAATAAATCGGGCATTAGCCAAGATATTATTGGTTATTGGCATGCCTCACCGGATAACTATGATCTTCCTAATTAAGACAGGAAGGAATTTTTCTGAGGATATGAACTTCACTTCCAAATAGAGTCTCATGATGATCACATCGTAGTCCGACTGCCGACAATTACATTAATTTTCTTTTAACACCACATCTGTCGGATGCCTGTTATGACATTGAAAAGAGATCTTGCTCTCTAGTAAACGTTCTCCGCAAATAACCATAGTCTTATATAGTCTTATACATTCCATCTCATCTTTAAGAAATATACCACTTGTTACGATATCTGTCAAAAAACATTTTATAAGCACCTATTATTACCATACATCCACCGAATCATTATAATATTGTTGTGGGCGAACTATTATTTTGCTGCATGTAAAAGATATAAGGAAAGGTTAAATTAAAAATGTAATGCTTTTTCAAATATTTCATTCCATTCACTTTCAAATATTTTATTCACTTTACAATATTTACCATAAATAGACAAACAAACTATTATTAAAATCCAAACGTTTCTTTTACCATTTATAACTTGTTAGAATTTTCTTGTTATAATGTTCAGTTTCTAACATTTATATTTAGAAAACTATATATAATTGTCTTCTACAAATTAAAAAAAAAGTATATATTCTTTTTTACAAGAATTAATATGCGATTAATGTTGAACTAAGACTTTGAGACTTATATTGCAAGAAATATCTCAACTTTATTATCGTACACTTAAAATCACCTGCGAACCATGATTTTAAGATATATTCAATTGCCGTTAATAAATGTCATTCTAATGAAATGACAACACTCATTGTGTTTTTAATAGTTGTGAAAGAAATTTTGAATACTAATATTCTAAATGTCATATAAGTTTTATAAAATTAAAAATTAAACTATATATTATTGAAATAAGACTAATATTAACATTAATGATTTTTATGTTATAAAAATTTTATTATTCTTTTTACAAAAAAAAAAATCATCCGATATGTCACTGCATATCGTGCAACAAGCAATTTTAATTTAGGCAGAAGCACAGTCATTAACTTTAAGAAATTCTATTTTATCATCTTTAAACATAAATAATGAAATGAAATAATTTGGTTATTGGTTGAAGAAACTTTTGATTCAAACATTAATATAAGGTATATATAAAAATATATTGGCAATAAAATGACAATGTTTTGTCTAAATATCCATTAAGTTGTTTTCTTTCATTTTTTTTTGTTAATTGAGTTTAATGCGAACGAAAAGACAGAATCGAATATCATTATTTTTGTTCCATATATGTAAGTGAACATTATGTATGAACATGAAGTAAACATTAACAAGATAACAAAATTTATTTATTGGATACGAATTAATCTGAGATACGTTCTGTACGTCGAATGCGGTCTTTTGTAAATCGATCTCGATGGTTCTAAGATGATTTCCAGTTTCTTTCTGCGTGTCGTTAGGATAACATCTTAATAATCTGGCTTCGATGGTCCTGGAACAACTTCCTTCCTATAATTGTCGACATTGTGCATTCGTGTATAAGACCGTATCGTAATCCTTTGCTTGTCCAATGTGAATATCATGCGTTTGATGAGTTAAATAAGTCGATTGATCTAATAGTGATAGAGCAATGATTCGAATTTTTTTATTCTTGCTTTCCTCATATTATTCCTTAATATTTAAGTATAATTTTAATTTCATTTAACTTCTTTCGTGCGAAATAAAATGTGAGTATAATGCGAATTTTAACGCGAATACTTGAATTGTAGATTTAAGATGCGTAAAATTTTTTGGATCTGGATTAAACTAGGTTTAAATTTCAAGCGATAAATATAAAAGATTTTTGTAAGGATTATTATAATAATAATTGTTACATTATAAAAAAAATAATAATTGTAACTATTATAAAAATAATTGTGTTACTTTTAATTTAAATAATCATTTCATGTTATAATAATTCAAATAAAAAATAAATTAAACTATAAGATAAATATATAGATTAAGTTTAATGCGAACAAAAATATATTATTTAACTTAAGGCGTAAAATAAAAATCTCAATTTTTTTTACTTTAAAATAGATTTTGAATATCTAGAGTTTTATTATAGTTTTCGTTTTCCACTTTCATCTCTAATTTCCATTTCTGTAGTTATTCGAAACGTTTATTTCTTATTTTATTTTGTATTTATCTCTATAATTATTCTTATAATGGTTATTAAGTTTTTCTAGCTTTTCTTAATTCACTATCAACCATATGCAACATTTGACAATATGCAACAACCAATGATGACAAGAATCATTGGATGGATGCTCTATTTCTGGTGGTCAGTCAAGAGTCCGTGTTTAGGTCCGTGATTAATATTTTCGAATATTCAATCAAAGGTCTTACTTAAGGTCGAACTTATCTTTATAATCCGGCTTGGACTAGAGTCTACAACTCTGTATTCTTTCCTGTGTCGTTGGAATAAATAGATTTTCTATTAAGATGTTGTCGTAACTCTCGAATGATCACGACTGATAATAATTATTTGTCTACTAATTCTTACATGTCCAACGATATAAGTCGTGATATGAGAATGGCAATGATTCATAGAAAGTTGGATTTTTTTTAATTTCTTCTTCATTTTTATTGATCATGTGTTGAGCTCTCTTTTAAAACAATTCTTCGTATAAATTAATTATTATTGCTTTCTTCGCTTTAAATTAAACGAAAATATTTTTTTTATGCGTTATAGATTTAAAATTTACTATAAGTATATATCAAGTATATATCAGGATATGTATTAAATAATATTAAAATATAAATTAAACTAGATTTAAGTCTCATTGTTGGATTTGGATAACGTGGGATTAATTGCGAACGATTAATTATTATAAAAGATCATTGTAAAAACAATTATACACTAATTTAAATAATTATTTCATTTTATTTATTTTATTTCTATTTTTTTTGTTTTTCATAATTTATTTAACATTAATTATAATTTATTTCAATAATCAATTATTTATATTTCATATTTTTCTAATTCATCTGTATTAAGCGTTAATTTTAATGTTTCGTATTCATTTATGTGTTCTTAATTTGTTAATTTATTTTCTTAATTTTTTAGATGGTCTCGATAGTAGCGTCACCTTCTCGTGGTGAGATCTGGCAATTGGCATCATTTTTCAAAATTTTTCTTTTCAAAATTCTCTTAAAAAGAATATATGAAAAATATTTTATTAAAAAGTGATTCAATAATCTTCATTTCATTCATTCATTAATTTTTTGTTCCTTGGAAAAGATAAAAACTATGAATGAAGCTAAGAATTATGCTTTAATTTTTCTAAGTTCTAGTTTTTCTTAATTTAATGAGCTTTTGTATTTCTTTTCTTTTTTATATTACACTTTTTACATATTTATTTAGTTTCTTAAATATTATTATTTTATCGCGTTTTTAATTCTGTCTAATTTAATTAATTTTTATTGATAATTAATTTTTATTTTTAATTTATATTATATTTTTCCATTAACGGATATTCATAGGATCTAAATGTACAGAAAACTAAAATTAATATTAACTTATATAATGTTTCAAGTTTCGCGCAGTTAAGAAAATTAAATTTGCATCGTTTGAGCCAATTAGAAAGTCCTATAAATAAAAAAGCCTATAACGGATAGTTTTTTTGTAGAAGATCATCGTGACAAGATATATTATCGGTGCAAATGATTTTTCATTTATGCGGTAAATACTTCATTATATTTATTCTTACATTATGGAATTTATTAGTAGAACCTATTAAATATTGTGAAAACAAAATAAATTAATATTCCGATTTTTTTTATGTTTTTCCTTCGATCGATAGTTTTATTCTTTGAGATTACTGATGTTATTCGTATTGCACATATTATAAGTTCTAAAATTAAGATTTCAATCAATATTGTTTATTTTAATATAATTTTAATTTATATAACAGTTATAAAACAATCTATTGCATATGAATAATCTATTATGAATTGTTTTCCACATAAAATGATATTTAAAATATCTTAATACAATTATAGTTGAATAAATCGAAAACTAATATCATAGAAATTAATTAGTAAATTTAGTTTTAGTTTATAAAAATATATCGATTATTACGTTTACTATCTTAAGAAATTGTTAAAGACATGATAAAACAATAAAAATAATAAAAATATGTCAATTTTCTATCATAATAAATTATTATGATATTTTAATATTGATTAATAATTTATATGATTAATAATAAAAGTTAAAAAACAGCTGGATTATTCGTCGATATTTTACTCGAAAAATCAGATTTGATACAACCGATAGAAAACATACGTTTCCGTCGAACTTCGTAATAGTGGCAGCAGTCTTCTATACATGCGATGCGATGCGATACAGCGATCTTAACGAATTTACGTATCAAGAAGATCGATGATATTTTAAATTTTTATAATATTTTTAATCATTTATTGTTATAAAATTTATTTAAATCTTATATAAAATTCATATAAGATTATATATTTATATATGATCTTAAAAGTTAATTCTATTTTGCAGTTAGTAACTGAATAAATTCTATGATTTCTCACATTCTAATATTTTCTGATTGATTTTTGATTAAATGCGATTTTTGTAACATTTAACTGCGATCTGATCTAAACTCTATCTCAATTTTAATTTCAAACTGAGTTTTATTTCAGTTCTATCTAACGATCTGATCTGAAATTTATTTTAAGATTACGATTTTGGAAAACTGTCGGAAATTTTGATTCTTTCTCTATCTAATAGATATCTTCGGCAAAAATGCAAATTAAAACTAATGACTAAGAACTAATGACAGTATTGGAAGACGGTTTCCAAGAATGGACACTTACGAGGTTTCATTATAACGCATAAGGATCAGAATTCTTGCGACCACTTTTATTGCAAAATATTTGGCATGCAAGTGTGACTTGTGAACTAGCAATTGTTATATCTTTCGAGTGTTATTAATAGTTTGGAAAATATGAAGGAATTGTACTCGTTCGTAAATTATTAAACTATTAGAAATACTGAAGCTATTGAAAACGAAATTCAAACTATATTGACTGCTTCATAATTAATCCTGGTTTTTGTCTTTAACGATAAAAAAGATTCAAAATTTAATTTGAATGAATGTTGTGATGAAAATGCCAGATTGCGTGTGCATTATATTATATATATTTAATTTAATGACAAAAAAGAATTAGATATAATTTTTTATTTATAAAATCTTATCAAAAATGTAATAACACACTATAAAATATATGAATAATTGCAGACCTATGATTCTTAAATAAATTGTATATTAATTGTTTGAAGTATGGATCCAAAACTATCTTAGGTATTGAATTTAATTAATTTTAATATAGCCTAAAAATAATATAGTCTAATAATAAGTTATTATAATATTAAAAAATAAAGATTATATAGTATCATGAAATAAAGATTAAATAATTAGTGAATGTTTATTTAACTCATTTAATTTATTAATATTTATAATCTGTTATATAACTACTAATAACAAATTAGAATGAATAAAGAAGAAGTTATAATAAAAATTGTTACATCTGAAATTTTTCTTATAATATAATTCTTACTTCGTAAATCATCATTATCTCATACATTTTTTCGGTAATCTTTATTTTAAAAATTATATTTTATTTTATTATATAATATAATATTTTATTAAATATTATATTTTATAAATATTTTATAAATTCAAATTGCAAATGAATATTTTTTATATATTATTTTTATATATGACATGTTCTTCAATAAATAAATATCATATATTATCCTTAAACATTCGAATAAGATTAAAATATTAAATACATGTATTTAAGAAATAATTCAAAATTACACGAAAATCCGGAGTTTTTCAGAAACGAATTAAGGATTAAAAATCAAGTGAAAAGATATACAAACAGATATAAATCCAGATTATTGATTTATATTATTTTATAACATATTGATAAAATAAACGAAATATTCAAAATAAATATTAAAAAGTATTATATAAATTTAAAATTGAAAATATTATTTAATCATATAATTGAAGATTTAAATTACATAATATTTTAAATAAATGAAAATTTGTAATCAATAAATTGTAAAATTGAAAAATATTTAGATATATTTATGTTTAGATACATAGATCTATCAGAAACATTTAAATGCATTTCTACTTAACGATTGTATTGTTATTATTATTATTATTATATCATTGTTATTATATCGTATATCAACATTATATATAATATTTACGCTTATCGTATTCTTAATTATTATATTCTCCATTATATTCTCCATTAATATATTTGAGAAAAAACATTATTTATATTATAGATTTATTATATTATGGATAATAATGTATGAAAGATATGAAAAAATTTTATAAAAAATATGTAAATATTTATGAAAAATATATCCATTTTATGTATATCCATATTATATTTCTAAAAAAATAATAAAAAAGTATCAGAAATAATAAAAATTTCAGGTGAAAGTTGTATGATATTAATATTATATTGTAATGGTATTAAATTAAGTATTAATTATGGGACAACTTTGAATTATTCTATGAAACAGAAATTTTTTTTTCACAATTTTTTTTAAATTTTTAAATTTTTAAATGAAATTCTATATTTTTTATTATATATTTTTGTACTATATATTGAAACTGTTTTATATTGAAACTTTGTACTATATATTCAAAATGTTATTTATATTTTTTTTGTTGATTTATTAATTTTCAAAATTTATATGTATATGTTATATTTACATTTTACCGTTATAAATTTTACTGAATTGAAAATAGTCTAGTATGGCCAATGATTTCTCCAGATTTTTGATCATACAATTTTTTTAAGATAAGATTACGTACAAAATAAATAATTTTCAATATACATACTTTAGAAATGCAATGAAATTAGAAAAATTAAAGAATAATTAATACATATGAAGAAATAATATTTAAAATTATTAAAAAAAAACAAATTACTATTACAAAAAGATATATTTTCAATAAGACACGTTGAAAAATAATCTCTTTTGTTTCTCGTCTCTTGATATTTTTGTTTTTCATTTTTTTTACACAAAATTGATATTTCAAAACTGTCACGATATATAAATTCGATAAAACAATCTTCTCACAGTGTAACATTAATGTTAAAAGCACAAATGTTGCAGAAAATTTGTAAGTTAAGTAATTTTTAAAAACGTCTCACATCGATATAAAGATATATAATAAAAGATTCTATTTAAAAATTTAAAGATAACTTTTACCCGATAATTCAAATTCAAACTTTTATTATCATAATATATGTTCATCGATATCATAATTTGTTTCAAATACTTTATTGAATTTCTGATATTAACAAAAATAATCGCATTTATATATCTAAAATATATCCGACATATTATATATTCGAAAAATATTTATGTATAATGTAATAATGTAGAACATATAAATATTTTAATACAAAAAGTAAGTTTTAATAAATAGTTATATGTGTTTGTATATAATATATGCATATTTATTATATATTTAGTCGAATTGTATATAATTGATTAAATTTATAATCTCTATTGATCGGCGATTTTGCGTGTATCACAATTGATAAAATGAGCAAGTTACCGCACTTTTCTATTAAATCAGTTATCAATAACTTGCTTACTAAGCAATGCACAATAATTAATATATTCATATTTTAATCCATATATTTTTAATACATGCGAATATTGAGATATTGTGAGACAATATATACTTTATCAATATTAATATATAAATATCTTAATATATTTATATTTTGTTTAACTAAGTATTCAAATATGAAGATTTTATGTAAATAATTTACAATAAAGATAGAATTCACTAAATGTTATGTAAAAATAAGAAATATCATGATTCTGATTAATAATATTTAATTTTTTTAATCATTTATTTTGATATGAGAAAAATAAAATGTTCATATTTTCATGAAGTAAACGGTTCTCTTTCTTTTATTACAATACTTTTAGCTCACCATTCCAATATTACTGAAAGTTATATATTTTTAGCAAGTTTAGAAATTGATGGATATTTGCTGGATCCAATTATCCATCATTCAAATAGATTTAAATCGATATTTAATTAAAAAATAAGGTATAAATACATTAAAATGTTGATATACATGTATTTCAATATATATGTTTTAATATATTAATATAAATGTTTCAATATATGACTTAATATATTAAAAAACACGAATATATTAATTACATATGTATATTTTAGGTTATGAATAAAATGGATATTGGAATTAAATGGAGCTCAATAATTTATACTTAATGCGAACTATATTATAATAGAAATCGTGAAATACAGAAAAAGTCGCCTTGACTTATTTTAGAGACATCTTTTTATGAAAAGATCTATTGTTCTGATTCTTCTAAACAAATAAAAAGTATTTTAAACTAATAAAATGAATCATGATTTGCAAGCCGTCAGTTAACCAAATCTGCTGTATAGTTGTATATATTTTTATAAGCAATGCAAATTTTATAATGTAAATTGTGTAGTTGTATAAAGTATTTATTGCATTTATGATGTTATTTGCATATATTTTATATGATTTGCAAATGTATTTATAATTATATATTTATAATTTTATATATATATCTGCACGTTAATGATTTGCGCATATGTTTGTATTATAAGACATAGGCTGTTGTAATTCTTTGTGTTAAATGATCCGTATAATGTGATCTTCTTCTTTTATTTCACAATTTGCAGTTATGAATTATAAATTTGATATATCATCGTTTATAATAATATATCCATTTAAAACAGTTTCAAAATTAATATACAAAAATATATTATATACAATATATTGAAATTTATTTATTAAATAATTAAATCAATTTAAATTTTCGTTAGATGAAAAAGCAAAAACAATATAAAATAAATACAAGATAAATAAAAAAGTCTAAAGGAAATTTATAATGAATAAGACTTAATAAACATTTATGTACTTATGTCAAATTTGATTTTAATGTTTATTTGGATGTTGTAGTTTAGTATGTTTTTTGGGAGAATAATACAATAAATGTATAAGAGCAAATATCAAATCGATATTTTTTTCCATTTTCTTTATTACTTTTATATTAAATGTAACAGCGATGTATTATGAAGTAGATAATAGATAAACCATGATTTTAGCAGTGATAAGTCATTAATCTTGAAATCTTTCTAAAAGTTTCATTATATTTAACGATGAATTTATTTGTATTAATAAAGGATATCCCAAAATTCACTTAAGATTTGAATTTTGCGTCATGTGCGATAAAGTGTAGCCGATGAAAGAAAAGAGATAACATGACAGCTGACAATTCAGGATTATTAGAAATGGAGTGCTACGCGAAAGAGAAACGCGTTTTCATTGCTTGAACAATATTTTAAAAATATATTTATATATATATATTTTAAAAATAATGAAAAAATAAAAATAATGTTTTTCGAACAAAATCAGCGATGAACTCATTTTTATCTTAATGATTAGTTTAATCGACAAAATTGTCGCATTTAGGATGCAGAAAATCCAAGAGTAATTATCGAACAATTCACGTTCACGTATAAATTCGCATTCACAATGTATTACTGTCTGATGCGAATTTTGAAGTGGAAGCATTATCGAATCGTTGTATATTCTTCGAAAATGCGAAATCAATAATAGTTAGTGGTGCTCGTTATCGCGACATGATAATTTTTTAGCTTAAAATGCAAGATATGGAAATGGACGACATGTGGTTTCAATAAGACGATGCCAGTTGCCATAAAGCCTGAAAAACAATTCAATTACTGTATGTGTTATTTCCTGGTCATAATTTTCCGTTTTTAATCGGGAGATTAAAGTGAATTGGCCAAATCGTGCGATTTAATTTTTTTCTTGGGATTTTTGAAGTTTAAAGCTTATATTATAGCCGACAAGCCCACCTACTCCTTGAAGGAGAAAATTGAATGCTGTATCAATGAAATTCAGCCACATTTATACAAAACGATCATCAAAATTTCAAAAGAAGCGTGTGTATGTGTCAGCAAAATGTGCGTTTATCCGATATGCTATTCCATATATAATCCTATACTGTATATTTCATAGATCAATAAAAAATTTAAAATTTTTTATTACAAACTTCTGTTCTTTATCAAAATTACTTCTTGCATGAATTCTGGGACGTCCTTTATAATCAAATAAGTTACAATTATAGTACTAAAAATTAAAAGATAAATTAAATTTTTAAATGAATAGTTTTATATTTATTTGAAATAGCATTGTTGATAATCTATTAAAAATATAATCACCAACATTAAATTTTAAAAAAGAAGTTATAATGAAAATTATTGAATTTGATATTATTATTATGTTTTTACGATAAATTCAAATTATAGTAAATCGAATAAATGGAGATTATTTGTATTCGATATAGTTTTTGGAATGAAAAAAAAAAGTTTGAAAAAATTCATATATCATATATTTAGAAGAGACTGAAAATTGATATATAGGCAGATGATTTGAAACATTTTTATATTTCCCACGTTAAAAATAAAAAGAAGCGTAGATTATATCATATCACTATATATCTTATTATATATCTGTATAGATTACATTAAGTTATGATTATTTTAAATAATTTCATTACCTAAAACTAATTTATTTTATTAAAGAAATTATTTTTAGTGCTAAAAAATATAAATATTTATTTTATTTATATAAGATTTTTATCATTATATAGCGATATACATAATGATTTTTATAAAATATTATTAATTTTATGCGAAAATACAATATTATATGCCAACTTTTGTTAGTTTCAGTAAAATTAAATATTGTTATAATTACTATTTTAAAATTCTATATTTAGAGAGGTATGAGGCATATACTCAAGGAAAATTTGGTACATATATTATACATTATATAAAATAATTTAATTTTGCATAATCTATAATAAATATTCTTATATAAAGGAATAATGATAGAAATTTATATATTTTAATAAATGTATTTTAATTACATTTATTTTAATAAATGTAATTTTAATAAATGTCGTTTGAATTGAAATTTAAAAATTGTCGAATAAATTCACTTAATCACTTAATCACTTATATATTAAAAATGCTATATTGAAAGTTATTAATGAAAATAAATTAATAAGAACAAAAAGCTTAAATACAAAAATTAATTGAATAACATTATCTGGATATATAATTAAATATAAAAGTAACAGTTTCTTATTCAAATTTCATAACATCTACGAACTGAAGAAGAAAAATTATTAATGAAATATTTATTAATTTCCATAAATCTTAATTATGATATTTGTCATATTGTACGTTTCTGTTAATATAAATTAATATATTATTAATTAATATAATTAATTATAAATGAAAATAATATAAGTATTGAGAGTACATATAAAAATAAAAATCTTTAAAATTTTATATTCGAAACTAAATGAACATTTGATTTAATATCAAATATATTTTAAATAGTGGCTCATACAATGTATATGCTAGTATAAGCATTCGAACAAAATGTTTTATTATGAAATTTTTAGAAAATAAACTATTTTGTTTTTCATGCTTCTCACAAATTTATCGATCTTCTGATAAGTGAAAAAGCTTGAGACATTTTACACTGTTTATGAAAAATCTTTTAAGCACATTTTTTGGTTAAATTTAAAAAATTTATATTCGTTTTTATTAAAGAATAGAATATTAAATGTAAATATGTAAAAAGATCAAAAAAATTTTATTTAATTTCTTTTATGCAATTTTTTTCAGAAATATTAATTCTTACCAATTTCTTATATATATATATATATATATATATTCTTATTTATAGCATTTTCTTCAATATTTTATAAAAATGAAAAAAAATTTTGAATAAAATCAAAATATAAAACGAATCTAAATAAGATAAAAATAGAAAAAATAATTTATTTTAATATATAATATATAATTATTATAGTGTACAAAATATCTGAGTTAAATGAAAAAAATCTAAATATATACATATACATATATACAATGTTTATAAAAAATATTTTTGGACGATAAATTCTAAATATCAAAATAATGAAAAAATTCCTATATGTTTCATAATGACTATATTTACCATAATGACCGAGTTATAACCATTTCAGATAGAATGAAATGACAGTAAAGCGTTTTAGTGTGCTACATTTACATTATAATATTGCAATGTATCAATGAAATAATAATCTTGTATTTTTTATATATTATTTATATAAAATTTTTGTGAACTCTATTATAAAAAATCTGTTATTTAACAATTTATTGCGAAAAAATTATAACAAACTTTATTATATAATACGTTTTTAATAAGCAAATTAAAAAAAATTAAATTAATAAATAAATCTTTTATATCATTTTATTCAAATCCACAAATAAATCGTTGACATTCAATGACACTCAATCTGACTATATGAAATTTACAAAATCCTATATTTCAAATTAAAATGTTGAATATATTTTTTTACAATTATTTATTTGTTGGACGGTGAAACTAATAAATAAAAATGTATGGTTTTATTTCAATGAATATATTTAATTATAATAATTGCATAATATCTATTCGCAAAACATTTGAAATGAATGTATTGAAAAAATAGAAACCAATTATGAAATTGTAGTATTGTTGGCAATATTCAATAATGAAATCACAAATAAAATTTTAGTGAACTTTAAATTCTATAACAATATATAATTATTTATTTAACTTATTTCTTTATTACTTTTGTAATATTTTTACGAAAATGAAACAAAGATTGAATAATTTTTGTATATTTTATAATGTGATATAAAAAAAAACAAGAAACAAAAATTTCTTTTTAAATAAAGATTGAGAAATATTTTCTTAAATTTTGTACTTTTTGGATTGTGATAAATGTATAATTTTAATATTCTTATATTTAGTATTTAAAATATAATTATTTTCTTTTATTTTTCATTGTTTGTTATTAAGAAACGACAAATATTAGTAATTAGTTATTAAATTAATAATTACTAATACTAGTAATTAAATTATTATTATCATTTAGTTCAAGAGAATTTTATGTATTTTTTTAAATTTTACAATATGATTTCTAGCTTTTTCTGATAATAAATTTTCTCATAAACAAAAAGATGAAATTTTCAATGTTATTAATAAGAATTGAATGTTTGTAATGACAATGAATTCACTTCAAATTTTTTAAATCATTTTTTTTCGAGAATGTATACTAATAATAATATCTCCTCAAAAAAGTAGTTTTTCTCATTTTCTGTCAATATTATAAATAATATCAAATATTTTTATTACATTATCTTTATTTTGTCAATTTTATAAACAATATCAAATATGTTATTGATTTAATTTGAAATGTGATTTTTGAGAGAATGTAGCTTGCAGAATCTAACAAATTAAATATCAGAAATTATTATAACATGACTTTTTATTTTCTTCTAAATCAATAATTATTATAATTGTTATGTTCATTTGATTAAATTTTTTCTTATCATTAACATAAAATATTGATACTACATAAATATCTGATGCTTCTTTTTTCGGTACAATTTCTAATTAATTTTAATTTTGCTATATTATGATATTTAAATTTTTTAAAATAATAAGTTTTCTAATTTTCATAGAATAATCATAGAAATGATTTGATTACAGTGATTTTAATGATTTTAATGATAACTGATTTAATTCATATTAAATCATTTCATTTACAACTATTTGTTATCATGTATGAACTTAATAAAAAATAAAAGGATTCTTATTTAGCAAAATATATTTCTATATATGCACTATCCTTAATATAAAATAATTTAAAGAGTTTGTAAATAATTTATGAGATAAAAATATAATTTTATGTTATAAATTTTTATATTAAATTATATTTTTATTTCAATATTGCATCAATAATCTAATATTCTGATAAAAAAAGTTTATAATTAGGAAAAATTAGAAATTCAAATGTTACAAAAATTATAGAAACTATTTAAACAGAAATGATAAATGAAATTTTGTAAATAATGCTCCAATCTCACTTCAATTACATCCAAATAACGATTTTTGGAAATAATGTTTAATTGGAGCAAATTCGATGTTACAGATAATCACTTAGATTACAATATTCTTGTGGTATTTTTGAGATTATGTAATATAACTATATTGTATTTTTTTGATGATTTCATTTTTCTTCGTGAACTCATATAAATCGTATTTTACTGTCAGTAAATAAATGCATTGTTTTACATTTTATTTTGCGAATTGTGTTTTGTTTTTCGAATGACTATGAATCAATTGAATTTGAAGTGTAAATTTGACGCTAATTTTAAATTTATCCAAAAAGAAAAGTTTTGACACATTTAAGATCTTTTGTCCATTTGTTCTATTCATTTCTTTATGTGTTATATTGAAAAGACAAGAAGATTTAGTATGCGTAAATGATAATTCTATATTTTCGAATTTTTTTCTTTATTGAGAATGAATATTTTAATAGATATCAATCTGATACATTATCTATAAAATATTTTGGCAAGTTCAAGATTTATGGCACAGTGTAAAAACTAGAAACTACATCATTTAATTAAAATTATCCAAAATTCTGATGAATAAAAATGAATGAATATTTCACAAAAATAACGATTGTTAACGTGTTAATAATAAACATGATCTGACGATACTCGTAATATATAGTTTTCAATATTTAAATTTGCTCAATACTAGACTGATAATAAATGAGTTATCTAATATTGCCAAGAAATATTTCTTGCCAAGAAAAATTAAGAAAATTCTGAAATGTTAATTAAATATGATTAATAAAAATTATTAAAAATATGAAAAGTATGAAAAAGATATATGTATATATTTCTATATTGCGAATATCGCCCAAATAACGATGCTTGAAATTATTTTACAATTTCGGACTTGTTGAAAAAAACTGAATATATATTATAATGTAATATAATATTATAAATATATATAATAATATAAATATATAATATATATATTATAAATATAGTAATATTGTAATATAATATACAAAGTAAACGCATCTCTCGATTTACTATTATAAAAATATATACATTATTATATAATGATAAATAAACTATTAATATTTTTTTAATTTTTACATTGATACATATATATATATATATATATATATATATATATATATATTAATAAAATTTTAAATGAATTTTTTTTTTTAGATTCTCATCGAATTAATGAAAATCAACGATGGTTTGTGTCATCGATGATTTGTAATTGCCGTTCTATAATGACAATAATTATAAAAGAAAAATGGGATAAAAAATTTCTGAAATAAGACCATAACTGTAATAAAATTTTATCATATTCTCGTAATATAGAACTTATTAATGGATTAAAATCAATAAATAAATATATATATATATATAATAAGAAATATAAAAAATATAAATACAAGGATATTAAAATCACACATAGAATTTATATTTTTCTACATATAAAATACTAAAATTCTTCTGAAAGAATTTTTTTTTCAACAATTTTTCAACAAATTTACAAGAAAAGAATTTTTGTTCTTTCATTTCTTTTTCTTATTTTCTATTTTTTTGCATATTATATTATGAAAATAGAATTTTTAGAATCTTTTTATTCATATGAAAATTGTAAAAATATGAATAAGTTTATTTACTTATAACAATGTATTTATTTTATTAAAACTATATTATTTTTTAATCTTTGTTATCTTTGAAAAATTTTACAAGTTGAATAAATTATAAAAGTAGTAGAAAAAATTAGAAAAAAGTAGAAAAAATTATAAAAGAAATACATCAATTATCAAGTACAGACGAAATTTATATATAACATAAAATGCAATCATATATTTCCTGTAAACTTATAATTATAATGAATTCTCATAATAAAGACCATTTTTTTCAACATATTCTTCAAATTACAAGGTATTTGATACATAGCAATATATAGAATTCTATAATTTTGTAAAATAATATTATTTAATATAGAGAAGAAATATAGATAATTTCATAGTGGATAGCTGTAAATATTATTAATATATTAATCTAAAAGTAAATTTAGAAATAATTGCAAACAATTTCGTGAAAAATACAACATTTTTTAATCAAAACGAACAAGAAATACGATTATTCGAGAAATATTTTTACGAATAATATAATACAATAAATATAAAAAATTGTAAATGTTAATGCACCAAGTTTATATTAGTATTGTTTTAAGTATATGCGTATATAAAAGATGTTCATGCAAGAAGTAATTTTAATTGAAAATATAGATTTACAATTAAAAATTGTAAATTTTTTATGTATTTTTCATTTATTGATTCATAAAGTGTACAGTATAGGATTATGTATGGAATAGCCTATCGGATAAATAGTCTCCACGCTTTTACTGGCACATATGCACTTTTTTGGTGAAATTTTCCATGATCGTTTTGTATAATGTATCTGAATTTCATTGATACAGCGTTCAATTTTCTCCTTCAAGATGTGAGTGATCGTGGGCTTGTCGATATAAATTTTAAACTTCAAAAAATCCTAAGAAAAAAGTTCAATCGTTAAATCGCACGATCTGAGTAGCCAATTTTGATTACCAAAATGAGAAATTACGATTAGAAAATGACTAATGCAGTAATTAAGTTGTTTTTCGGACTGCTTGTTGAAACCATACGTCATCCATATCTTGCAATTTACATGAGGTACAAAAACTGGATTATCATGTCGCGATAACGAGTACCATTAAGTTGGTTATTGCCTAACCAGCCACATTTTCGAAAAAGAATGGTCTGATGAAGCCTCTAGCCCAAATCCTCACCAAGTGACACATTTTGAATGCATTTGTTTCTTAATAATTACTCTTGGATTTTGAACTCCAAATGCAACAATTCTCTCATCATCAATCAAAAATGATTTTGTTCGAACTATAGCTGTCAAACCTTTATTATTTTTAAAATATTACTCAACAATGAAAACGCGTTTTTCGGATAATGTTTCATTTTTAATAGTCCTAAACTATCAGCTGTCTCGCTTTTTTTTTCTGTCTTTTTGACAATACTTTATCCCACAAATGGCATAAAATTCAAATCTTGCGTGAATTTTGGAACATCCTTTATTAAAATATGATTAGCGTTATTATTATTTGTTTATATAAGCACAGAGTTTAATATAATACATGATATTTTCTCCAAATTTATTTAAGAAATATATATTTCGTGTTCAATTATAATAAATTAGAAACATCGTCAAACTTGTTAGAAGCGTTAAACAAAACGTCAAATAAAAAAATTATAAGATACATAATATAGGCTCTTCTACATTCTACAAAAATTATTTTTATAAATAACTACTATATTAACTTCTATCGTGAAATAAAATTATTATATCTTTATATTTTTTATATTATATACAGAATATATAGATTCATATGTAATACTAAGATTTTATAATTAGAAATAATCGCATATTTTCTTCGAGAATTGGATATTTGCTACTTAAATAATTCCATTAGAAACGAGATAAGATCTATATTAATATATCAATTATGTTAAAATTTATTTTGATTTACTTTTATGAAAGATTATTTTTATATATTTTTATATATTATTGAATTCTGCATATAAAGAAAAATTATGAAAAATTATTTGTCATTTTAATTGTTGATTTGACATTTGATCATTGGTCTTGCGACATAATTTTGCATTTTCAGTGTTTAACAATCATTAAAAAGAATTATCAAAATTGAATTGGAGCACAATTTTCAAAATCAAAGTATTTTTTTATTCTATTATATAATATGCATTATGAAAAGATTAAAAAAAAATTGGGTCACAAACGTACTGTTTTTTAATTTTATGTAATTATTTTTTTATTTATTTATATTTTATTATTAATTTATTTAAATTCATTTTATTTATAGAATATCTCTTTTTTTATAAATTGCTCATTTACAAAATAATTTTTTTTATATTATATTCTATATTATATTATACATTTTTTTATATAAATATTATTTTTAATATATTTTCTTTTAAAACTATTTAATGATTTTTAGAATTTTCAAATCTATTTCTTAATATTATTTATAATTAAATATTCTATTGAAAAAATTTCTATGCTCATATTATAATACATTATAATATATATATAATATGTATATATCATAATATAATATAATATTATAATACATTAAGAGATTGCTACATGCAAGATTGCACAATTTTATTATATCTATGATGACAAAATTTCTATATAATAAATTTTATGACAAAAATTAGAATATGTTCATGGATTTTCATCACAGATTTTAACCAAACAGTAATATATAAATTTTTTTAAAATGTGAGCACAATCAATATAAAATGCGATATCTTTTTTTTTTAATACGAAGCAAACTTGATATAAATAATTTGGTTATTAAAAATTGCATTGAACTGATACTAAAAAACTTGTATATAACATGTTTCTTTTATTACGATATATATAATGAACTCAGGAAGTTTTCTTTTATCAATAGAACTAGATGCAGATTTTAAAATTAAAATTAAGAAAATTCATTTATTTTATAAATACATATTTAATAAAAAAAATCATCTTGTAAATTTGTAACTTATAAAAAAAACCTATTCTATAAATATGTATCTCATAAAAAAAACATTCTATAAATAAGTGTATTATTAAAATATAAATATACTTTTTTTTAAAAAAAAACGACACATTTATAACTTATGATTCTTTTTAGATTCTTGTTTTTTGTAACAAAGAAAAACAAAAAATTGATATCAAAAATTACATATAAAATCAATTTTGTAATTATTTTTTTTAAAGGATCTCTACCGATCCGAAGAAATCATCTATAATCATTTATAATATATGCGATTATAATATTTTTTTTTCATAGTTTAATAAATTATAAATGAAATGTTGAATTTATCAATTTTTAAACATAGTTAAATATACGTCTTGATATTTTAATAGTTTATTTTAATTTAATTTATTCAACTCAAGTTCAATAAAAAATCTAATAATTAAAATAAAATAATGAAACAAAAATTTTTGTTTTATATTCTTATGAATTAATTTTAATTAGTTAAATTAAAATTTGATTGCTTATACTGTAATAATTATTCATCTAATTATTTATTTAATTGTATTTACAAATTAAATTTATTAATTAATTTATTAATTATATATAAAAATATGAACTTTACAATTTTTAATTTACGTAATATAATATGTTTTATATTGTAGAAGAATATGCAATATAATAAAAGACATTATTATATTCATATAAATGGACAAAATTCAATTATTCAATATCAAAATTTTTTGCGAATAATTTAAAAAATAAAACTTATCGAATTACATTAAAAAAAAGGTTATTTAAAATGACTGTAGAAAAGGTATCTTCTCTTTAATTTCGACATTCTTATATATACAGAACAAAATTTGGGAAAATAATTTTTTTGTATAGTAATATAATAATACAAAGATTCCCATATCTATATTCTGTATTATACGAATATCTTAATATATGGACGTTCTATTATCTGTATATTTTCTGTACAACGTTTTGTAGCAATGTTTAAATATAATATACTTAATTAATATAATTAAATTACTTAAATTGTTAATATACTTAATTAATATACTTAAATTATAAACATAATAACAAATATAAATATAATAAATATAATAAATATTTTCTTGTGTTCAGCCGATTAATATAATAATATAATATATAATCGTCAATTCTGAAGCAGAGAACGATATCACAATAGCAAGTAATCGAAAACGTAGTTTTAGTTATTCAACAAAAGAAATACAAAATAATTAAAAATCTTGAAAGTGCAACAAATTAGCAAGAATATATAATGTTGGCAAATCTGGAATCACAGATATTAAAAAACAGAAAGGCAATATTGAAAATTATATACAGAATATAGATTCGATGGTTTGAGGCGCAACAGAAATGTAATTCCTTACGCAGCTGCTTGTAAAACATTTATGTGACTTGCCTGCTAAAAAGATATAGGATCCTTAGATGTTGAAAGAAACTATCAATTCTTTTTCATTTCTATTTGAATAATGTTTAATGCAAAAGCAAGTAATTGTTTTATTATACGAAAATCCCATTATCCGGTTTCTGCGATTACAGGAGTCTATTGTACACCGATATATATAATTATTTTCTGTATATAGTTGGTATTCATTTTACAATAATTACAAAAAATGATTGCTATTATTATATAGAAACCTGTTTATTTTATATATATATATAAAATATGTATAAATATATTAACATTTCTCTTGTTTACATAATGGTTCAATTAATATCATTTTCAATATTTATTAATAGAGTCTAGATATTTTATAAATCCTTCGAAATTGATGAACAATGAACAATGTAATATTATTAGTGAAATAATTAAATATTATTGTTATATTGGATAATAATATTGTTATTATTGAAAATTCAGTTATTATAATTTTGAACTTTTATACATTATTTTTGTATTTTATATATTTAAAAATTTCGCAAATAAAATGCACAAAATGTGATATTAGTTTTATTAACATATATTTAGTTAATATATATATATGTACTTTAAATACCGATAATTGCAAAGTATACGGACAGTAAATAAGCGATTATATATTAATATTATCACAAACGCACACACTGTCGTAAATAAATAGTCAAAATTCAATAATAACAATAATTTTATGTAAATATCTGGAAAAACGAATTTAAAATAATTATGATCACAATCATTATAATCATTAAAATTGAGACATAAACTTTCGATCAAACTATCACACATATTGTGCTATTATAATAATCAATTTCAAAAAAATGTAACACTAAAATATATTTGTTAGTAATATTCATCTATAAATTTATAATAAGTGACGAGATAAACATATTGAGGATATAATAATTACCTTTCTAATTCTTATATTTAATTGCATAATATTTTGTAAATATTTATTTGTTAATATGTTCCAATTTGAAATTTGATTATTATTACTCAGTTAATACAAAATTTATAAAATTTCTTTTCTTTTTTTTTTTTTATAATGGAAAGTGAATATTTTCCCATATCATTTCTATTAATAAATGCGTCAAGAGCATTTTTTACAAGAGCATTATTAAACATGTTACTACTTTTTCATATTTTATTTTATAATATTCATTATATTCTAAAGTTATTATTGTCATTTTATATCTAATTATATTTTTTTTAATTTGAATAAAATATCCAAATAGTTTAGTTTTCGAAAGCTAAAACTCTGTTATTTTCCACGTAATTATTAGTAAGCATATTTTCATTTAATGCTTTATTAACCTTTAATAATATTACATTCATTGATCTAGATTCGGTTACATTTTTGATACTTATCTATTGAATTTTAAAGATGTACGCTTTTGTTTATGTTCGCATCCGCTATAATAATATTGTAATGGTTTTAGTGGATGTAAACTAATAGTTGGGAATGCCCTTCGACAGATTTGCAATAAATATATATTTCTTAAAAATGAATGGACTGTATAAGTAGTTCTTGCGTCAATTAGAAAATTGGGTTTTTCACAAAATCGTAGCAAATAATTATATTCTAGGATTAAAACACAGTGAAATATTAGAATAAAACTAATGTAACTCTATCCGACTATGATGTGTTCACAATGAAATCTTCTTAACGAGACGTGCGTGCCTTCAGAAAGATCCCTTTTTAATTTAATTGGGTCAAAATTTCTCGGTAGAATACACCAATAACTAATAATATCGCTGCCGATTCGCAATTGATATCCATCAAATTCAAAGAAATTCCTCGCTTGCGTGGTGATCCGCATAAAAAGATTTTATGATAAACAGATAGGCGCATCTCTCTTATAGATTCGCGGAACTAGAACAATATTATTTGTTTTGTCTTTGAATCAGCCGTATTTGAAATATGTCATCGTTAGGATCGGTTCAGCTGATCTGAAATACGTCAAAAATATACAATTATAAGTGTTGGCTAAATTCTCAAAGACAATCTTCTCATATCACATCGTTCTGATTTAAACTTAATAGAGACTCATGCGCGGTAAAAACAAAAAGAATTTTTATATGAAAAATTTTTCCGAATGTAATGTTTATAAATCTCGTGAATAAGGCTCGCAAACAGTTTATGTTTAGATCATTTCAGAATATTTTCATTTTTCTTATTCTATGCATTCTATTCAGTTATTTTATCACATGTTTTATCATTTCTAATTCTATATAAATTCTTTTTATTTTCATAATCATATTTTTTTTCTTTCGAGATTCTTTTAATCTGCATTTTTATATTATTGAAAAAAATAATACTCGATTCATTTTTATTTTCTTTAAATCTATTAAGCGATTTTGAATCTCTCATTATATCCCAGTATATGTAATTTCTTAATTTTGTTATCTAATTTTCATTTACGTTCTTTTAAAATTTGTAAATATGTTTTATGCATAATTTAAATATATTTAAATAATATAATTAAAATATGATTTTATCAAATATCAAATACATAAATATTATTAATATATAAATTAATAGATAAATCTTTTATATCATTTTATTCAAATCCACAAATAAATCGTTGAATGATAATCTGAAATTATATGAAATTTACAAAATATATGAAAAATATATGAAATTTACAAAATCCTATATTTCAAATTAAAAAGTTGAATATATATTTTTTTACAATTATTTACTTGTTGGGCGGTGAAACTTATAAATATATGGATGAAACTAATAAAAATTGTATGGGTTTATCTGAATGAATATATTTAATTATAATAATTGCATAATATCTGTTCACAAAACATTTGAAATGAATGTATTGAAAAAAAATAGATACCAATTATGAAATTGTAGTATTGTTGGCAATATTCAATAATAAAATCACAAATAAAATTTTAGTGAACTTTAAGTTTATTTCTTCTTTAACTTTATTTCTTCTTAATATTTTTACAAAAATGAAACAAAGATTGAAATTTTTTTATATTTTATAATATGATATAAAAAAAATAAGAAATAAAAATTTCTTTTTAAATAAAGATTATTTTTTTAAATTTTGTACTTTTTGGACTGTGATTAATGTGTATTATTCTTACATTTAGTATTTAATATATAATTATTTTCTTTTATTTGTATTTATATATATATATATATATATATATATATATATATATATATATATATACCTCTTATTCATATAAATAAATATATAATTTTTATTATTAGTATAAATTTTATATACAAATATTTTAATTATTATTTTATAAACATTATATAAAAAAAAAAAAAAAAAAAAAAAAAAATTAAAATTATAATTTAAATTTAATTATTTAAATTTATACTAATATAAAAAATTATGTATTGAAATATATGAATAATAAATTAAAAATAAAAAATATTAGTATATAAAATAAATTATATTATGGTTTTTAAATTAATTGTATTAATAATATTATATATAAAACATATAATTATTAAAAATAAAAGAAAAATTATATTTAATAAATAATTCTGAAACAATGAATGAAAGTTCTATTCGGAAATTAATTCTAGTAAAGATAAATATGAGTGCCAGCAATAGCGGTTAAACTCGATTTATAAATTAATTAATTCTAATAAAATTAATATTAAAGGTAAAATTATAATTAAATATATTAGATTTAAAGTGAAATTTAGAATTAATCATTAATAATTATAATTTATGATGGTAGAAATTAAAAAGTTTAGTAAAAAACTAGGATTAGATACCCTACTATAAAAAGATAAATAAAATTGTTAAGCTATTAAATGTTGAACCATTAAAATTAAATAATATGGCGGCTTTTTATATCTAATTAGAGAAACTTGTCGATTAATTTGATAGTCCACGATAAGAAATACTTGAGTTAAAATTTATGTATTGTTGTTTTAATTAGCTTGAATTAATTTGGGTTAGAGATATTTTAGATAATAATAATTCAAATCAAAATGTAGTATATTCAAGGTTTAGATGAGTTTCAATAAATTTAATTTTTGGAATATTTATTTTAATATAAATATGAAAGAGAATTTAAAAGTAAATTAAAGTAATTTCTTTAATTGAAGGTAGTTTTAAAAAGTGTACAAATCGCCCGTCAATTTCATTTAAAAATTGAAATAAGTCGTAACATAGTAAAAGTACTGGAAAGTGTTTTTAGATTTTAAAATTTTAGTTTAAGTAAAACATTTCTTTTACATTGAAAAGATTAAAATAATTGTTTAAAATTTTAAATTGATATATTTAATTTTTATATTAGTATTAAAAATATCTATAATTTTTAAAAGTTTATAAAATTTTTATGTTTAATTAATTATTTAGAAATAATTATTTAATTAATAATTTAAAGTAATGTGAATGAATATTTTTAAATAAAGAAAAGTAGAATTATTTTTGTACCTTTTGTATCAGGGTTGATTAAAATTTATTTAATAAATTTAAATATCTCGAAAATAAGTGAGCTAAATTTGTAATATTTTTTTTGTTGCAATAAAATTATAAATATAAATTTAGAGATTAAATGTTATTCGAACTTATTAATATCTAGTTTTTTTAGAAATAAATTTAATTTAGATATAAAATTTTTAATACCTTAAAATTTATTTATAGTATTAATTTTTATATTAAAAATTTATGGGATAAACTATAAATTTATTTATAAAAATTTTTGATTTTATTTATAATATTATGAAGTTAATATTTTTTATTAATATAAAAAATTTAATAATTTAGTTATTAATTTTTAAAAATTTAAATTTTGAATTTTATTTATTCTATAAAAACATATATTTTAATTTTTAAGATATAGTGATAATGATTAAATTAGTAATAAAAGTATATTTAATAATATATAAATTATTTATATATATATAATTTAAAGGAACTCGGCAAAATTGATTATTCACCTGTTTAACAAAAACATGGCCTATTGAGTATAATTTTAGGTCGATCTGCTCCATGAAATAAATTTAAATAGCTGCAGTATATTGACTGTACAAAGGTAGCATAATAAATTGTCTTTTAATTGAAGAATTGAATGAATGAATTGATGAAATAACAACTGTCTCTATTTTATTTAATGAATTTAAATTTTTAGTAAAAATTCTGAAATTTAATTATGGGACGATAAGACCCTATAGAATTTTATTTAATATAATTATTTATTTAAAAATTATTTGTGAATATATAATTAATTTAAATTTGATTGGGAGGATTGGTAAATAAAAATAACTTTATCTAAAAATTAATTTTGATGAAAAGATTTTTTTTGACTTATAATTTATGATTAAAAGAATAAATTACCTTAGGGATAACAGCGTAATATCTTTTGATAGACCACATTGATAAAGATGTTTGCGACCTCGATGTTGAATTAAGAGAAAAGTTAAACGCAGGAGTTTAAAATTTTAAGTCTGTTCGACTTTTAAAATCTTACATGATTTGAGTTCAAATCGACGTAAGTCAGATTGGTTTCTATCTATAATAAAATTAAAATTATTTGTACGAAAGGACTTTAATTTTTAAATTATTTATATTATTAATTAATGAATATATTAATTTGATTATTTTAGCATAAAAGTGCATTAAATTTAGGATTTAATAATATTAATATATAGATTAATAAATAATAATTTGAATTTTAATTAATTTATTAATTTTAATAGTAATAGTATTAATTAGAGTTGCATTTTTAACTTTATTAGAACGAAAAATTTTAGGTTATATTCAAGATCGAAAAGGTCCTAATAAAATTTTTTTATTTGGATTATTTCAACCTTTCAGAGATGCATTAAAATTATTATCTAAAGAATGATATTTTTTTAATTATTCTAATCTTTATATTTATAGACCAATAATAATATTTTTTTTATCATTAGTTATGTGAATTTTATATCCTTGAATTAGATGTATATATAATTTAGAGTTTAGAATTTTATTTATATTATTAATTTTAGGATTAAGAGTTTATCCAGTTTTGTTTGTTGGATGAATTTCTAATTGTAATTATGCTATTTTAGGTTCAATACGTTTAGTTTCAACAATAATTTCATTTGAAATTAATTTATTTTTTTTAGTTTTTAGATTAATATTATTAATTGAAAGATTTTCATTTAATGATTTTATTAATTATCAAAAAATGATTAAATTTGTAATTTTATTATATCCATTATATTTAATAATATTAACAAGAATATTAATTGAATTAAATCGTACACCATTTGATTTGATTGAGGGAGAATCTGAATTAGTTTCAGGGTTTAATATTGAGTATCATAGAAGGATATTTGTATTAATTTTTTTATCTGAATATATGAATATTATATTTATAAGAATAATTTTATCAGTTATATTTTTTGGATTTAGTTATTGATCATTAAAATTTATTATAATTTATTTATTTCATATTTGTTTAATTATTTGAATTCGTGGTATTTTACCTCGAATTCGATATGATAAATTAATATATATATGTTGAACAGAAATGTTAATATTAGTAATAATTTATTTAATATATTTATATTTTATTAAAGAAATTATTTTATAATAAGTATAAATAAAGTTAATAGAAAATTTTATTTCTATATTATATTTTCAAAATATATACTTATTCAAGTTCATTAACTTTAATTAAGAGTAAAATTTAAATTTATTTAAATGATTTTCAAATTAAATTTTCTCATAATTTTCTTAAATAAAAAGATATAAAGAAATATAAGAAATATGTTGTAGTAAAAAATATATTAATATAAATAAATGGATATTCAATTAATTGTTTACCCAATCAAGTTAATATAATAAAATTATTAATAAATATTCAATAATAAATTTTATTAAATAAATTAAATTTATTATTTATTAATTTATTATTATATAAAATAGTAATATATAAAATTAAAATTGATATAACTAGACCAATTACTCCACCAAGTTTATTTGGGATTGCACGTAAAATTGAGTAAGCAAATAAGAAATATCATTCTGGTTTAATGTGAGTTGGTGTATTTATTGGATTAGCAATTTTAAAATTATCAGGATCTCCTAAATAATAAGGATATTGAAAATTAATTATTATAAAAATAAATAAAATAATATAAAATCCTAATAAATCTTTAATAGAAAAATAAGGATGGAATGAAATTTTATAATTATTATAGTTTGATCCTAAAGGATTTGATGATCCAGTTAAATGTAATGCAAATAAATGAAGGATTACTATAAATAAAATTACTAAAGGTAAAATAAAGTGAAGTGAAAAAAATCGATTTAATGTTGCATTATTAATTGAAAATCCACCTCAAATTCATAAGACAATTGTATTCCCAATATATGGAATAGCAGATAGTAAATTTGTAATTACTGTTGCACCTCAGTATGATATTTGACCTCATGGTAGTACATATCCTATAAATGCAGCAGCTATAGAAATTAATAGAATTAAAATTCCAATTCCTCATACACTTGATAATTTATATGAACAATAAAATATATTTCGTCTAATATGAATATATATTATTATAAAATAAAATGAGGCACCATTTATATGAATTAAACGGAATAATCATCCTGAATTTATATCTTTTATAATATTAGTAATTGATCAAAATGCAATATCAATATTTGGACAATAATGTATAGATAAAATAAAACCTGAAACAATTTGAATTATTAAAAAAATTCCTAAAATTGAACCAAAATTTCATATATAATTAATATTTATTGGTGTTGGTAAATAAATTGTTGATATAATTATTTTTAAAAATTCATTTGAATTAAAAAAATTTTGATATTTTTTCATTATGTTAAATATTTATTTTTTTTTACGTAAAGTTTTTTTTTCAATGTAAGTTATTTTTGTTATTAAAAATAATGTTAAAATTAATATAAAAATTATTATTAGGAATAATATACAGTTTATTTCTTCATATAAATTTCCAATATCTATATTTTTAATAGATATTTCACATAGTTTTCTATCTTTTGTTATATAATCTGAAAGTTTTAATGAAAGAAAAAAAATAGTAAAAATTCTATAAACTAAATTGGCTTTTAATTTTAATTTTAATGGTTCATTTATTAATGAAACAAAATAGGAAAATATAATTAATATTCCTCTTAAAAAAACAATTAATGTTATTATAATTAATAATGAATTTAATGAATTAGATATAAATAGAACTATAGCTAGATAAATTGAATAAAAAATTAAATAAATTAATATAATTGTTGGATTTTTATATATTAAATTAATGTATACAGCTATAACTAAAGAAATAATTATTGATATTATTGTTTTTGAAATAAGTAAGATTAATGTTATAATTAATTTATTTAAATTTCATGTTGAAAATTTTATTATTAAGATTTATTTTTTTTTTCAAAAAATAGTTTAATTTAAAATGATAATTTTGGGAATTATCGATATTTATATTTTTTATATTTATAAATTTTTTTGAAATTTTAAATAAATTTAGCTAAAATAAATTAATTTATATTTTTAATTTACAAAATTAATGTTTTTGTTTAAACTATTTAGCTTTGAAATTTAAATATTAAAATTTATTAAATTAATATTTATTATAGTTTTATTATTTTTTATTTTTTTATTATATTATAATGTTAATTTTTTAAGATTCTTAATTTTAATTGAATTTATAGTAATTACAGTATTATTTTACATTATTGATAATGAAATTAATACTTGATTATTTTTAATTTTTCTTGTATTTTCTGTTTGTGAATTAGTTTTAGGTTTGTCACTGTTAGTAAGAATAAATTATGAATTAGGGCATCAAAAATTAAATATAATAGATTTAATTTATTAAATATATTTTATTTTATTTTATTTTATATCATGATTGTTTTTATATTCATATATTTATTAGTTTTATTTATAAAAAAAATTCCTAATTTAAATGTAATTATTGGTAATTTAATTATAATTATTTTATGATTAAACTTACCTTGATTTAATTGAATTGAATGAATTAATATTTTTTGTAATTTAAGATTCAATAAATATTCATATGGATTAATAATATTAACTATATGAATTTTTGGATTAATTTTTATATCATTAAATATAGGAACACATTGTTTATTAATAAATTTAATGTTAATAATTTCATTAATATTAGTTTTTATATCAATAAATTTATTAGTATTTTATTTATTTTATGAATTTGGTTTATTATTAATTTTTTATATAGTTGTAAAATGAGGGTATAGAGAAAATCGTTGATTATCTGGATTTTATTTAATATTTTATACAATAATTTTCTCATTGCCAATATTATATATTATTTATTATTTATATTGATTAAGATCAAGATTAAATTTTATATTAATAGAAATAATAAATTTAAAATTAAATTTATTATTATTTATTTATTTATTAATATCATTTTTAGTGAAAATTCCCATTTATTTATTTCATGGGTGACTATTAAAAGCTCATGTAGAAGCCCCCTATTATGGTTCTATAATTTTAGCTTCAATTATATTGAAATTAGGAGGTTATGGGATATTACGTTTAATATTTATTTATAAAAATGAATTTATATTTTTTCAAAAGTTTATTATTATTATTAATTCATTTGGAATTTTAATTTTAAGATTAATATGTTTATCACAATTTGATATAAAATCAATTATTGCTATTTCTTCAATTGTTCATATAGGAATTATAATTATAAGAATAATAACTTTTTTTGATATTAGAATTATAGGTGGATATTTAATAATAATTTCTCATGGATTAAGATCTTCAGGTTTATTTTTTTTAGTTAATGTTATTTATAGGCAAACTAATAGACGATTAATGTTTGTTAATAAAGGTATAATTAATTTTATACCAAGAATATCATTATTATGATTTATATTATGTTCATCAAATATAGGGTCACCAGTTTCTTTAAATTTAATTAGTGAAGTTATATTAATTATTGGTTTAGTTTCTTGAATAAAATTTTTAATATTAATTTTAATTTTATATTGTTTATTTAGATTTATTTATTCAATTTATTTATTCATGTTTATTAATCATGGAAAAATTTTTTTAGTTTTTAAAATTAAAAATGGTTTATTAGTTGAATATTTTATTTTAATAATACATTGAATTCCTTTAAATTTAATGTTTTTAAAATTATATTTTATTTAATAAATTAATTTAATTTTATTTAAATAGTTTAAAAAAAATATTGATTTGTGGAATCAATGATATAATTTAATTTATTTTAAATTATTATAAAAATATTTATTTGTGGAATTTTATTATTTAAGTTTAGTTTTTTAATAATATTATTTAGATTATATTATTTATATTTAAATAAATTTATAATTTTTGAATGAAATATCTTTAGATTTAATTCAATAAAATTTAATTTTTTACTTTTAATTGATTATAAATCTTTAATGTTTATTTTTTTAGTTAGAATAATTTTTTCAATAATTATTATTTACAGAATTAGATATATAGATTTAAGAGATTTAAAAATAAATCGATTTTTTTATTTAATAATTCTATTTTTAATTTCAATATATATATTAATTTTAAGACCAAATATATTATCAATTATTTTAGGATGAGATGGTTTAGGATTAATTTCTTATTGTTTAGTTATTTATTATATAAAAATAAAAGCTTTTACTTCGGGAATAGTTACTATTCTTTTAAATCGATTAGGTGATATTGGATTATTAATAATTATAGGTTTAATAACATTTTATGGAAGATGAAATTTAATATTATATAATATAAATGAATTTATAATGATTTTTTTACTATTAATAGCTTTTACAAAAAGTGCACAAATTCCATTTTCAACATGATTACCAATAGCAATAATGGCTCCAACACCTGTTTCTTCATTAGTTCATTCATCTACATTAGTTACAGCAGGAATTTATTTATTAATTCGATATGTTGATTTATTAGAATTTAATTTTAAATGTTTTATTATATTAATTTCAAGTTTAACTATATTATTTGCTGGTTTAGTAGCTAATTTTGAATTAGATATAAAAAAGATTGTAGCTTATTCAACTTTAAGTCAATTAGGATTTATAATAAGAATATTATCAATTGGTTCAACTGAGTTAGTTTTTTTACATTTATTTATTCATGCTATATTTAAATCATTAATATTTATATGTGTAGGAAGATACATGCATTATATAAATAGAAATCAAGATATTCGAATTTATTATGGTATATATTATATTTATCCTTTAAAAAGAATAATTTTAATTTTTTCAATTTTAAGATTGTGCGGATTTCCATTTTTAGTTGGATATTATTCTAAAGATTTAATTATTGAATATTTTTTTATTAATAAAATAGTTTATTTTTCAGTAGTAAATTTAATTGTTGGAACTATTTTTACAGTTTCATATTCATTTCGAATAATTTTAGTTTTAACAAGAAAATATCTAATAATAAATGTTATTTATTTAAAAGAAGATAAAATTATAGCAATTTCTATATCAATAATAATATTATTAAGATTATTTTATAGTAAATTAATTTTTAATTCAATAAATTTTAATTTGGTAAGAATTAATATATTATTAGTTTATAAATTATTAGTATTTAAAATAATAATTTTAGGAATAATTATAGGATTTAATTTTTATAAATTTATTTTATTTGAAAATAAGATTGGTTTATTTTTAATATCATTTTTATTTATAAATATAATTTATAAATTTATTTATAAAAAAGTTATTACAATAATATTTGATTATGAGTTATATATTGAAAAATCAATTGTTGAAATATTATCAAGTAAATTTACATTATTAACATTAGGAATTCATAGATTAAAGATTCCAAGATTAATAATTAGTGTATTTTTTACTTTTAGAGTTTATACAATTTATTTATTAGTTTTTATATTAAGATTGAAATAATAAATTATTTAAATAGCTTATATAAATTAGAGCATAATATTGAAAATATTAAGGAAAATTTTTTAATTTTTTAAATAAATTTATTATAAAATTATTTTAGTTAGAATAAATTTATTCATATGATTTATTAACAATAAATTGCTAATTATTTAGCTTTAACTAATAATTAAAATTTTAAATTTATATAAGAAGTAATTATTTACATTTAATTTCGGCTTAAAGATTTGATTTATTAAAATCCTTATATTTTATTTAGAATATTAATTTATTAAAATATTCAATTTAAATAATTATTTATTCATTCAAATATAAGTGTTAAAATTAAAAGAATAAGAAATAGGGAAATTAATATAAATGAAAGTATTGTTCTATAAGATTTTATATATAAAATAATTGGTATAAATAAAATAATTTCAACATCAAAAATTAAAAATATTATTGTAATTAAGAAAAAAGGTAATGAAAATGGTAAATTAGCTTTAGTAATTGGATTAAAACCACATTCAAATGGTGATCTTTTTTCATAATCTTTTTTTTTAATTATTGAAATAGTTTTATTTAATATTAAAAGAATTGAAGAAACTAAGATAATAACAATAAAATATATGAAAATATATTTAATTATATATATTAAATTTTATTAAATTTTTTAATTGGAAATTAAATGTAATTATTTATACTATATATATATATATATATATATTATATAAAGTATAAATAATATTTATATAAATTTAATTTATATTATTAATATTAAATTAATAAATAAATAAATGAATATAAGAATAATCAAATTACATCTACAAAATGTCAATATCAAATTGCTATTTCATAATTTATATTATGTATATTTGAAAAATGAATTTTTGATATTCGTAAAATTGATATAGAAAGGAAAATTACTCCAATTAATACATGAAGTCCATGAAATCCTGTTGCTATATAAAAAATTGATCCATAAACTCTATCATTAAAACAAAAATATGAATTTGCATATTCAATTAATTGAATAATTATAAAATATGTACCTAATATAATAGTTAAAAATAAATATAATTTAGATAATTTTAAGTTATTAGTAATTATATAATAATGTCTAACAGTAATTGCAATACCGGATGAAACTAAAATAAATGAATTTAATAAAGGAATTTCTATTGGATCAAAAAATTTAATATCTTTTGGAGGTCATAATATATCAATTTCAATATTTGGGGATACTGATGAATGAAAAAAGGCTCAAAAAAAAGAAACAAAAAATATTAGTTCTGATAAAATAAATAGAACTATACTAAATTTTAAGAAATTAATAACATAAAGTGTATGTAATCCTTGAAAAGTTCTTTCTCGAATAATATCTCGGAATCAAAATATTATAATTACTACTATATTAGTTATATTAAGAATTATTAATAAAATATTTGATCTGTAAATTCAGATTGCTGTTCTAATTAATGAATTTATTAACCTAAATGATAAAATAATTGGTCAAGGCCTATTTGTTACTATATGGAACGGAAAATTTTTTTTCATTTTATTTTAATTACAGATTAATTAGATTCAGAAAAATAAAGAATTAATAAAATTGAAAATACATAACTTTGAATAATTGATATAAAAATTTCTAAGGTTAATAATATATTTTGAATTAAAAGATTAATTGGTAAGATTGTAATAAAATTTCTAATAAAAATTCCTAATAATGTTAAAATTAAGTGTCCAGAAATTAAATTTGCTGATAATCGAATTGATAATGTTCATGGTCGAATAATTAATCTAATTAATTCAATAATTACTATAAAATTTATTAAAAAAACTGGTGAATTTAAAGGAACTAAATGTCTAAGAAATGCAATATAATTATTATAAATTAAATAGATTAGAAATCTAAATCATAAAGTTAAAGATAAAGCTATATTTAATAATAGATGTCTTGTTAATGTAAAAATATAAGGTATTAATCTAAAAATATTTACAATTATAATGTAAATTATTAATCTAATAAAAATAATAATGTTAGATTGATATTTTGATTTAGAAATAATTTTAAATTCATTATATATAAAATTTAAAAGTAATTTAATAATATATAAAATTCGTGATTGAATTAATCAATAAATTCTTGGGAAGACTAAAATTGGAAGAAATATAAAAAGTCAATTTAATGATAAATAGTTATTTGATGAAGGATCAAATATTTCAAATAAATTTATCAATGTCAGTTTCATTTTTTTAGTTCAATTTTTTTTTCTTCAATTTTTTTAAAATTAATTTTAATTAAAAATGAATTTAAAAGTATAATAAATAGATTAAAAATTAATAAGTATATAAAATAAATTATGAATCATTTTATTGGTATTATTTGGGGGATTAAATTTCATTAGAAGTATGTTCAAAATATACTATATTTGATTTAAAAGATCAACTCTTTAAATTCAGACATCTAATGAAATTTTAAAAAATAATTTAAAATAAATTTATTTTAGTTTGACAAACTAATGTTATATTATTAACTAATTTTTTAATTATTTTGTTTGTTTACTCAATTAAGAAAATATTTAAATGATGTAGATTCTACTATGATTGGTATAAATCTATGATTTATTCCACAAATTTCTGAACATTGACCAAAAAAGATTCCAGGTCGTTTTCTAATTAAATTTAATTGATTAATTCGTCCTGGAACTGCATCAACTTTAATTCCAAGTGATGGGACAGTTCATGAATGAATTACATCTGTGGAAGTTGTAATTAGTCGTAATGGGATATTTATAGGAATAATTATACGATTATCAGTTTCTAGTAATCGAAATTGATTTAAATTTTTATAATTTAATATATATGAATCAAATTCAATATTGTTAAATTCAGGGTATTCATAGGATCAATATCATTGATGGCCAATTGATTTTACAGAAAAAAATGGATTTACAATTTCATCAATTAAATATAAAATTTTTAATGATGGAAAACAAATAATTAATAAAATAATAATTGGGATTACTGTTCAAATAATTTCAATATTGTGATTTTTTAGTAAAAATAGATTTGAAAATTTATTTAAAAAAAGATCTATAATAATATATACTGTTAAAGTAGAAATTATAATAATAATTATTATTACTATATTATGAAATGAAATTAAATTATCAGCATAATATGAGTTTGATTCTTGAAACATAAATATGAATCATGTAGAAATTTTAATAATAAATTTAAATTATTAATTTTAATAAAAGTTTTTTACTTTGAGTTTGAATTCAGAATTCAATGCAATTGTAGCTTATTAAATTTTAATAAAAGTAAATTTAAAACTTTATATTTGAATCTTAAATTCAATGCACTATTCTGCCATATTAAAATTTAATTAAAATTGATTTTATGTTTAAGTTTTTAATTAATAATGGAATTTCTAAATGTGAATGATCTAATGGAGGATAAAAATTTAATCATTCAAGTGATGATTGATTAAATTTAAATAATATTATTCGTTTAGAAATTAATCTTTCAAGAATAATAAAAATTAGAAAGATAATTCTATTTAATGAAATTATTGATCCTAAAGATGAAATTGAATTTCAACAATAATATGAATCTGGATAATCTGAGTATCGTCGAGGTATAGATATTAATCCTAAAAAATGTTGAGGGAAAAATGTTAAATTTACACCAATAAATATTATAATGAATTGAATTTTTAGTCATTTAACATTAAGAAGTAAACCTGTAATTAATGGATATCAATGAATAAATCTTGAAATAATTGCAAATACTGCTCCTATTGATAATACATAATGAAAATGACCAACTACATAGTATGTATCATGAAGAATAATGTCAATTGATGAATTTGAAAGTATAATTCCTGTTAATCCTCCAATTGTAAATAATATAATAAAACCTAAAGATCATAAAACTGAAATATTTAATTTTAATTTTGATCCATGATATGTTGCTAATCATCTAAATACTTTAATTCCTGTAGGAACAGCAATAATTATTGTTGCTGAAGTAAAATAAGCTCGTGTATCAACATCTAATCCTACAGTAAATATATGATGAGCTCAAACAATAAATCCTAAAAATCCAATTCCTAATATTGCGTAAATTATACCTAGGTTTCCAAAAATTTCTTTTTTTCCTCTTTCATTTATAACAATATGAGAAATTAATCCAAATCCTGGAAGAATTAAAATATAAACTTCTGGGTGACCAAAAAATCAAAATAAATGTTGATATAAAATTGGATCTCCACCTCCTATTGGATCAAAAAATGAAGTATTAAAATTTCGATCAAATAATAATATTGTAATTGCTCCAGCTAGAACTGGAAGAGATATAATTAATAAAATTGCTGTAATAAATACTGATCATGGAAATAAAGAAATTTGATCATAATTTAATGAAAAATTTTTTATTATTATAATTGTAACTATTAAATTTAATGATCCTATAATTGATGAGATTCCAGATATATGTAAGGAAAAAATTGCAAAATCAACTGAGGGGGATGAATGATATAAATATGCAGATAATGGAGGATAAACTGTTCATCCTGTTCCTGGTCTTGGATAAAATAAATTTCTTAATAATAATATAAATAATGAAGGAGGAAGCAATCAGAATCTAATATTATTTATTCGAGGAAATGCTATATCTGGAGATCCTAATATTAAAGGAATTAATCAATTTCCAAAACCTCCAATTAGGAATGGTATAACTATAAAAAAAATTATTAGGAATGCATGTCTTGTTACAACTGTATTGTAAATTTGATCATTATTAATTCATGAACCGGGGGATCTTAATTCTATGCGAACAATCAACCTTATTGATGAGCCTAATATTCCTGATCATAAAGCTAATAAAATATATAAAATTCCAATATTTTTATGATTTGTTGATATAAATCATTTTATAATTAAGATTTAAAAAAATAATTTTTATTTTTAATTTTGAAGATTAAAAGTTTAAATTTAACTTAAAATCTTATATAATAATGATTAAAGTATTAAATCTAAATATAGAGTTAAATTGTAAATTTAAAAATTGAAAATTAAAGTTTTTCTAATACTAAGCACATTATTATAGTTTAAATAAAAATATTAAATTGCAAATTTAAAGATTAATTTTGTGTTATAATAATTTATATAAAATTGAATGTTAGAAATAATGAAACATTTGCACTTATAAGTGTTAACGCAAATAAACTGTAAGCAAAGTATTTTTTATCATCTATAAAGTTATTTTTATAAAAATTTATTTTTATAAATAAATTTTTTAAAATAATTAAGTAATTTCAAATTATTATTATTCTTGAAAATAGAATAATAAATAGAATTCAATTAAAAGTTTTTAATGAGACTATTATATTAATTAGATTTCATTTAATTACAAAAGTTAATAAAATTGGTAATATAGAATAATTAATTATTAGAATTATAAATGTATAGAATTGATATTCATTTACAAATGAATAATTTAAATTATGAATATTAGATTTATTTAAAAATCTAATTAATATATAATAATTAATTACATAAATAATAATAAAAATAATAAATGCTGTTTTATTTAAATTTAATAATAAAATAAAATATATTGAATTAAAAATTGTTGAACATGCTAATAATTTTTTTAATGAATAAAATTTATTAGTGTAAAATGCAATAAATAAATTTCTTATAACTAAATATGTTAATGATCATAAATTAATATAAGTTAATGAAACAAATATATAAATTGGGATGAATTTAATTAATGTTGATATTAAAAAAATTTGTTTTCAATTTATTATTTCATATGAATAAATTATTCAAAAATGAAATGGGAAAATTCCAATTTTTAAGAAAAATAATATTTGAATTAAAAAATTAAATTGATCTGATTTTGTAAAATCTAATGATCTTAAATATATAATAATAAATAAAAATAAAAAAATTCTTGAAATTACTGAAACAATATAATAAATTAATCTTGGGATCTTATTTGGAGATTTAATATTAATTAATCTAATTCTGATAATTGTACTAAATTCTATAATGACTCATTGAATAAAGACATTGTTTGAATTTAGCATAAGAATAAATAATGCTAAAAGTAACGCAATGAATAAATTATGTTTAAAATTTATGAACAAAATAAGTAATAGTATAAGAATTATACATGTATATTTTATCAAAATATTTCTTTTATCAGACATATTACTTTTAAAAATTAGCATAAATTAGATATAATATTTTTATTAATTTTTAAATGCAATTTAAATGTTATTTAATTAACTAATATCCAATTTATTAATTTAATTAATACTATAAAATTCAAAATTTTATGTGCTTAAACACTAAAATAAATTTTATTATAAATTTATTAAACATATATTATTTCATTATTTTTATTGAGTTATTATTATTATTATTATATTTATTATTATTATTGTTATTATTATTACAATTGATTATTATCCAATAGTTTCTTAATTTTTTTTTGTTTTTTTTTTTAGAAAATTTACAGGGATATTTAAATTAATAAATAGATTATTGATAGATGATAGACCCAAATAAATTATAAAATTTTTATATAATTATATAAAAATTTTTAATTTATCGACAGGGTATGAACCTGTAAGCTTTATTTAGCTTATTATATAATTATATAAATGGATTTTTATATAATTTATTTTTAATTTATAAATTGAAATTAATTAATTTTATATTGAAAATATAATGTTTTATTTAAACTATATAAATTGGAGAAATATAGATTTATTTTAAATCTTTTTATAAAGTTAGAAGCTTTATTTTTAATATTTCAATTTTAAATTATGATAAATTAAATAATTGATAAAATTATTATTATTATTCATTTAATTTAATTTATGATTTTATATATTAGTATAGAATTTTATACTTATAAATTTTTATTTTTAAAATTATTAGTTATTAAATATTTATATATATATATATATTATATATATATATATTTATATATATAAATAAATATTTAAATATATATATATATTTATATATATATATATAAATATAGAAAATTAAATTATTATATATTTATATATTAATATTAATTAATATATATATATATATTTATATATATGTATATGATTGTTTGTTATTAAGAAACCACAAATATTAGTAATTAGTTATTAAATTAATAATTACTAATACTAGTAATTAAATTATTTTTATCATTTAGTTCAAGAGAATTTTATGTATTTTTTTAAATTTTACAATATGATTTCTAGCTTTTTCTGATAATAAATTTTTTCATAAACAAAAAGATGAAATTTTCAATGTTATTAATAAGGATTTAATGTTTGTAATGACAATGAATTCACTTCAAATTTTTTAAATCATTTTTTTTCGAGAATGTATACTAATAATGATATTTCCTCAAAAAAGTAGTTTTTCTCATTTTCTGTCAATATTATAAATAATATCAAATATTTTTATTACGTTATCTTTATTTTGTCAATTTTATAAACAATATCAAATATGTTATTGATTTAATTTGAAATGTGACTTTTGAGAGAATGTAGCTTGCAGAATCTGACAAATTAAATATCAGAAATTATTATAACATGACTTTTTATTTTCTTTTAAAATTTGAAAATATGTTTTATGCATAATTTGAATATATTTAAATGCATATAATTAAAATATGATTTTATCAAATATCAAATACATAAATATTTACGATATCTTATGGTGTAATAAATAATTTGTTTTATAGAAAAATTGCCGTTATTATTGCTTCATCTCAATATTTTTATCGGTTTTATACATTTTCAATAAGTTTACATCTTATTATTTCAATTTCTATCTATTTTTTTCTTTTTTTTTTTTTTGCTGTTCCATTCTGTTACATTTTATGAGTTCCACTTTTATTCCTTAATTCTTTAAATAATTTATCGATTCATCATTAATATATTTCTTTTCTTTATCTATAGCTAATCAAATGGCTTTTAATTAAATTAATTGAACTTTTTTTTTATAAACGCCATATATATTTTTTAACGTTTTTATATACTTTCGATTATATGCTAATAATTGAATTTCAATACATCCATTAAAATCATTAATGAATATGTATTTTTTTTATTGCTTGAAGTGAATTTATTTGTATCGCATTATAATACATCAGAGTGTATTATATCGAGTAAAGTTCTTAAATTTATTTGATATTTTTATTCTTTTTTTGAATGTCATATCATAGTTTTCGATTTATGTTTAATATTAATCTTTTTTAATTATTCTGTACATAATAATCCGAATTCTTTTTTTCTAATTTTCTGTACTAAGAATGTATGCAATTATTATTGATTGTGCATTTAAAACGTTAACATTTTGTTCATTCATATATTTATAAATTATAAATTATTTGATTTAATTTATATAAATAGTTATTGCAATTATTTCACTATTTTCTATTATTGCATTTATTATCACTAAACTTTATTTTGAAATCATCATCAATCATTTTTTTAACTGATAGTTAATTTTCGTATAATATTAAACATATGTTATATATTTTACTGTAATGGTGTAATAATAATTCTTCCTACATTGAATTTATTTAAATATTTAATATTACTTATATCTTCTAATTGTGATCGTTTTAATACTTGTTACCGTTGCACTATTTATGAAAAATAAAAAATTTTTTATTTTATTTGTCACGTGACTTATTCTTTTTGAATCAACATATTATTCATTTGACGATTATATATTGAATTACGAACGAATTTGCATTGAAAGAAAATTCACTGTTACTATCTTTTTCTTTATTTATTTATCTTTTCTTTCTTTTGATTGCAGATTTTATATTTTCTCTTTTACAAAAATAATAATCTTATGTCGAGTCTTAGCTCGAATGAATTTCTTTTCTTGGATTAGAACTATCTTATAATTTCTATACTATATGAAAATATGGTGATAACTTGTTCGAGATAATTCAATCTATGATATTCGTTCTTTATTTTTTCTTTAATTTAGCATTGAAAAAAAATTTTAATTTTTGTTCGAGTTTGTTTTTAAAAATATTTATTAAATAATTATAAGATTCCAATAAATTATACAGCATTATCATGAAAAAAATATATCATTGATAACTTCTTCAATTACTTCTAACTGATTGTATAAGTCGATTATATTTTTTTATATTTCCGAGAGTTTTAGATTTTGAATATTTTTAAAGAAAATAACAAACCTTACTTTGATAAATTTTTGATGTAATTTTACAGTACAATCTAAATATCTTTTCTTTACTGGTTATGAAAATATACACAATATCTTTCATCAAGAAATTGTGGTTTTAATTGTTATTTTTGATTAGGATTCATTCATTCTAATATCTCTAATAGATTTTGATTAATAAAATCCTATACTTTTTTTATTTTATAACAATTCTATTTTATAATCTATGATTGATAATGATTGGCTATTTCCATTTTCTTTAAAGTTTATAATTTTTATATACTTCTTGAATTGTATACTATATAATAATATTATAATATACAAGAAATTGAATTTTAATTAAACATTTTACCGAGTTCTATGGTAATCTCTTGAAAATAAAAGTTTTTTTTAAATTCTCTTTTAATATCTTTATTTTTGTTTTTGTGTAGATGGTAGATCGACGAATGGTATTTACGAAAGCAAATAGAATAACAAAGATAGTTCTTTCACATTAATTTTTTTTTCATAATATCGGATGATATTGTCAATACATTTAATTCTTACTTTTAAATACATTAAAATGTGACCAATTAATATAAATAAATATTTGATATTTAAGAAAATTTTTAAATTATTATATTATAATCTATCTTGTAATTTTCCTATCATTTTTGATGATGAAATTTCAAATACAGAAATAAACAATGCTCTTTGTGCGCAATTTTAGTATAAATAAATAGCAATATAATAATAATACAATAGTAAATAATAATATTTTGAGAATATTAATAACATGAATATTAATAACAATAACAAAAATATTAATTATTATATCTTTATAAAATTTGATTTGCTCATTTTTCTTTTTAGAAAATAAAGACTATTCTATTTTGTTTTTGACTTCATTTTCAACAATCAACATGTTCTTTAAATTGCAAGGTATGTTTGATGATTTTACAGCAATATATAAAATTTTGTAATTTTGTAATATTATTTAATAAAGATACCTCAAATAATAGGTAACTCTCAATATTTTTAATATTTTCTATTATCTATGACTATAAAGAATTATATGTAATATCATATATATTAAGCAAATTGCATATAAAATTAAGTAAATTATAAATATAATAGGAATATTATTAATATACTCATATTAATTTTTATCAACGATTATTATTAAATGTTCTATTAATTTAAATAACAATTCAACATATTTTAAGATTTATAAACATCATTTGACAAATTTTCATTTATATTATATTGGCATAAAATTGACAAAAGATGAAATTAATATTTTTAGATATTTTTAAGAATCACAAAATAATTTTAAAAACATAAAATTAAATATCTTTTAAAATTAATAAATTTAATAAATCAATTAGATATAACATAAAATTTTAGTATTCCCGAATTTAAGTTCTTTGATCCTTTGAATCGTGATTATATTTAGCGATATCGGTTCTTTATCGATCAATGATTGATATAGAAACAGAATTTACTTAATTTTTTATATAAATACTTTAATATAATACTTCAATATAATCTTCTATTCGATTAATAATTTTAATAAGTAATCTTAATCTTAATACAATAAACTATTGCCATTTTTGCATAATATTTAAAAAAAACATTTAATATTTTAATACGAAAAAGTGAAATTTTAATCTCTTCCAATTGATGATGAATTTTTATAAAAAAATTGCTACAAAAATATTGTGAAAAAAATTATAAAATCTTTTAATGGAAACGAATATTATAAGACACGATGTATTCTTTATGTAAAATACTTTCGAAAAATTTAGTATAATATAATACATATAAAAATGAATAATTGAATGTACAAATATTCCTCTCTTTTTATTAATTTTCATAATTTTGATATATATAAAAATAACCATTTTGAGTGTTTTCTTCACACATGAGTGAATAGCGTTAATTTTTGAATTATTTATTAAATACCTTTGATATTATATTATTGAATTCTATTTATGCAAGTTTGTGTTAATAAATTATTTGTCATTGACTTTACATTGGTTTATGTAGATGATATGTAAAATTAATTATAAGATCTATTTTCTGATATAATATAATCTAAAAACTATTTATCAATTAAAGATAGATTTGCTATAAATTTTGCATATAAAAATCTTTTCATATATTGCAATATATTTCACGGGCAAAAGTTTCTTACATCAATTACAGCAACATTGAAGAAAATTTTATATCTTAAAAAAAAAAAATCAATCTATAATTTAACATTCATTAAAAAAAGTCATTTCGTAGTATTCTAAAAGGAATTATTCTATAAATAAATATTCTATTAAAAAAAAGGATGATATTCTCTATATAAATATTTTAAATGAAATGAATCAAGAGAAAAATATATTTATAATCTATGGTTTCTTTGAAATTTTTCTTTTTTGTAATGAATACCATATGAGATAAAAAAATTTGAAAATCATAAATCAATTCTGCAATTATTTCTTTAATCTTTTATCGATTTAGAAGTATCTGAAGATAAGAAATTATTTTTCAAAGCTGTGACAAAAAATTTTTAAACATTATTTGCATGATGCAGTTATGATAATTTATAATTTCACTAATAAATATATAATAATAATAGTAAATAATAATATATACAACATATATATGATAAATATATATGTTTATAAAAATATAGGACGTTTTGAAGATTGGATATTAAAATAATGAAGATAGTTCTTATATATTTAAGATTTAATTTAGTTGTAAGCATTTTAAGTTTACATTATATAAAATGAAATAGTTGAAAAACGAAAACGCTCAACTAGATGCAGTAGTAATGTTCCTTATATATCGCAATATCACTTACATAGAACTTCTCAACAAAAGTAAATGTATATAACATAAATAACTCTTTTAAATATATATAGAAATGAATATTTCTAAGTTTTAGTAAAATATAATATACAATGATCATAAATATTATTATGAAATATATTTATCATTAAAAAAAATTTTATGATTTTTAATTATGCAAATTTACATAATTTGTTATTTAACTTATTTAAGATTTATTTCGAACAAATATTCAGTATTAAGTACGATGATTATATAACTCCGTTTACTGAGTAAACAAAAATGTAATACGGTACTATCGCGCATCTTTTGTTTCTTTTTAGTTTATCAGTATTCTATCTAACACAAAATTAAAATTAAGATTTCCAAAACTTTATGAAACATTTATAATTTATAATTAAATCATTCTCGATCCCCAATTTAGCGATTTTTTGTCGAAAAGTTACAGTTTTAATCAAAGATCAATTTTTCATGGCAGAATTTGTCATAATATGGCGAGTTTTTGTTCGATGTCGTATTTCTGTTTGCTTTCGAATCCGAATTCGCTGTAACAGCGGTTTTTGCATCAAAAAACTACAATTTTGATGAAAACCGAATTTTTGTATTAATTCAACATATCTGTGAGAAACATATCTGTGTTATTCTCAACGATATCTAAGCGAAATATGCCAAGCCTTCGAATTTCTTGTGCAAAAGCTGCGTGACTTACCGAAATTAATTTTTCGTTCCATAATTTGCTGTAACTGAACATTTTTGTATCGGATAAAATTTCCTGGGTCATTTTCGATGAACAATTCTCCGGTTCTTGTGTCGAAAAGTTGCAAATCCAATCAAAATCAATATTTCAAGATCAAATTGACGTAATTTAGCTGGTTTTTGTACGATGTCGTATTTCTGTTTATCCGAAATCACTATAGCAGCGATTTTTACGTCGAAAATCTTCAATTTTGTTGAAAACCGAATTTTCATGTTGGAATTCAACGTATCTGTGAGAAATCGTCATTCTCAATTTTCATGTACAAAAGCTGCGTGACTTACCGTAATCAATTCTTCGTTCTATAATTTGTTGTAACTGGGCGTTTTGTGTTGGATAACGTTTCTTGGATCATTTTCAATGGACAATTCTCCATAATATCGCTTTTCGAAATTTACAATTTCAATCAAAATCAATATTCCTAGACAGAATTTGACATAGTTTTGCTCGTTTTTGTACCATGTTGTATTTCTGTTTACTTCGAATCGAAAATCGTTGTAGCAGCATTTTTTACGCCGAAAAGCTATAATTTTGATAAAAACCTAATTTTCGTGTCGGAATTCAATGTATCTGTGAGACATCGTTACTATCAACGAAATCAAAGCGGAATTAGCTAAGCCAGAAAAATACAGATGCACACACCCACCCACACACACACACATACACATGTATCTAAACAAAAAGAATATATACAAACCAAAACGCAATTTTATTGATTATTACACGTTAAGGTGTACATAATGAAAGCGTATGAAGAAGAGGAAATTTTAGAATTTTTAGATTTGGGTACTATTGAACCGACTATAAAATATATATAAGAAGTAAATACAATAGTAAATATATATATAGAAGAAATATATATAAGAATTTTCTTGGCTCATTCAAGCACGAAATATTGCACATTATTTTAGCTGATTACTTTTCTATAAGCGGTTCATATGCTATGGTCGAATAAAAGTGGAAATTTTAGAATATCTTGCAACATTGAAACAATTGTATCTCCGAAGATAACAGAGATACATATTGTTTCCTCCGCTCGTTGCAAGCAGGAAACATTGCTCTTTATGTTCGATTATAGCTGGTTACTCTACGACAAGTATTATATGCTATGATATATTTTTATGTTTTTTACGTTTCATTTGTGCATTTTCCAAATAAGATACAAAATTGTCAGAAGAATTTAGTTCCGAATATTAATTCAGATCAAAATGATTTAAGCATATCAAAAGACATTAACGTAACATGTAACAGGATAAACAAGATAAAATAATAAGCATTGGTAAGAAGATTGGTATTAATTTTTTATGAAATATTCATTTTATTTAAATAAAATTTTAGATCTCAATACTACGGATAATGAAGATAGACATGTTTCGAGATGATACATTAACAATTGAAAGTTTAGGTGGAAATAGATTATATTTGGATTCAACGACTCAATTTAGAATCTACAATTTTACCACACAATATATCTGTATGATATATTTTTATATATTTAACATACATTCAATATATAGACAATAATAGAAATTGGCGAAATTAAATTGGTGAAATTAGATAGAAGTTTGAAAATGATATTAAATGATATTAAACGATATGTAATTGAACAAATGGAAAAAAATTGAAGATAAATTTATGAGCGAAAATAAATATAAATTTAATGATATTTTCGTTAACATGTGTATTTCTACGCATTTAGAAGCATTGAAAAAATGAAGGAAATGCAATATGGTAGTAGCAATTTGAAAAAGAATTTGAGAGATAAGAAAGAAAAGTGTTAAAGAATTTAAAGTTCACTGAAATTTTATTTATGGTTTTATCATTTAGTGTTGCTAGCAATGCCATTACTTCATAATTGGCAGCTATTTGTTTTTTCTTACATACGTATAGATCAGTTGTTTTGTAAACAGTTACGCGCAATCACGTATAATCACGTATAATTAAAATATTCCTTCAGCAAAACTTGTATTTTTATATTTATTGTTTTTACTGCCCTGCCAACAGGTTATGGGCTCAGGTTACGAAAGAAACAATAAATAATTTAAAAAAGTACAATTAAATAAAAAACACGTGGGTTAGTTATCCGGCTTTGAGTAAACGTGAAATATAACCTAATCGTGATGGAGTATGAAAGCGTCCATATTAATAAATATAATAATAAATAAGCTGATTGGGCTTCATGGAAATTTCAAGTGCGCGTTACATTGAAATCCTGCGGTGTATGGGAAACAGTTACAGATGAATTAGTTCTTCCCAGCAGTTCGTACTAGCAGAGCACGCGCAGCCTGGATAAAACTTGATAGTACAGCCCAACGCATAATTGTTACATCGTTGGATGAGAAACGAATTTTGCATATTATCAATTGTGAAACAGCTAAAGATATGTGTAAACACCTGGAGTCTGTTTACGAGCAAAAATCCGAGTGTACTAGTGTACATATGCTGCTGCAACAATGCTATAGTTACCAAAAGGAACCAGGTAATGATATCGCTACCCATATCGTAAAGCTCGAGAATCTTGCACATCGGCTGCAAACTCTGGGTGAGAAAATTCCAAACCAAATGATTATTAGTAAAATACTCATGACATTACCTCCGTCATTCAAATACTTTATTAGTGCGTGGGAATCAACTCAACCCAGCGAGAAAACTCTCACAAATCTTATTTCAAGATTTACCATTGAGGAAACATGGACAGAAACCGAAGAAAGAGCAGAGAATATTGCTTTTATTGCCAATAAGCAATATAATAAATATAATAATAATAATAATCAATATAAGAAAAATTTCAAAGAAAGCAACGTTAGACCAGGCGTGTGTCATTATTGCTATAAACCAGGATATCATTGGATCAAGGAAAGCGAAGCAGAAACACCAAATTGGATGTAGAAAGCGAAAAGCAGCAACACCAAACGAAAAATACACAGAAAAGAAAGGAGAAGCACTTATTGGAGCAATGTCTGCAAAATATAATTTAGAAATATTCAGTGATTCATGGCACATGGATTCGAGTGCGGCTGAAAACATGTCAAATTGTCGCAAGTGATTCTCATCATATAAAAAATTTAGTACAGTAGAAAATATTAAAATAGGCGATGGAAAATATATTCAAGTAATTGAATCAGGAAGTTTTCTTCAGGAGAAATCGATGAGATCATCTACATGCAGCAACCGAAGGAATACAAAAATGGAACTGATCATGTTTACAAGTTGAATCGTAGTTTATATAGTCTAAAACAGACAAGATGTTGGAATCATCGTTTTACAGCGGTATTGAAGAAGCATGATCTCACGTTCACCAGTGCTGATTTGCATATTTACAAATGAAAACAATCGGGACCGATTGATTCTAGCGATCTATATCGATGATGGACTAATTAGTGCAATGAATCAATTGTCTGTAAAAAAATTTGTTAGCTGAACTCTGTAAGAAATTTGAAGTAACATCCAATGAGATAGATCCATATCTGGGATTACAGATTGAGCGATTGGCAGATGGATTCATATTTTTGCATCAGGATACTTACACTAAGAAAATTTTGCAACGATTTCGGATAAATGTTAATGCTAATGCAGTAGCAATCCCAACAGATTAAAACCATTAATTGTGCGTGGAGGCGCATAAAAAATGGATACAAAGAAAAATCAGAATTCCGTCTTCTCGGCAAGCGATAGGAAGTTTAATGTATTTGTCAATGGGCACTAGACCAGATATTATATTTATAGTAAACAAAGCCAGTCAATATTTGGAAAAACCTAACAAAATTCATTGGAACGCAGTAAAGAGAATTTTCAAGTATCTAAAGGAAACAACAAAATATGATATTCATTTTTCAACCAAACAGAATAATCATATTAAAGCATTCAGTGATGCAATTTAAACTGGAGATATTGAAACTAGGAAGTCCATTACTGGTTTTATATTAAAACTAGGCGATTCTGCAATTGCTTGAAGGTCAAAACGACAACGAACAATAGTTTTATCGATTACTGAAACCGAATACATAATAGTTAATGAAAGAGATCAAAAGTCTAATCAATGATCTAGCTATGTTCAAAAATCTTACAACGACTCTTTACGTGGATAACTTAAGCGCAATCAAACTTATTAAAAACCCAGAATTTCATCGAAGAAATAAGCATATTGATGTACGCTATAACTTCATACGAGACAAATTCAAGAAAAAGAAGTTTCTTCTGCAACATATAGCATCGGAGGATCAGCAGAGATAGATCTTCTGACGAAATCCTGAGAAGAACAGTATTTCAAATACAGAGAAATCGACTGAATATCAAGAATATCGAAGACATAATGGGCACATGGAAATATGACACTCAAACATAATAAACATACATACACTAAATAAATTTCAGTTCATTTTTTTTTTAGTGGGCGTTATTTGTGGGTGTTATAAAATTTAAAGTTCATTGAAATTTTATTTGTGCTTTTATTATTTTATTAATGTTGCTAGCAATACCACTATATTATAGTTGGTACCTATTTGTTTTTCTTCGATACGCATATTTTCACTGTTTTGTAAATAGATATGCACAATTATGTATAATCAAATATATTCATTCAGTTAAACCCGTACATTTTTATTTATTGTTTTCACTGCTCGACAAATTTATATAATAATAAAAAAAACAGAAAAAATAAAAAATAAATCTTATGAACTGAAATATATAATAAAAAATAATAAAAAAATAAAAAATTTAAATAATAATAAAAAAATTTTGAATCTTAGTATAAAAATAGCATAAAATTCATATACATATCTCCCAATCTTTGATATATCTTTCTAATGAATTACAATAAATCGAATTATTACGATCAATACTAAAAAGAGAAACAAGTATCTTCATCAAGATAATATTATTTATTAATGTTATTTATTAATAATTTATCTCCATTCTCGAATGAAAAAAAAATTATATAACAAATAAAAAAAACAAAATCGAGTATTTAAAAATGAAATGATGCATCGTGGTATAAATTTGATATTGGTCTATGTATAATTAACTTAAACATAAATCACAAGCAAAAAAAAAAAGTGCAATTAAAAAGTGCAGTCTAATACACTTTCCGAATATAAAGAATCCAAGATTTCATACTTGAATTTTTTATAAAAAATACGAATTATAAGTATACTATATATTTTATTAATATTACTGTATTTTAAAATAATCTTTTAATAAATAATTCAATAATTATAATATTGATTATATTAAAAAATTCATAATTTAAGAAAACAAATTTGATCTTTATATATTTTCTAAATATTTATTTATAAAAATTGCGTAAAAATGAATTCGAAATTGTGAAAAATAAAAAAAAACATTAATTTCAAAATAAATTTATTAATCAGATAATTTTTCATAAAAATGATCTATTTTTAGAACTTACATAGGACATATTCTAATATTTGTTATATTAAAAAATATTTTAATTTTTATGTTTCGATATTATTTGAATATTGAATCGTTATCAAATTTATATAGCAATCGTAAAAGTTTCCAATCGCATTGTAATTTTATTATCAAACGATATTTAGATTTATTCATATATTATATTGTATTAAAATTATTTATATTTTAATGTAAAATTATTATAAATTTTTTTCTTTAAAAAATATATATTATAGAATAAATATATATTAATATATATATTATAGAATAAATCTCCAGATTCTATTCTACTCTACAATATAATAATATATATAATATAATAATATTATCTTTTGCGTTTAAGTAACAACTTGAAATTTTAATTTTAAGAGAAAAATATTACCTTGTTTAAAAATTCAATAATCTAAATGTTTCTAAACGATTCAAATGAAATGAAAATAGTTCGAAACAATGCAAAGTTCAATCAATACTACGTGCAATTATGATAATAAAATGTCACTATTGCGCGCATTTTTAGCGGATAATTCGTTATTATATTATGGACGAGACAAATAATTAAAAATATAAAATTATTATCATGAATTACTATTTTTTTTATTATACAAATCTATCAATTCATTTGAAGAAGACCAAAAGGCGATTAATTATTAATTAAGCGAAAAAATATTGATATTATAATACCATCATATGATAGTTTATATAATAAATAGTTCTCGTAAACGATAGCAAAATATCAATTGTATAGATTGCACTTTGTCAATATTTCGATCGATGGTGACTTATTAGTTATCGATTTTTTGCATGTTTGCATCTTTTTCTGTGCATAGCATACAATATATGCAAAAAGATAATTTTTTGGATATAGTATTAGAAACTAAAACAAAGAAAAGATAGAAATATATTATAATTATAAATATATATATTATAATAATTTATTATAAATATATATATATTTATAATAATTTTAACATATTCATACTTTAAATATTTTAAAATATACAAAGAAAAGTATCAAGATAAAATAATTCTAGAAAATAAGTTTTGTTAGATAAATGAGAAACGATAATTGTGACAACTAAATTATTTTGAAAACAAATTGAAAAAATTTGAAATATAAAGAAAAATATCAAATTATATTAATCTCGATTCAATTATAAAAGTTTCATTTTAATTTTGTTATATAATAATTTATGATTATTAATTATTATTCTATAATATTATAATAAATTTTCACATTGATAGGATATTAAAATTTATAGAAATTTAATTTTTCAAACGAATTATCAGTAATCATAAATAATAATGCTTTAGAAATGAATAAATTTTATAAAATTTTTGATAGTCAATAACTTATATCGTAGAGATATTGAAATATCATAACGATGTTGAAATTTTTAACAAATATTAAAATTTTGTTTGATAGAAAATTTCTGAAAATATATAAATTCTTAAAGAAAGATTCTAAAAGGATCCTAAAATTTATGATTTGTGATGTGCTCGCGCCCGCACATAATAATAATAAAATTGTAATGGATTATTAAGTGCACATTTATATATGTGTCGAATGCTCTTTCGACTTATTTGGTTATGTTATATAAAAACTGGTTATCATTGATGCATTTTTGTCACGATGAGTGGATTGTATTAGTACGATTACAAATGCGATACATAAGAGAGCCAAGTCTTTCACAATATCCGATATATAAATATGTGTATGATGGTAATCGACGATAATCTAACTTTCTCATTATTATATTCGGCAGTCAGAAAATGAGACTCTATTTCAAGTGAAGCTTATGTCTCTCTTCAATTGAGAAGATCTTAGTTTGTCCGTATGCACAATAACCAATAATATCGCGATCAATATTTGACTCGCGATATCCCCAAATTAGAGGAAAATTTTTCGAAATAAAATAATATTGGTTACGTTGAGTCAATCGTGTTTGGAATATCATCTTTGGAATCGGGCTTTGGTCTAACCAGGCTGAAGTGTGTCAAAATATACAATTATAAATGTGACTAAATTTTCAAAAATGTTTTTTCAGATAACATCATTCTTTGTTTAGGCTTAATAAACATCTGCCAGCAATAATAGCAGAAAAGAGTAAACTGTTTATAAATCTTGCGAGCAATGAATGCTCGCGAACATGATTTCAAAACTTTGATTTTTTTCAATATATCTTTTGATATCTTTACAAATTTCATATATTTAATATCTCTAGTGAGTTTAATTTCTATCTTTTTATCGATTTATTGAGAAATAGTAGAAATAAAATAATTAAACATACTAATAGTCGATAACTTTGAAGAAAAAAAAAATTTTGTTTCTGTTTTAGTTTAAAATTTTTTAAACTATTGATTAAAAATGTTTCAAATCAAATATATAATATTTAAAAATAATTTTTTTTAATCTCTTCCATTTCTTATTAGTAAAAGTTTGGAAAAGTTTCCTATTACATTTCATAAAATTCGATTACGAACATAAATTCTATAATATTCCTTTTATTATTGTTATTTAAGTTTTGCAATATAATTATAATTTATCGCTATCTATTATTATTATCAAAAATAATTGCATTTATTATATTTTTTTCTTTAGTAACCCCGCGATTTTATCTTATTGTCAATTTCATGCGAAACATAGAAATCTCATACTTGCATCTTATACTCGTTTTTCGCGTTTTTGATTAGTCTTGATTTCTTCAGTTTTTCCAAAGAAATTGATTACATATTTTGCGTATTTCTGACTATCCTGTCGATTATAACTATCAATTGTTTAATGTTTATTCAGCAGCAAGATTGCTAAGGATTTATTTATGCAATGCGGTGAATTCATTAATTAGTATATATCATTTTGCAGTATTATATTCTAGTTGACAATATCATTATGTATTCATTCATATAGTTATTATTAGTTAAATGATCATTTATTCGACTGCCTATAATTTATGAATTACACGAATTATTGCAAAATGATTGAAGACGATTTTCTTCTTTATCTTAAAACAAAATTTATAACTACATATTATAATAAACTTCATCAAGAAATTTTGATTTTTTTTTTTGATGTAATAAATATTTTCGTAATATGAGATAAATAATCGTGTTCGTATTTTTTATATGAAATTATGAAAATTATTATTAATGATTAATATTAAGATTTAGACATTTGAATCAACTTAGTTACAAAATTATTCTCTTTCTTTGAAGTAATTTTAATTGCTATATTAAGTAAGCTATTCTGGAATATAAATAAAAACTATAATTTATTACGATTATTATTTAATTTTATTATATATTAATAAGAAAAAATAAAGATTGCAGTGATAATTACTTAATATTTTAGAAAAATATTGTAGATCTTTGTTTCATGAAATGTAAATAGAACAATAATAACATATTTGATATTAAAATAATAACGACAATTTGATTATCATGTTTATTATAACTTTTTATTATTACAAATTTTTTAAAAATGAAACTACTAAATTTTTTTAAAAGTGTTTTCTCTGTTAACATAATTCTATTTCTAATTTTAATTTTCATTTTATCGATATATGTAAATTTCTTTTTATTTTTGTATATAGTTTATATTCTCTATTTTTTTTATTTCATTTAATAGCCATTTTAAAAAATATTGAAAATATTTGATAATATTGAAAATATTTTTATTCATCTTTCAATTTTACGAATTCAATTCATCTTTCTTTTTTCTTTTTTATTTTAATATCATAAACAAAATATTTTTTATTCATAAATTAATTTCTGTAATTTAAAATTCTTTTATTCCATATTAAATTACGAAATTCAATTTTTGAAAAATTTTTCAATATTTGTGTTTTCACGTTAACTATGAATACCGTTTGAGACGTTAAGAGATCGCAAAGATAAAATGCAGACTGTTTTGTTCTATACACATTAAGTGTATGCTTGCGTAGATTATACCTGCGTATGTTTGACTAAATATAATCAACTTCTATCCGTTACACGACTCATTTTGCAAAATCGTGAGTCAAGTTGCCAAGAGATTAGTAAGCTGCTATTGTTTCTTAATAAATCTACGCGACCCGTTTTATGTCGATGAATTTTATGAATTTCGAAATATCTTTGCCATCGAAAAGAGAATTCAAATGAAATTTTTCGTCATTTTAATTCAAGAGAATTGATTTATTTTATTTTATAAAGATATATTTATAAAGATATTTATCAAATCAATATGATCAAAATATTTTTTAATATTTATAGAGAATAGTATTATATTGAACAAGATTATTAAAAATGATAATAATATTTTATAGCGTGTGTATGTGTGTGTTATAATATTATATTATGATATTTGATAAAATAATAATAACAATAAAAATTAATGTGAATCAATGAAAATATTTCTTGCTATATGAAATAGTAATAAAATATGTATAAAAACGATATAAAAAATAATTCTTTATTTTATCTTTTTTTTATTTCTTATTACAATATTAGATGAAGTAAAATAATATTGATAAATAGAATATCTATTTATATTTATATGCAAATATAATTTTATAATTAAATTTTTTTATAATTAATGATGATGATTTTCATAATTAATGTCAACGTTAAAATTATAAAAAAAGTTTAATTATTCGATTTTTAATTAAAAATTTTTTCTCACAAATATTTAAAAATTAACAAAAAAATATTCTTAATTTAACGAAAATATCTCATAATGATCAATCATAATCAAATAAAATATAATCAATCTTCAATATCATTACTTCTTCATATTTAAACAGAAATAATTCTTTATATACTGTAAGATAATCTTATATACTGTAAGATAATAAAAATAAAAAGATAATTTTGATATAATCTTAATAATATAAATATTTACGAATCATTAAAAAATCATAATTTTGCACCGTATCGTTTGATATCAGAGATCATTTCATCAATGCAGATCAATTCTCTAATGCTGTCTCGATAACATGCTCTCAAGATGATCTTATATGTATATGATTTTAAAAAACTTGATGCAATCAATACACACGAAGATGTTCATAAGGGTCCTTCGAATGAGAAAAGTATGATTATTGCGTCACTTATCGTTCTTCAAGTTATATAAATAAATTGAATAACTTTCAGGAGCTGATCGATTGCTAAAGATAAACAAGTGGGCTGCAACAAGAAACCAAGACATCACGATCGATTGCGCAAGATGTCTGTGTACAGGAAAAATATAACGGGATCCATATTTAAAAAAAGAAAAAATAAAGATTTCGTAATATCTAAGCGATTATTGCTAGGTTCTTACTTTCGTTGCCAAAAGAAAACAATAGACTTCAGTATTGAATTGATCATAATTGTATATGGATTGAATCGTTATCGGAATTCGAATTAGTTAGAAGAAAACTAAATAAAAAAAAAAAAGAAAAATGATTGATCAAGTTCAAATTCTTGCAACTTGTATAAACGAAACGGAAAGATGCAGATGTGTTTTATTCACGATCAGTTCACACAATCTCATCAAAAAATATTCTTTTTGATTTCCTTAAATAACAGATAGAAAAAGAGAAAATAGGGAAAATTATAACCTATTATAACTTATTATAACTTATTGTAATTATAAGAAGCAATGAAATAAATCTAAGATTATAAATGTAACGGTAAAATGTATGAAATTGTGAAATAGTCGATATTTGCTTTCTCTTTATTTATTTTCACGCTTATACGTTCGGAAATATATGGGTTTAGCAATTTATAATCTACATAATTATAAATCAAACCATGATTTTAACTTTAGTTCAAATTTTTAGCTCGAATTACTCAAATTTATTCAAAACTTATTTATTGAAAAATCATTTCTTTTTTAGAATTTATTGCATGGAAAAGAATCTAATAAAATATTTTAATATTTTATTCTCTAATATTTTATCTTTTTCAAAGTTTTATATTCTGAGAACAAAAAAATTAATAATACCTAAAAAAAGTTTTGTGAAGTTCTTAAACATCTTAGAATACTAATAATTAATTAACAATTTTTTAAATATAATAAACATTATTTTAAATGTAACAAATTATCAACGAATAAATATTTTATTATAATCCAGATATTTTTTTCCATTTTAAATATTAGATAATTTTAATTTGAAATTTCAAAAAAGAAAATATGGAAATCTTTATGTATAATATACATGTAAATATACACATATAAAAATATTTGCACGATCCAATTCAATAATTATAAATAGTTATGAATATATGAACATATGAATTTTTTGTTAATAACTTGTTTATTAATAATTTCTAATTGTTGATTCAAATATATTATATATATTTTATATTAGATATATATAAAATATAAGGTGTTAATAAAAATGACACCTGTGAAAAATGGATTTTAGAGATATTAAAACGATGAAAGAGCGAGAATACTCAGCTGGGTGCCCTGCAGTATCGCATTACAATGTCACTTGCGTAGCAAAGCTTCTCGATGAAAGTAAATATACTGATATTTAACATATATTTATATTTTTTATAAATATCAATATATATATATGCAATAACATAAACAACAACTACATACGGTTGTATATTATTGAATATTAATTGTTTTGAAAATTAGGTAAATCAAAAGAAATCGAAAAATTACCAAAATGTTTAGAATTATATATTGTAAAATGTTTAGAATTATATGTTATATATCGTTTTTAAATATTTTAATATTTAATAAATAGAAAACTTATCATAAGTAAAATGAAACAATTCTCATTCAATTTTACCAAATTATTAATTATTCATCTCAATTAACGAGTTAAGCATTTTAAGTTTTTTATTAGATAGAACGAGACGGTGAAAGAGCGAGATACTCAGCTGGGTGCACGGCAGTATCGTATTGCAATGTCACTTGCGTAGTAAAGCTTCTCGACGAAAGTAAATATACTGATATTTAACATATATTTAAAATTTCTTATATATATCAATATTTATATATATGTATGTTATGATTTATAATATGATTAAATTTTTAAGCGAAACAGTTATTTAATAATAGTTAAATAGATAAATAAAAATTATTATATTATTAATACATGAAATAAATGCAAAAAATACGCACAATATGAAAAAAATGTACAATATAATTTACAATATGTTAAATATGCAAAATAAAAAATATATTTTTGAATCACGAAATAAATTTCTTTCGTAAATCTATTTTCTATAAAAATATTTGCAACATCCAATTTACTAATTATAAATAGTTATGAATATATGAACATGTAAATAGTAGCATAATGTTTTTAGCAAACGTATTCTAAAAACCGAAAACTATGTCGAGCCATAATTATATGCTATAAGAAAATTCAAAATTTTCGTCTTTATGACATATCCAAGAATTATTGAAATTAGAATTATTGTATAAACGAGAATCTTTTATTCTAAATAATTAACAAAAATATTAACTAAATTGTTTTATTATATAAAGAAAGAAATATTTTTTATGTACATATAATACTTACGTTTTATACATTTTATATGTATAAAATTTGGATTTTATGGATTTGGAATGTATACCGATAAATAGTAACAAAATGTTCTTCATTTATCAGTTACCACTCTATTACTATCTTTTTTAATTTTTTTTACTGCTTACATGTTTCAAACAATTTGAATCTTTATTATCTTAAAAATATCGAATCATTATAAAATTGAGATTTTAAATTTATTCATATATAAAGAAAAGTTATTTATAATGTTGATCATGATAACAAGATTCAAGATTCAAGATCATCAAAATCAATGAAATAAGCTTTAATGTAAATAAATATAAATATCAAATATTTAAGATATTTTAATACATTATCATGACATTGATAGGAAAACATTGCAACAACATAAACAATAATTATATACGGTTGTATATTATTGTATATTAATTGTTTTGAAAATTAGATAAAAATATTTAAAAATATATTGTAAATTATATATTGCAAAATGTTTAGAATTATATGTTATTATCGTTTTTAAATATTTTAATATTTAATAGATAGAAAACTTATTATAAGTAAAACAATTCTCATTCAATTTTACGAAATTATTAATTATTCTATTATATTCATTATTTATTTTTATGAGAATTTTAAATATATTCTGCAAATCCATTTAGTTTCATGTCTGTATTATCTAATTTCTAAATCAATTTTTCGGATGTGATGTATATTATGTTTTATCTTCACTTAACTTTGCATATTTATAAATGAATTTTTTTTATTATTATTTAGTTTTAGATTATTAAATTTATGATGAGAGAAATGGCTTTAAGAATATTGCTATTGAATTTGTTCTTTAATTTAAATAAATTCAAAGAATATCATATATAATTATCAATCGTGAATAAATTTTTTGAAACTTTAAAATATTTTTCAATATTAAAGTATGATATCGATATAAATAATTTTGAAAATCATAAATAATTAAACAATTAATTTATATATATAATGTTAATTCCTTATTCCCATAGATCTTTTGAAATTGGCTTATAAAGATTTGATTTAACACGTGGAGTGACTAAGATTTTTCTAATAACTGAAAGGACTACTCAAAATTAAAGAAATAAAAACGAATCAAATTCATTGAACAAGTTTATTCAACGAAATATTACTGTGGAATATATTTTGAAAAAGGAATATACAAGGTTAGCCAACGATATATAATTGTTTAGCAATAGGTTTTCCGCCGAGTCAAGTCCGGGCATCTGGAAATTACCAAGGAATTACCAAAGAATAATTACCAAAATTCAGGACTCACTTCGTTTGATCTTATAGTGACATATTGCTGATTTATGAATTAGAAAATTTTCCAATTTAAAATTGACAATTTTCTAAGTATTTGAAAATAAATCTTCGAATTGATAAATTTCAAAAACTCTGTGACAGTCGCACCACAAGATCAACGTAACATCCGTTATTTGATCTAATATATAATATAAATAATAATGATCTATAAATCACTATTATTTATATTACTGAATAAATTATTTTATTAAATTTTGTTTGTAAAGTATATTACTAGACTGCGGATGTTTATACAAATATGAATTTTAATAGATAAAATATGAAATCAATCATATTTTATAAATCAATGAGATCAAGATATGAATTTACATTATGATTAGAATTCTAAAAATATATTTTTTATTTTGCGTATTTTTTACGTATAATACGTATTTTTTAATACAATTAAATAATAATTTTTAATACTTATTTAATTATTATTATAAGTTAGAAAATTTTACTGGATTATCATATTTTCGCATGATATTATTGTGAATGATAACACACATGTATGTACGCACATTCATTTATAAAAATTATTTACACATACGAAGTTGATATCATACAAAATTATATTATTTTTAATAAAATATTATCATACAATATTCAGTTGCATAAGATTGTTGATAGTAAAATGAAATTTAAGTGAATTTAAAAGTTAGTTTCATTAATAGCGAAATTAAATGAGAAGATGCGATTATAAAAAATTATAAAATCTGAAATTGAAAATATTTGAAAATGATACTTGTATATATTTGCAATAAAAATGTGTAATAAATATATATATATATATATATATATATATATATATATATATATATTAATTTATAGATATTATAATACATAAAATTATAATATAAATTATAATATAATATATAATTTAAAATTCGAAATATTATCTAAATGTATTTTATTATAAATCTGTATTATATCTATAAATATATGTATTATATTTTTGTATATTAAATAAATTTAAATATATTTATTTAAATAATATTTAATAATACTTTAATTAATTGATTCAAATATTGAATATTCATTCAAAATAAAAGCTTGTGATGTTGAGAGAAAATTTTCAACATATAAATTAATCTATTTAAAATTATATAAAAGATATTAATTAATAATTGAAACGAAAAATATTATTATTACATATTATAATGTAAATTATAAGTAATAGTAATAAATATTATATACTATTGTATGTTATATCATATTATATTCTAATAATATATTATTTTCAATAAATTTTGTTTATATTTTATATATATTTTGATATATAAAATTTGCATAAATATTCAGTCTAATATTTACTCAATATTTATTTGATGATAGCATCAAATATCAAATAATGATTCATTTCCGCCTTGAAGATTACAATAAAATATCGATTATGCGAATTAACTAGGAAAGAAATCCATTCAAATATATAGATTTTCAAATAATCGGTTAGGAAGTATTTACCAAATTTGTGAACATATTATAAAATAACTAGAAATCAAATAACTAATAATTTAAATATTACATAAAAAAATATTTATTTAATAAAGAAAAATTTTAAATATGATATGATATGTATCTTGGAGCTTAAACATTATAAAATACGCTAATTTAAATTACTCATCTTGTTGTTTGAATTAGTAATGGATAACTCATAATAATCAATTCGAATAGTCGAAGTTCTTTTTGTAAACATAAATAGTATATAATAAAAATATAATATACATATGCATAATTATGTATTATATAATATTATATAATATATATATATATATCATTGTATATGTATAATATTAATATAATATTATATTACACATATATAATAATAGAGGAACAGATAACAGATTTATCATTAAAATATTAATTATAAAACAAATATGATATGTTTGTTTTATATTAAATTTTAAAATATTTTCAAATGTTATTTCAAATGCGATATCTTATCTATGATATTTAAATGATAGATCCAAACCTTTCTATAGCAACCTTTATTTAATAGAAGAAAAAATAGAAAAAATTGTTTACATACATCTCAATTTCTCGAATTTTTGAACTTCGTAATTCTCGAACGAATAGAATCTTGTGAATTCAGCGATAAACTTAAACCTTATTATACAAACTTCGCTCTTGATCGTTTTAAAATAGAACTTTGTAATAAAATTAATTTTATTATTATATATTTTTAGATCGGAATATATGGTTACGTTATCGTGAACAATTAATTGGAACAATTAATATTTAATAATATTTCAATTACGCTGCTTGGTGTTAGATTCTTGATGTTACTTACTTACTTTGACATTTGTAATCATTCAATAATTACATAGAATATGTATGCATGTATGCATATATTTGCGAAAGATATACCAAATGTGATTGTTTCTAGAAATATTCGATAAAATAAAGAAAATACAAATATAAGTGGTTTCATAGATAATACAAAATTAAGGATTTTCTGAAAAATTATTGTAGAAATGGTTAAAAGTAAGATCTTCAAATATATATTTCATAGTTCAATATATACTTACAAACCAATTTTAATATCATGTTTTGTTCTATAGATTCTTAACTTTCAATCAAAAGTAATAATTTTTCAATACTTGAAATATATTTATTCTAGAACTCGTATTGAACTTTGGAATATTTCAAAACAAATTTTGAAAAATAATTTATAAGTAATACGATATTAAAAAAAATTGAAATAATTCATAAATAATATTCTTGAAAATTAGAATTATATTAGAATTACATTACAAATATACGTTTTAAATAAAGTATTTTTGATATAATTGTATTTTATTTGTTGAATTTTTAAGAAATTAAAAATAACAATTAATTTGCAATTTGATTTTATTTCTTGATTTTATTTATCTAGGTTATTACAAATGAAACATATATAGCAACGTAAGAAATACGAACAAGTCCAAAATTGAAACGAAACAACGCCTGTAAACACCTATATATTATGTTATAAATAAATTATAGATAAAAGAAGAATATTTATTTCTCAATACAATATATATTATTTATAAAATTTATAAAAATAAATTATTATTTTTAATTATTAATTTAAAATTAGAAATTAATTAATTAATTAAAATTGAGATTTATTATTGAACGATGTCACCAATTTTCTTTCAAAATTTTGAAATTTTTTATTTATAGATTATTGATTATTAAATGGATTAATTTTAACTATAATATTTATATACAATGAAATTTCTATCAGAGAATTTAGATAAAAAGTGATTTATTGAATAAATCAATTATAATAAAATTGAAATTCTGTATTCAAAAACATAACATTTCGATTTTAAATAAGTCTTTAATGCAAAAGTAACTTAGTTATCACAAGATCACAAGCACAAGGTATATTTCTTTAATTCACCATTACAATACTTTACTGTTGATTTGAGATATTATAATAATAATAATAATAATAATAATAATCAATATCTTCCAAAATATAGGACATATTTAGTCTAAAAATCATGATAAATTAGATGTAAAAATATCTTCAAAAATTAAAACTTTTCATTTCGGAGAAATATAATTCTATAAATACACACAAAAATTTGTCTTATAGTAATGTTTCGTGGAATATATAGCGCTTTCGGTGCATAAATCTAAATGATCTTATATATTAGATATATCGTTCGTTACCACATAAATATTGTAAATAGCAATTGCATCAACAGATTTTGAAAGTATCTAGTGATATATCTATGTTTTTAATATAGGATATCACGAATCACCTCAAAGTTTCTTAATGCTAGATAAAACGAATATTTTTTTCGAAACAACTTCTTATAGAACAGCAGTGCCGATTAAAAACAATAATTTTGACCGATGCATCATGATATGAAAGCAAATCATTTCTTTTATATCACAAAGGTTTCTTGAAATGACTCAAAATTATTCCATGATTGTCTGTGATTTTTCCAAAATAACGAATAAATTCATTGTTGTTGGAATAAAGTAAAATTTTAATATACATATATTTTATTTCCCGAAGAACTTTTTGAAATCATTTTTTCGATAATAGATTAATAGAAAATTTTACATTTACTATTTACTATTTACTATTACATTTATTATACATAAATTAATGAATTTCATTTATAAATTATGAGATTATTATTCTTTCTTTAATGTGTATTTAATTGTATATAAAAATAAAATCATACTTTTTCCATTAAAATATAAAAATATAAAATTTACAAATTTTTATATTATATAATATTAAATTTATATTGATTTTGACATTATAAAAATGTAAAGTAAAAAAATTTCGAAGAAAATTTAAAAATTGTTGCATTTTATTTATTTTTAATGTTTCTTTTAATCTGTTTCCTATTGTTTCCTATTTTTATTTATTAGTTCATGTTAAATCGAATTCCTATCTTACTATATCAAATTAAATTTATATTTTTTATTTCTATCAAATTCAATTGTAATTTTCTTTAGATTGAAAATTCAAATTATATCTAATATAATAACAAATATTATATCTAATATTTATATCTAATACAATTTATTTTCTGTTTTGTGATACGTTTCCTTAATAAGTTTGAAAAAAATAACGAATTGATTGATCAAATAAAATGAATATAAAAAAAAAGGATGATAACGATAATTGTCATAAAAATATAAAAAGGAAAATTTCCAATCAAGGATATATTCCAATGAATCTTGAATAATGTTTAATAATATGTTTAATAATGTGCAAATGATTGACGTTGAATTATAAAATAATTGAATGAGCGTATTTAGATATAAATGGCGAAGAATTAATAATTCCATCGAAAGAAACAAAAAAAAAATTGAACAATTATATGATCAATTTGTTTGTGATATACAGACATATAAAACAAACTGAAAAATATCAGAAAAATGAGTCTATTTTCGAGATTCTTTAACTTTTGATCATTATTTAATCTTATAATTGCGATAACTATCTACTTATATCGTTTCGTTCGAGAAAATTCATAAAATCATTTTTTCCCTTAGGAAAAAATGAATAATTATTATTATAAAAATGCAAAATAATTTCAAAAATAAAAAATTGCAATTTTTAAAAATTGATTCTTTTGAAAACTGTAGATTTTGAAAAAAAAGTTTGCGTATTCATACTCAGCACATTGAAATATAACAAAATACACAATATCATTAGAAAATTGTTTTAATATGATCATAGTTGTATTAATGTAGAGAATTATATAAGATATTTAATAAATTTTATTAATTCTAATATGGAATGACATTATGATAAATTAAATTTTACTGTTACAAAAGATTTATATTTTACATATAATAAATCATGACTTACAACTAATTTAATTCTGTTTAAATAGCAATATGTTTTAATATTTTAGATATATTATATTATATTATATTATATTATATATCATAATTTAAACGACTGTTTTTTAAATAAATTTTCATAATAATATTAATATTAATATAAATTTTATTATTTCGATGTTTATTTTTTTAATTTAAATTTATTTATTAATAATATAACAAATTATTAAGAAAAGTTTTTTATTTTTAATCTTTTTAATTACTTTTTTTAGCAAGGAAATTTTAAATTATATCATTAAATTATGTTTTTCTCTTTTTTTAGTTGTATCCAAAGAAATAATAATTTTTGGTATATCAAAATTATAATTATAAGATAAAATAAGAGATATCGATATTATTATATAATTATACAATTATATGATTTTTGTCATATTATTGAAAATTATAAGATAACAAATCATCGAAATTCTTTTTTGATAATATTAACAATACTTGTAATTTATAAAATGGATGATTAATTATGCCAATAAATTTAACAATGCTTTTATTTTAATTTAATATCAATCGGAACATGATCACATAAAAATAATCTAAAAAAATTTAAATCTAATAACATTTTCTTAAAATATATCAACTTGATGGAAAATAAAATAGATTGTGGATGATGAAAATAATTTTTAATTCTAATTTTTCTTGCGTCATTTTGATTCTATTAATAACTAAAATATCATAAATAATTTAAAACAATTTCATTATTAAAATACATTTTTTAAATTTATTTTTATTTCTATCAAATTGTTTATATCAATTCCGTAATATTTTCTCATTAATTTGATAAAAAAAATTGGATAAATAAAATGAGAAATATATTAATTCTCTTTAATTCTGAAAATATTACTATTTTTAATGTATTTGGCTACAAGCAGTATACATATAATCGTAATATTACATATTATATATTAATCCAAAGGAAATATATCAGGTTTAGATTTCTTCATATTAAAAATAATTAATTAATTAAAAATAATTAATGATAATAAAAATAAAAATAATAATAATAATAAAAATAATTAATGATATTTCTATCTTTTTGTTAGAATCGTTTAAGAATGATTTATTATTATGCCGAGTTGTTTACAATTTTTCTTTCTCCTTTCTTTTTATGATGAATATTTTTGCGATCATTAGTATTTCATATCCACGAGAAAACAATGATATCGGCGATATTCACGTTGAACATGATACAATGTGATACGTTGTTGGATCGGATATATTGCGTATGTATCAACTTATCCATGACGGATCGAAAGCAAATGCAAAACTATAATATTGGAAAAAAATAAGAGAAACCGATCGTGGAAATATGTATACGGGAAAATATCATCATTAGAATTAAATGATTTATAAAAATCAAAATTAACTCGACATGTGTCTTTCTTTGTTAGTTAAAAAATCATATCTAACATTTAAAAATATAAAAACTTATATTTCAATTTTTTTTATAATGTTTTTTTAAAGATTTTTCTAGATTCTTGCAATAATATCTTGAAAAAAAAGAAATATTAGATTAAACATTTTAATTAAGGAGAAAAAATTTTTTTTATAAAAATTGTAATATCTCTTTTTTTAAAAATTAATCATGCAATTCATTAAATATTAGTTTTTTGTATCGCATTTAAGAATAAAAAAATTATTAAAGACAGCAATTATTAAATCATCTATAAATTTTCTATAAATATCTTCTTTTAAAATCCATTCATTACGACTATTATCATTCAACAAAAAATATATTAAAAAATATTTCAGATTGTACTATAGTGATATATTTTAACAAAAAGAATTGAATAAAAATTAAGTGAACCGAAATCAAATTCAATTTATATAAAAATGGAAAATCTTGATCATCAGTATTATATCAAAAGAATCATATAAAAAATTATGTATTGAAATTCGTACAAATCATGTAAAAATCCAGCCAACCAATAAATTTTCTAAAAAATAGTATCAATCGTATCTTTAATTTCGATGATATTTAATATATGATTATTATTTATTTAAAGATTAAATAATGAATTTATATAAAAATTGAATAAATGAGAATCGAAAGATCTCAGAAAATTTCATTTTCTTTAGATTCCTGAAAATTTGTTCTCCCCCTTCTTCTTTAAAAAAAAAAAGATTAAAAAATATTAAAATCTTTATTTTTTCTTTAATAAATATAAATTTTAACAAAATATTTATTCTATATATAAATGCTATAAATATTGTTTATAAGTATATTTTTTCAGACATTCAATAGATGATCGAAGGTGATACTGCGAATATAATGCAATTTTTGAGAAAAGAATTTAGAGAAACCAAAATTAGCTTTGGTATATTTGTTAGAAATAATTTAGTGGTTGGAATGCCAACGTGGTCTTGAGATTTGAGACGATATTTTCCTGCCAATTCAATGATAATCAGCATCATCCTTGAGTTATCCAAGTTATCATCCTTGAATTATTCCAAGTACTCTTTAGTTTTCTGGGAAACAACGGATTCTGTTGGTAGCGTAATTTCTTAGTTTTATTTTAGGAATTTTTCTTAGATTAGAGATATCGCTCAATCGGAAAGCTGATCCACAATGTTATTGATCATTTGTATATCCCATTAAAGATTCGCGATCTCGCGAGATAAGCATGGAAAGAGCTTTAGAGTAGGCATGAGTGTTTTGAGAGAATTTTTTGAACTTCAGAATTTTTCGAACTTTTTTACTCTTCAGAACTTTATGAACGTCTGAACTGGCAAAATTTTAGGAACCTTTTAATTTTTAGAATTCTTTTGAACTTGTAATCTCGAATATTGTTAATTTAATGATAAATGTGAACCTTCATTAGCATACGAATTTTGCTTTTGATCGTTTTACAATAAACATTTATTAACTTTGTAATAAATGAATTTTATTACTACATACCATAGGTTCAGAAATGGATCGAAGCTAACATATTCTGTTAAAACAAAAAATTTGAAATCAGTAATATTTTTATAAATTTAAAAATTTAAGTTAGAAAAGTTAGGTTAAAATTTTATAAACTTAAAAGAACTTTTCATTTCTTTCTTTTAATGAAAAATTTATTAAATAAATTAAAAGTAAAATTAATATCGGCATCTTTCGTTTTTATTAATTTTTACAACAATAACATTTAAATTCAAGAAATTAAATTAAAAAATTAAATTAGAATTTTATAACCACGAAAAATTCTTACATAAAATATCTACTGATGTAAATAGTAAATGAAATTACTATTGATATTTATAGCATTTATAGCTTTTACATTAATAACAAACAAAAGCAAAAAATTAAATTATAATGGAAAAAATTATTACTATAATTAAAAATTTAAAAAAATATATATAAAGATAAATTATACATTATTAATTTTTGTATCAATTAATATTCAGTGGCTCAATATGTTCATTAGATCTGATTAATTTCGAGCAAATTCAATTTTTAACGTAGATTCAAAATAGGTATTCCAACAAAGCTTTTTTACGAAGCGCAAAACTACGAAGCCAGTCTGATTTATCATTTTTTCCTGATCTCTTTAGGAAGAAGAAACCTACATGACTCTGCAAAACGTGGTCTTTATCTGAATCCCCAGAACGTTCAAAATATATTGAAATAGTTGGATAAATCTGTACACAAGTGTCCTGCAAAATTTCTTGATATCAGTACAAGAAAGATAAACGATATCACTATCTTTTGTGAAATCAAGATCACCAAAAATAAAAAAATTGCAATCACTTTTAAATAATGCACAAAATAGATTTTTAGATGGAGAAAGTGAAACTAGAGTGAAAAGAAAAAGAGTCCCTTTTTGTATTAGTAGTATCTATCTTACAGAAAGTTATTGATTATAACCTGCTTTATGGCAATTTATTATTATTTAATATATTGATGAAATTTGTCTTTCATTTTCTGTTTCCATCCACGAGAAACTAATTTAACAACTAATCTAAGTATCCTTTAAATTCATAGTAATAGTGTGATGAAATTTGTTTTTCATTTTCTGTTTCAATTCACGAGAAACTAATTTAAAAATTAATCTAAGTATCCTTTAAATCCATAGTAATAGTGTAATAAAAGTATTGATAATACACTCCAGAAACAAATTCAATTATTAAGAATAGAATAATTGTGTATTATTTGCGTTTAATATGATTGAAATTATGATTATCTTTTTTTGTTTACTTTTGTTTCATGATATAGTATTGATGTAATGCATCTTGGAAATATGTTTATTATATTAATTACTAGTGTGTAGTAATAGCAGTTTGTAACATGATTTATTATTCATTTTTCTTTTAACATTTTCTGCTTAAACCTTATGGAATTAAACTCTATCTTTTAAGTAATATGAAAAATTGTGGTAGAATGAACTTTGACATGATTTATAGATATCTTTTTATAGATTTTAATTATAGCATTGTTTATCGTCATTTGTTATGTTTGGTATAATGATATGATTAAAATTCGATTATTTTAAATTTCAATTTTGCAAAATTACATATCATTTCTTAAGATATATTTTTATAAAATAAATACTAAGAATATAATAACAGTGAAGAATATAATAACAGTTTATTGGTTTTAATTTTTAATATTATTAGTAAATATTGGAATTGAAAATAAATATTGTATACATAAATATTGTGTACATAACAAAAGTTGAGCGTGATCGTAAAATAATAGCTACCGTTCTATGAAGAATTGTTTTTTTTATACTTTCATCTGATATGTACGAGATACTTTTATCTTTGTCAATCAAACGAAATTGAATTATTGTCTGTATAGTTATAAAAATTCTCTAATGTAACATTAATTATTATATTAAGATTGATAAAATAATATACAACTTTAGATTTTTAAAAATAGAAATAAATTAATGATTAGGGATTTCTTTGCAATTTGCTTAACATTTAATGTCAAAATCGACAAACGATATAAACATTAGACTGAAATACTTCAACATATTGAATTTTATATAGTCATAGATTTTCCTCATGGATTCTAATCCAATGATTAATATTGCTTAAATTTTTTAAAAAATAAGCACGATTCATAAATGATATTTTGTTTTTTCTTATTTTGTTTATTTTAATATTTTAATTGATCTATTTTCTGATATAATATAATCTCGAAACTGTTTAACAACTGAAGATAAATCTGTTATGAATTTTGCATTACAATCTTTTTGTAATATATCTCATGAGCGAAAGTTTTCTGTATCAATAGTAGCTTGAATTTGAGAAAATAATTAATTTAATATCTTAAATATCTTAAAAAAAAATACTTAATATCTTAAAAAATATCATTTTGTAAATAAACATTCAATAAATGAATCATTTTATAATATGCAACTTGTAAAAAAAGAATTATTTAGTAAATAAATATTTTTTTTAAAAAAAAGTGATAATCTTTAAACAAACATTTTAAATAAAGTTAATTTAATTAAAGATAAGATTATTTTTGCGATAAAAAATTTGCGATGCATAATTTTTCGAAATTTTTATTGCTTGTGATAAATACTGTATGATGCAATAAAAAAATGTTAATTTTGATCATCATAAATTTAACATTCCAATCACATCAAATTGTTTCTAATGAATATACAAAGAAAACGCTCGCAGCATCATCCTGTACTATTCAATGTCTAACAGTAATATATGTACCTTGTTTAAAATAAATCTTTTTTAAATTATGTAAATTTACATAATGAAATGATAACAACAAAAAATGATAAAATTTTTTTTAGACAATAAGTAGATTTCGTAAACAAAGGAAATGTTATTGAGCTCTGATCGACTAATAATAATTTATTTATATATTCGAATATAACAATCATGTTTTGGAAATTTGATCCGATTAATCACAATATGTCTTTTTTTCTTTTTTTATTATTATTGATTGTATGTTAAAATATTACTATTCGAAAAATTATATTTTAACTATATTATACAACAATACATATTTTGATTTTTAATTTTTAAAGAGATTTTTAATTTTAATTTTTAAATATATTAAAGAGAATATATTCGAATATTTTTGAATATCATACTTCATAATTTATATATATATTGTTACAATAGTTATCAACTATAGTAAGTTAAATGAATTTTTAATTTGATTCATTTAAAATTTTAATTTCTTTTTCAGTTTTTTGGTAATATAATGACTCATATTATTATATTAATAGAAATAATACAATTAATACAATTAATACAAAAAAGTTCATGGACTTTATTGAAGCTTTAGACAAAATTTTTCAAGATTATTACTTCTAAAATCATGATTTATGATTATTATATTTTACTATAATAAAGAGATTATTGGGAAAAAAATATTGGGATTTTGACTGTTTATGACATTCATTTCCTAGCTTTTTGAAAACTATTAAAAGAACTTTTAAAATTTTCGAAATGAAATTTCGAAAGTTACTCCATCACTATTTAAGTTGTTCATTTAATCATAAATCGTGTTTGTTAGAAAAAATATATTTCTTAATTTTTTTACATTATAGTATTATAGAATTCCATGACTATACGTTACAATCAACTTTTTAATCTCTAGTCTTATGACTACTATTATGAATACTATTATGAATACTATTATGAGTATTAGATATATTATTAGTATATACAATATATTAGATATAAAGTATAAGAATTTATTTAAAAGAGAAAATTGCGAAAACAGATTTATATGATTTATAAAAATTTATAAATCAATTTATAAAGATAACATCGCGAAACATGTCTATCTTCAAAAATTGTTATTCATATTGAAAAACTAATTATAACAAATAAAATTTTATATAATATGAATTCAAAAATATTATTTTTTCTCTTTCATCATAGCATACCCAGACGATCTCGAAATATGTGTCATATGCTTTTTATACTTATCACAATTCTAAAGATATATATATATATATACTTACTCAGTTATAATTATATACTGAGAAGTTATATATAAAAGTTTGGATTCGAAATAGAATCGCAAAAGAAATAATTTAACGCAATCCTAAGATAATTATAAAGGATTTTGGAATTTCTTTAAAAAACAAATGTTATATTTGAGATGTATTATATATATGTAATTATATATATTAATTATATATAATATGTAATTATATATATGTATGTTAATTATATATATTCTATATATAATATATATAATATTCTATATTACTAGAATATTATTTTGCTTATTTTATATCGTAATATAACAGTTGTAACAATTTTCTGTTAATAATTATTATTAATAATTTAACAATCATTCGCAAATAGAGCAACAATTATCAATTTTTAAATACAATTATATTCATTCAACGGAATCATTAATCATGAGACAAACGATTGAATTTAAGCGAAGTTATTTTGCAATTGAAATTAAAGAAGAGTAATTTGGATTTTTCATGCAGGAAAATTGAAATATGTTAATAATCAGTGTTAATAATTAGTTACTATTGAGATTAAAATTATTGTATGACTTACTTTAATACTCCGATGATGCATTATAATATGTAAGATAAACACAATCATACTATAAATAAATGATAATTTTTAAAATGCAAAAAACAAATATCAAAATAACGAAATAAAGAAACAATTACGTACATGATAAAGCATACATGATAAAATATAACTTAATCAAATCATATATGATCATATAAATCAAGGGTATCAATAAAAAAAATCTATTGATCACATTATAAAATAGTAACAATATATCATATAATAGCTAATATGAAATCCTTAAAAATAAATTTTGATTTCTAACTTTGATCTTAAACATAGGAGAAAACAAAAAAAGAAAAAAATAGACAACTAAATGCAAAATATAAAAAAAATATATTGATTATCAATCTACGGCATGACTTCCGATCGAAGTCAGCGTGTCGTTCTATCTCAAATCGTCTGTGTGAATTACATCAAGAGAAACGTCCTTTATCTTCTCGAACATTCAGATGGTAGTACTTACCTAATTTTCACTTCATTTAAGCAGCAGCTTAAGATTATATTCTCGATAAGAACCTTGAAATGAATTCACAAGAAAGAAGATTCATGATTTCATGAAACCGAAAAAAAATGGTTACCTTGGCCATTTACAACGAAAATTTCTTCTTTTTCCAATGAAGGTGAGGCGGATATTTAGATGGAATGCGATCAATCCTTTCGATCCAAGATGTTTCAAGCAGATGTTCACAAGCTCGGAATAGAACATCATCACTTACGGATTATGCGAGGAAAAGCATAAAAATCGAATTTCCCGGATTATACACAACGTACAATTGAATGCGGTACCATTCAAATTTTGAACATTGTATATGTGATGTTAGGATAGTGTTTTGGAATTGAATAAATTAATTAACGTGAAATAGTTTTTTTTTCTCAAAACTAAAACTCTCAAAAGTTAACATAATTTAACAATAAATATTTAATTTAATTTAATAATTTAAATTAAATATTTAATTTTAAAAAAAACATACAAGTTATAACATACAAGTTATTTTTGAGAAATTAAAAAAAAGAATACCCGAATCACATCGATTTGATAATCCTATCGTACGCGCAGTCCGGTCAGATTGGTTCGCCCGTCCTATGCATATTGTTCAGAATTCCTCCGGTCAAGTCGATTCGCTCGTTCTATTCATATCGCTCAGAGTTTCCCGGTAATGTCGGTTCTCCCGGTTTTATACGTATCCCTCCAATATTCCCGATTAGATATTAGGTTTAACGTTTCGAGTGATAATTCTTCCATTTTCTAATTTTACTTTCAAGAAGCTCGTATTTATCTATTATTATCATTGTTCGCTTACATTCCATATTTTGGTCCTAAAAAATCATTTATTGCTATTATTATTGATATTATTATTATTATTGTTGATGTTGTTGTTGTTGTTATTACTGCTATTACTATACTACTACTACTACTACTACTACTACTACTATTATTATTATTATTGTTATTATTATTATCGTTGTTATTATTATTATTATCATTATCATCATCATCGTCATCATCATTTTTTCTTCTTCTTTGTCTTTTTTTCTTCCTTTCTTATCCCTCCTTTTTTTTCCTTTTTTAAATAGAAATGTGAACTCGCGTATAATATTAAATTTATGAATACAATTATTTTATATTTTTATATTAATTTATTTTACATTTTATATCTGTTATGAATATCCATAAATATTTATATTTCCGTCCTTTTCTTCTTTTTTCTCTCTTTCTTTTTCTTCTTTTTTCTCTCTTCCAACTCTATTCTCCTCGGGATTTTTTATCACTATAAATATTTTCATTATTTTTATTAATTATACTAATAAAATATTATAATTACATTTTTTTGTTTTTCCGTATATTAATATTACTATACTATACGTTACGATTCAACGATGTTACGTTCTGTATTTGTTCAATTTTCTAATAACATCGATTTTTCGTTTTAATGACCTCGGTCATATCGTTTCGGTGCATCCGTTTTGTTTGCGGCAATCTGTTCGGTCACGTCGCATTGGTGTAATCCTATTGTTCGCGAAAATTTCCCCGATCACGTCGCTTCGTCGTCATCTGATCGTTTGGATTAAAGCTCTCGGTCATGTCGCTTCGCCCCGCTTTATTATATTTAATAAATTCGATCTTTACTAACGGCATATTGCTTTGCATCACGAATGCTCTTTCAATTTCCCAGCAGCGTATTGCTTATATTTTACAAGTACCATTTTTTTTTATAAGTTTCAGCGGCATATTGCTTTCTGAACTTTAAAAAAAAATTTGGAAGATTGGAAAAATCAGGAATGGGGACTTTCGGGAGGCGTACTTAACCGCACGCCGTAGCGTGCGTTGTCCAGAGAATGCTATGTAGCATAGAATCTGCCACACGCCCTCAACGTACAATAGTATGTCAGGATTCGCAACCGCTCGATATAAAAGGCCGATACGGACTAGATTATTTGTCAGCTGCTTCGTCTTTTTAAATGTCGACCTATAGTTTAGTTCGCTTTTAAATTTTGGATTTGCCTTGCGGCTTCGTTAGTATTTAAAAAAAAATAAATAAATAATTGAATAAATAAATAAATAGGTTTTTAATGATCACTTTATGTGATCGTAGTCCAAGAATTCATTCGCTGTTTCAATCGACGATCGAAGAGCTATGAGCGAAGCAAGGGCATGTTTTGTTTGAAGCCCTAGTATTTTGAAACTATCTACAGTGGCACTGCCTCTCTGCACTTGATGACCATTGATATAACACTGCTCTCCATCATCTTAAATTTTTGTTTTAACATCTACGCCATCTCTTCGTATTTCTTGCACTTTTCCTTATATGTTTTCATCAGGGAGTCGTTGTTTTCCTTACGGTGACGTCTACGACGTAAACCTTTTCATGATCTTTTATGACCATATCAGGTTTATGTCTTTCACCATTGATTTTTATTTCCGGCTTTCTGAATATTGCGTATTCTTTGGAGACGTTATTTGCGATGAGATCGCATATTTCGTCGTTTCTTTTCATTTTTTTGCTTTTTGTATTAATGCATAATCCCAAAATGTGTCTTAGGATTTCGGCCTGAATGTCGCAATTTATATTTGTGTCCTTTTTGACTTTGCGGAATGCTGTTCTTGTACAGTATGCGTTTGTTCTTAATTTTAATACGTTCAAGTATCGGACGGCTTCAGCAATTCGGATTTATATACTCACGTATTTCCAATTTTATCCCCGAAAAATTCTTGTATGCCTTGTCCTTGCGAGGCTAACGATTTCCATTTGCTCATATCTACCTTCTTTAATCTTTTTTTTTAATTCTTTTTAACGTAGCTTCGATTTCTTCTGTTTCGCATAGCCATTATAGGCCTATGTATGCAGCATATTTCTTTGTTATCTCCTCTTATTAAATGATCTTTTTGTGGCAATATCCTCTGACCAAATCATTTGAATACTATTTCTTGATTTGCCAGCTTTACGATATTAACTATCTGTTGGATACCTAGAGCTCCATGATTTTTATTCCATGTAAATTATTCTTTTATTATTCTTTTATTTTGATCTTATTATTATTTTATTTTGATCTCATGGTCTATTTGATCTAAGCTACTCAACGGGGAAAGATTTGCCACTAGTTTATGAATGTATCTCGGCAAGAGATAGTTTCATATCAAGTTTATTTTCAGGCGCGGTTTATTTTAGCTTTAGATTTTTGACGCACTTGGCTGCATTAACTATCTCTTGAATCAAAGCTTTGCACATTCCTTTCCATGGGTTGAGCATGATTCCTAGATATTTGATTTCTTTTTCTGAGTCAGCATACGAATATGTTGCTTGACCCAACGTCAATTGTGGGTCTTCTAGGAACCATGTTTTGTGTTTTTGTTTAATAAGGAATGTTGCGCATTTTTCGGCGGATTGCATTTTTAATTTTTCCAGATATTCGTGTAACAGTCGATTCTGCTATATCCTTTAACTCTTTTCTTATGTCCACTGTCAGGATCTTATCCCTGCAATATATTATGGTTTTGCAATTTTTGTACATGTATTCACTTATGAGATTTGGAACTCCTTTGATTTCCAATCTTTTGCTAATTGCCCTGTGTCAAAAACTTTTGAGATGTCAATTATTGTTACAATTCCATCTAGCCTTCTTTCATTTTTGTAAGGGCACTGTTGAAGATGACTATGTTGTTTTTGCAGCCTTCTATCTTGGTTTGCTGCTTAATTTTTGATCGTAATTTTCGGTCGATCATAGTCGAATATATTTTTCCCAACAGAGATCCGATAGTGATTGTGGTTTCCAGTTCTCAATCTTTTCCGCGCTCTTCCTCGGTTTGGGGATAAGTGTGGTTCGGTTGGTTTTCCACTGTACTGGGTATATTCGATGCAGCATGAAGAGATTACACAATTTCGCAAATATGTGTAGTGTCCCTTTCTCTCTTAGGTGGAGTTTCTTGATTCGGTCCGGCTGTGGCTTAATCTTTTAAATTTTTCTATAAGGTTCCTCACAGTAATAGGAATCCAAATCTTGTTCATTTCTATTTTATTATTCAAGGGTTGCGTTCTCATATATTTTTCTGGGCCTATTTGACCCCTAAGATTCTTATAGAGTGGACCCACTGAGTCAGTCCCAGGGAGACTGATCGCTTGTTTGCTATTACTCGGCTCGCCCGATAATACCAAGTCCAGTAACTTTTGTGGGCATTTTTGAATAGTTCCTGGTGCTTGGCATATAGGAATTTCTTTCTTTTTATTGTGAATGGCCTTTCCTCTGTTTGTGTTCGCCTTTCCTCTTTTGGATCGATTCCCTTTCTTATTTTGTGTGTCTTCTATTAGGGAATCGACGAATGTTTGTAGAAGGATGCCCACGTTTTCGTTCGTTAGCGTTCCTCCTTTTGCCATATCTTCTATTTTTTCTTCCACATTTCGAAGTCTTCTTACACGAGATAATTGGATAATATATATTGGAGAAACGGTTCCTTCCAGCTGTTGTTTGGAATCGTTTGCTGAATATCTCCTCCTCTTTCGTTCTCCGTGGCCGATTTGTAGATGCTCTCTTCCAATGAGTCGGAAGATGGAGGTCTTGTTTCGCTTTCGTCATTTGTTTCGCCATGTCTTCAGACTCTTGAACGAGTAGAAGCCTTCTTTTATCGCTAATTCGTTTAAGGATTTTGTCGGGAAATATTTTTTGAGCGCTACTACTATTCAGCTGCTTAAGATGTTTGTAACGCTCGTTTAGTTTTATTAATAATTCTGTTTCTTCTTTAGATCAGACCGAGGCTCTACTGACTGGTCTAGTATTTTCCCGATTTGTGTTTTGTGCTCTCTTCGAGTTCCTTGTCACCGGATGTCTATGCATATCGTGCATGGACAATCCTATTTGCGACAGGAACGATTCCTCGCAGGAACCACATTTAAATTTGGCAACACCCTCCGATACTTTAAATTCCTTACACTTGGGTAAGTGACACTTACCATGGAGTTTCTCGAATCTCTTATGGCATGCAGCGCACCTCCATATTATTTCTTTCTCAGGATGTTGCGTATCTCTGTATTTTACATATTGACTTTCTCTTCTCTGGAAGAAACTAGTGTCTTTTCCCTCTTGGAAGCACCATCTGCATTGTATCTGCCCGCTCAGAGGCAAATATAACGTTTTAATCATAACATTAAATCATGTTCCGGGGATAAGCCATGGTCGTTGCTAGTGGCCTTCCCATTCAGCAGACAAGTCTGCTATGGCCGGGACTCCCGTGTCCGAGGCTCCTTCTCTGTTACTAGACATAATTAAATTTATTACTTAACCTTGTGAAGTTTAAGTGCTTTCGATACTTTAGTAATCAATCGCTCCTATGTATTCCGGCGCAAAACCGTCAAAGAGAATCAACAATCCGCTAACCACCAGACTTATTCCGACATGTAAGTATTATTTACGATCGGTTACGAGCACGAGGTACCCGTTGTAAACACCCTTCCAATCATAATCAAAAAGATTTTTAACACTGGCAGTTGGCCGAACGCTCACTCTCTTAGCTATGAGTAATATATTCAATTATATCATGTTTTAATAATATAAGTTATATATTATTAAACAATATATTATTGAATACATTATTAAATATATATTTTTAAACAATATACTATAATAACTATAAAAAAATAAATATTTTAAAAATTTCTCAGTAATATCATATATTATATTTCTGAAATATGAAAACTTATATTAATTAAAATGTTTGAATATTCATTTTGACAAATAGCTTTTGCAAATTAAACGAAAAAGAAATGCATATAAATCAGATAAAAAATAAAGAAATATTAAATTTAATTTGCATTTCATCTTATTCGATATATTTGAAACTTATTCTGAAGTTTTATTTTTAAGAATTATTAAGAATAACAATATATAATATATTAGAATCAATAATAATCAAGATCAATAATAATCACATTAGAACTGTAATATAAATATATATCAAAGCAAAATTTTTTACTAATATTTATATTTTTTTATGTAATTGATTATGTATATTATTATATATATTATTATAATTTTTGAAATACTTATTTTTGTATTTGGCATTCTAAGAACTATAAAAGTCAAAACGCACATAATATTAATAAATGATGTTAGTTTATAAATGATTTCTTGGTATGCAAGCCAATTTTTTAATGTGTATTTATTATTGTATAATATATAGAATGATGCCAATGTATATTATACTCCAGCCATATCGTAATCGTCCTTTCAATTCAAATACACGTAAACCAAATATTTCATTAATAATAAGTAATAGCGAAACATATTGGGTTTCTGGTATCCATGCTAAAATTTTTGTTTTAAATATCTCAATTGCAAAGTGTACGTATTAGAATTTTGATAATCAAATCTATAATAATAATATTTGTACAAAATTATATAATTATATAAATTATAACACAATATCTTTATAAATTAAAATGGAAATCAAAAAAAATAGATCAATGTCTAAAAATTCAGTGAAGTGACATCTTTAACAAAAATAATATTTTTATCATTACTTTTAAAAAATTGTTTTCTTATATGAAAAAAATATCACATGTACATATTAACATTTACTTACTTTTCGTATTTTTCTTAATTCTTTTTATGTAAATAATTATATATATTTATTTATTAAAAAAATTATATTTATTTTTATTCTAAAATTTTTACTTTTTCTATTGATAAGCACTCTTTCTTTTTATGTTTCTTCTAAATTGCCACATACATATATTGCAAATTATAAAATGAATAAGTTTACCTATTTATATATTGTCATAACTTTCTTCACATCTCATTTATGGCTAATGCAATTAAAGATAATCATCATATCATCTAGAAATTCTATTTAAAATTGTACATTATCAATATAAACTTTTTGAGATTGATCGAAAATTACAGATGTCACTTTATTTATTTATCTACGAAAGTAAAATTAAAATAGACAATACATAATTAATAAAATTAAAATAGACAATAAAATAGACAAAATAAAATAGACAATTTTTTTTTAAATATTAACTTCAATTTAATTTTTTTTCAAGATTAATCAGCAATTATGTATTTGTATATTATTAGTTAGAAAGTTTTAAATCTTCTTTTTTCTTCTAATTTTTTTGTTTCTTTCCAATATATAAAAATCCAATATATATAAAATATATATATGTATATAAAAGTTTTTTGTATGTTTTTATATGATATTTCACCTTTGAATAGTATTTTAAATGTTTGTAACACATTTCGTTTCTAACTTTATTATAAAAGTTATTGGATTATATATATATTTTTATTGAATTTTACAGTCACTTTTATAACTTATATTAAACTTATATTAAATTAGCAATACATAATGTTTTTCTTTAGTATCTTTATAGTATTACACTTTTTAATTATCGATTTTATAAATTTTTTCTTGATAAAAATTTTTGTTATTTCTTATATAAATTGTTTTCCTCAAAACAATTTAATAAAAGTTTAGAATTTTATTTTACAAAAAATTGTGATTATTGATAATCAATATATTTTTTTTATATTTTGCATTTAGTTTATTTTTTTTCTTTTTTTGTTTTCTCATATGTTTTAGATCATATATTTGATCAAAATTTATTTTTAAGGATTTCATATTAGCTATTATATGATATATTATTACTATTTTATAATAATATCAACAGATTTTATTATTGGTATCTTTGATTTATATGATCATATATAATTTGATTATATTATATCTTTCACTGTGTATGTAATCGTGTATGTAATTGTTTATTTATTTCGTTATTTTGATATTTATTTTTTACATTTTAAAGGTTATCACTTATTTATAGTGTGATTGTGTTTATTTTACATACCATAATATACCATCGGATAGTTTTAATCTTAATAGTAACTGATTATTAATACTGATTATTAACATATTTCAATTTTCTTGCATGAAAGATCCAAATTATTCTTCTTTAATTTCAAAATTCAGTTGTTTATCTCATGATTAATGATTCTGTTGAATATGATCGTATTTAAAAATTGACAATTGTTGCTCTGTTTACGGATGATTGTTAAATTATTAATAATAATTATTAACAGTAAATTGTTATAACTGTTATATTATGATATAAAATAAGCAAAATAATATGATTCTAGTAATATAGAATATTACTAGAATAAAAAATAGAGCTTGTATATATTTAATACGTCTCAAATATATCATTTGTTTTTTAAATTGTTGCAATTCCAAAATCCTCTATAATTATTTTGGGATTGTGTCAAATTTTTTTTTTTTACGATTTTATTTCGAATCTAAACTTTTATATTTAACTTCTGAGTGTATAATTGTAATTGAATAAGTATATATATATATTGTTACAATAATTGTATATTCAAATAAATTTTTTTAATCTCTAAAATGTTTGCTTTATTTTTGATCTTATTTGAATATTTAAATGTTTTTTTCATTATTAAATGCTGTGAATAGTTTTAAATTTTTTCAAAGATGTTTTTATAATAGAGAAATATATTGAATACAAATAATCCTCATTTAGAATTTAGGAAATAAAAATATTTAAGAACAAGAATTTAATAATAACAATAATTTCAAGTGCAACAATTTTCATTAGAAGTTCTTCTTCATCCTTTAAAATTTTGTGCCGACGACTATAAACAAATTATCAACTATGATAAGTTAAATGAATATTTAATTTGATTCATTTAAAATTTTAATTTCTTTTTCAGTTTTTGATTAATGATTTACATTATTATATTAATATAAATAAGTCCGTGGACAACTTTATTGAAGCTTTAGACAAAATTTTTCAAGATCATTACTTCTAAAATCATGATTTGTGATTATTATATTTTACTATAATAAAGAGATTATTGGGAAAAAAGTATTGTAAAAGTAAAAGTAAAAGTAAGATTTTAACTGGCAATGTTTATGACATTCATTTTTATCTTTTTTGAAAACTATAGAACTTTTAAAATTTTCTGAAATTTCGAAAGTTATTCCATTACGATTTAAGTTGTTTATTTAATCATAAATTGTGTTTGTTAGAAAAATATATTTCTTAATTTTTGAGACTTTATAGTATTATAGAATTCCATGACTGTATCTTACAATCAACTTTTTAATCGCTATTCTTATAAAACTATTATGAGTATTAGATATATTATTAGTATTAGTATATATATGCGTTCTATACTTATCGCAATTTTAAAAGTATATATATAAATTATGAAGTATGATATTCAAAAATATTCGAATATTACTTAACTTAGGACTTGACCATATCAAAATTCATAAATCATAAATCTTATGTCACTTATACCATGGCTCAAAAGCAATACGCTGCCAGGCCTTCCAATAAATTAAAAGGAATGAGCAATTTGCTGTGAGGTCAATGCCGCGACAACGAAAGCAATATGCCGGTGGTGATTGCAAATCAATAAACCGCTGATGGTTGTAAAACAATATACCGCTGATCTTGGAAACAATGCGTCAACAATTGCGCAAATCAATATGCCGCTAGTGATTGTAAGCAATACGCTGCTGGCTGTTGGATGAATGCGCGCCGTTGGTTAATGACGCACCCCAAGCATTGTTGTTTGAAGCGTTTCGTATTATTAATCTATTTTTCTTGTAATTATTATAATAATTACAAGAATCAATGCGATAATCAGCATAAAACTGTATTAAATATGTTTTGTAAATCAAAATCTTCTAATTTCTTTTAGATTTCCTGTAATCCTATTTATATATAATTTATTAAATTATAAAAATTATAAACATTTCCTGTAAACGTTATTGAAATCATAATTGTTTTTTTAAACTTGTAAAATTTTCTTGTTTTATCATTTTGTTCAATTTTTTTTAGCAAAAAACGATCCCAAATTCAGAGATTCAAAGAATTATGAAACTTTGGAGATATCCTTATGTAGATATGCATAATTATATAATTTTTTTCTGCTTGAAATCAAGAAGGAAATCAACTCTTAAAAATTCTATTTTTAAATTATTTTTCGATTTTATCTTATAACCAAACTATAAAAAATATGAAAAAATGTTTTCGGATAAAGTTTTTTTTCATCTGATAGAACAATTAATTTTTATACAATTGTTATATTTTTTATACAATTAAAAAAATTATAAACAAAAAAATTAATTTTTTTAAACTTGTTTCTCAACATAAAATTTTAATTAACAGCATAAATAATCATGATAGTATAAACAAATATTTTTCGTTTTTAATATACAACATATACAATTTTGTCGTGTTGATTTTCATTGCTAAATTTTTAAAAATAGAAAAATTTATATTATATACTTTTATCTTTTACAAAACAATGGATACACTAGACATTGGACATACTAGATGTATAATTATTTTATGAGATCTTTTTATTTTTAACGTAATCATCAGACTTCTTTATTTTTATTATGATAATAAAGGGATAAAAAATGAATAATAGTGAAGTGAATAACAGTGAATAAATAATATAAATAATATTATGAGTTATTCTACGCGATAATGAAATTTTTCAGAAAAGTGTTGTAATAGAAATTTATTACCGTTCCCATTGTATAATATTATGATTACCGTATATCAAATGAGACGATCATCCGAAATCTTGTTGCAAAAAAGCGAATTCTTAAAATTATTTAACGAATTTTTAAAATTATTTGATTTCTCATCGTCATGTATCGTTTAATCATGCGTGAGTGAATACTTTATAATATTTTTGAGATGAAAATTGATTATGAAATAGAAACTGTAATTTAATGATATTATTTCATAGATTTATGTTGTAGTTATATAATATAACAACAAAATAAGAAAATTTCTATATAAAATTCTTCTATATAAAACCATATACAAAACCATATACATTAAGCACATCATATATAATTTCTATAATTATTCTCTTACAGTCGATGCAACATGCGATTTTGTTGTAATGACCTCGTCAGTTTACCAATTTTGGCTGTTTTACTGCTATGGCGTGTTTCAATTTATCAAGCTGATTGCAATATTTTCCAAAATTAATGGTTAAAAAACCTTGAGAAAGGAGCTCATAGTAAACTATATCTTTCCAATCCCACCAAATGGATAAAAAATGGGTGAAGTCTAGACTTCGTGACAGAAAATCGATTGTCCTTAAATCAAGTACGTTTTCGATGCATTTTGATACAAAGTCACTTCCAGTGACCAAGCCTCTTTATAAAAGAATCTCTTTCATGTCGTTGGAAAAGGAAATTGTACGTAGAGACACGGTTCATCGGTCTGTGTCAATAGCTATGGAATCCAAACCTCATATCGATTGACATATCCCATTTTGATTAGGTGATTATTTACTGTTTTCCTGAAAATATTAGTGGTATCTCTTACACATTATATTGTGAATTTTCAGCGAGTATGACCTTGATAAAGTCCATATTTGTCGTTGCTGGGCGATCGCTGCAATCTTCATCTTTCAAGTTAAAATTGTCAGCTCTAAATCTTTGTAGCACCACTTCCGTAAACAGTACAAATCTCGTTTGTATTATCATTTACATTATCATTTTTTTTGCTCTTTTAAAGCAATAAAGCATAACATGCCGCAAATACTTTCTTTGACTATTCATATCGAATAATGTAGAAAAAAGTTTTACAAGAAAGTTTTACACCAAAAAAAAACTTTAAAAAAGCTCTGGAATGATAGAAATAAATGTTATAAATGGCTAATAGATAAGCCTATATGTTCATATAAAAATAACCAGTTAAAGTCATTACTAGCGTGCGAAAAAAACTTATGGAACGCTCTAATATATTAAAAATAAAAAGTGTAATTAATATTTTTAATAATATATAATTAGTAAATATATAATTATAATTAGTATATATTAGTATTAATTATAATATAATTAGTAATATATAATTAATAATTAAATATAAAATTTTTTATAAAAAATTTATATAAATTGTTTTTTCTTTTTTTTCTATTTTGAAGTGATATGTTGATCTAATATTTAATAAAAGACAAAAGTACATATTATATATAAACATATAATATATATAATATATAATATATATAATGTGTAATATAAATTTCAAAAATTATATTATATTTTTCGAATATTATTTTCGAAAATTTACGAAATACGAAATACAGTAAATTATTAAAAATAATTTATTAAAAATATTTATTAAAAATAAACAATATTTCTATATATTATTACATAGTTATTTAAACTACTGATTAAAACTACATGTTGAAAAATTTTAAAAAATTATTAATTTTTCGTTTATAACTTTTTAATTAAATACACAATTAAAAAATATTTTATCAAATGATAATTATAAAAAGAAACTGATTCCTTGTCTCAATTTTTTTTTATTTTTCTTTTGGGAATTATAACATAAAATCGGAAAATAGTTGAATTTTTGAAGATTGATTTTATTCTTTTAAAATGATTTTAAATTAAGTGATTGATTTTTTTCATTTCGACTTCATCAGTTTTTAAAATATTAAATAAATTAATAATTTTTTAAAAATTCATTTAAAGGTTAAAAGGTTAGGTTATTAACAAAAGAATATAACATAGTGTCATTGATTAAAAAAAATTTTTAATATATTAAAAATATTTAAAATATGACGATAAACAAATGAAATTAAATACTCAATTTTTAATATTTTTTATAAAATAACATTAACAAATATTTTTCTTAATTACTATTTTAATTTTTTAATTTACATTTGTCAAGTCTTTTGTTATTTTTAAAATAATATAAAAATAAAGTAAAAATTTCTTTTAATATTAAGCAATAATATTGACACAAATTTTTATTTTCTGGCATCTAAAGAATGTGATACTATAGACATTTGTGGAGAAATCGATCGAAAATAAGCATAGATTAATATAAAAAAAAATATTACTTGTTCAGTTCTAAACAATTTAAGTTTATTAGACGAAGCGAGATGAAAATAGAAAAGAAGAAATCGAAAAAAATTTTTTCATTTGAAATTTTTATTCAAATAAATGAAATTCAAAAAGTTATCAAATATAAGCGAAATTAATTACTTCTGACTATATGCGAATTAATTATTGATAGAAAAATTCAATGTGAAAATAAATAGAAAATATAAAATAAATTTTCTTCATTTTCAAAAATTAGTTTTCAAGAAAATTGAATTTGAAAATTTGTTAATATGATTATAAATGTTCCATCTCAATTTTCAAAAAAAGAAGATTTAACTTATTCATTCGTATATTATATCGAAATTTTATTTGTATTTGAAAAATTTTCGAACTTAATTTGCTAGAAAATAAAACTTCAAATTATATAAATTATATTCTACATTATTAAAATTATAGAAAAAAAACATATATGAAAAGAAAAAGAAGAATTATAAAAAAATAAATTAATTATAAAAGAATATGTTGTATTACCACAGCGTTTCAATTCATTCAGCTTTGGAACGCAAACAAAGTACAGAAAGTTACCTTATAACATGATTGCGATAAGATTATTTTTTAATGAAAATTTTTAGAAGATTTTTTAACAATAAACTAGATACCTCAAGATTTCCGTTTTTATATTCTATATTAATTTGTAGGTAATTATTCTATATTAATTTATATAGTAATTTGTATAAAAATTGTCACGATTTCGAAATTTCGCGGATTTCATTTTGGACATTGTCCCATCCCTTCCATTAGAAATATTCATCATCTCGAAAAGGATCTCGAAAATAATCTTGACTGGTTTTCCAAAAAAATCAAAATTAATCAGGAATGCTACGACATAAACACACGAAATGAGCAACGCAAAAATAAAATAAATTCAATTATCGCGAAAACAAGATCGATTATCATTCGCAAAAGAACTCACTTCAATATCAACAGCACTTATTTCTTATTAAGGAACTGTTATCATTTCAATAAGATTCAACATCACTAAGTTGAAATTGAATCATTCGGAGCGTCATAACAACGTACATACAATCTATATATATCTTTTATATATCTGTTTTCACCAGAATATAAAAATTTTATATTTTCGATTTAATTCTTCAAGTAAAATCATTTCTTTCACGATTGTATCACCATCCGTGAGATGATAACTTTTATAATTTCTATTAGATAGTTTTGTAATAAAATATTTTTTTATTTTTTGATATATGTATTATACATTAATATTACATATATACATTAATATACATTAATATACATTAATATGTTATAAAGTATTTCTGTTGATTCATTACATATTTATTATATATTTAAGCATAGAAATCAAACTTATATCAGTGATTTATAATTTTTCGTTATTCATTAATACTCGTTAAATTAAAAATTATATAAATTAATGTCCAATTTGAAACGAAATAAATTTTACTTAAAATCTTTTTTAATATGTTGCGAAACAATTAAATAAAAACTTTTTAGCTAATGGTTTAGCTAATGGAAGATAATTATAACTAAAAAGAAACAAATATTTTATAAGTATAATACTCTTTATATAGATAAGACATATTTTTCTTATTTACTTAATAATATTGTTCGACTAATTAAATATTCCATTAGCTTCTGTTATTAGTTCATAGAGAATTGTGTGATCAATCAGTTTATTAATTATGTTATTGGGACAATTCATCATTACTTCATATGACAATTTAAGTGACTTTTTTTAAATTTATTTTACAAATATATGATATATATAATGAAAATATTGATACAGTTCTTCACAAGTATACTAAAAAAAAATTCAGTAAATTATAGCATATTAAATAATAATATTACATATTAATATATATTCCATATATATGTATTCCAGAATTCGAAGAAATGTAAAATTTTCCGTTTTTATTCGTAAGTTTCGAATGTACTTTGATATCGTACAAGTATAATTTATTACGCAAAAAATCTACTATAATTCTTATGGAAGTATTCTAAAATATGCCAATTTCTGCTTCTTGTTTCACAAAAGGTTTTAAGCAGGCCTCGGATTCAAGATACGATATCCATATTCAATTTACCTATCAACGATTTTCTATGTCTCTAAGTCAAGAAAGAAGAAACTCATTTTTATACGAATTTTTTGTAGAAACTGTAATGGATATACATTACATTTACAATTACAGAATATAATCACGCAATGATATAAAATAAAATAAAAATAAAATCGATCAAACGATATAAATTAATTCTATAAGTTCATTTAAACGTTTTATATAAATGGAGTTTTCATTTTGTGGTCATGACGCAAGTAATTTTTATTTTTCATTTTACATTTGCATATAATGATCTAATATATTAATTTAATAGATCTTAACAAGTGATTGCACTGTAATTATACGATTCGGATTTTTTTGTTTTTATCGTGTCTTTAACGATGAATTGTACATACATTAGTACCATACAACCATTTATTTTATCGTTCTTTTATAAAGACACTTTTATAAAGACAAAGAAATATCCATAAAAAAAGAATATTCTAATACATAAATAAATCACAATTACATAAACAAATTATATATTCGATTGTTGGCATAAAGTAAACTATTTTCTTTTGTAATTAACTTCTTAATTAATTTGTGATTTGAATGACTAAACAATTATATAAATACATCTTAAAATGCTTTAACAAACTAGTAAAAGATCATATCATTTTTAAAAAAAAAAAGGAAATTGATTTTTCTATGATCTACATATTTATCAAAAATTATTTCTGTTAAATTATGTAATATTTAATATTATGCTTCAAGTTTTTCTTCAAATTTAATTTGATTTTTTTTATATCATTAATAATAACCAATATTCAAAAATAAAGATATATTTATTTTACATTTTTCATTATATATAATAACAAATTTATGTGAAATCGAAATTACATTATATCATGTTTATATTTAATATATATATAGTTGCATTTGTTTTCTAATCATTAACTCACTAATTCTAATTCAACTCACTAATGTTTTCGTATCATTACAAATTGTTGCATTTATTAATAGCAATTGAACAAATCCATACCATATCGAACCTTTGGACCTTTATCTCGATTTTATCTTCTACAGAAAAAAATCAAACAATCGTGCCCGTAATAAGGTTACATGTGCTTTGGAATTCATGAATTTTCTTTTTCCAAGATTCTTTAAACACTGCGTCAGTATTTGTTTTTACAACACAAACCACGAGATCAGACCGTTATAAATTCCATATTATCGAATATTTACACATTGTCGATTTCCACGTAATATAGTTAAATAATATTAATATAGGCATTAGTAATATAGAAAATTAAATATTATTATAGAACAAGATATATTTAAAATGGATTATTATTATTATTATTACGAATGTTTATCAATATACTTAAACACAAAAATTATTATGAATTTAAATATTTCTGCATTATTATAATTCTTCTAATTACATCGTATAATTTTAAAAAGTATAATCTTCAAAATAACAAAACTATGAAAATTAATATGGAGAGAAACTATATGTGAGATTTATATTTACGTATGTTCTAAAATTCTATTATATAAACAATTGTTATAATTGTTATAATTGTTATAATTTTATAATACAAATTGGTAAAAATATTCCACAGAAAAATAGTTAAATTATTTACATTTTCACACTTTCAAATTAAATAAATAAAGAAAACTAAAAAACACTTCACTAAGCACTTATTAAAATATTTATTGTTTCAAATCATTGATTTCCTTTTTTTTTTTTTACTGTCAAATTTTCGACATTCATATAGGTTATAATCATTAACGTTACGTGTTATTACGTATTATTCTTAGCAATATTTTGAAATTATGCATTAAATTTGTTTACATTTTTATAATTTATACTTCACATCGTATTTTTAAATATATTATTAATATATGTATGTGTATATATATACGAATATGATTTATGAAATATAAATTCACGGAATATCTATTGGAATATAATTAAACGTGACGGCAAAAAACGACATTTAAATTGAATATTCTAAACGTATTTTAGCTGTTTTATAACAGCATTCGATTTAAAGTATTATATATATATTTACAATATATCAATCACATTATTATAAATTAATAATGTGTCACACCTGTTCACAATATTATTTTAATTATTTTAATTATCATAAATTTGATATATATTTAGTTTTAAAAAATTAATTAACAAATATATGATATCATGAATTTATTTATCGAACAAATAACACTAACATTATCAGATGATATATATGACATTTTTCATAAAAATATAAACTATTTATATTATCAAAAATCTTTATCTTTCTTTACTTTTCACCTTTATAAAAGAATACAATATATGCGTACTATATATGCACATATGTATATATATATATATATATGCATGTGTCTACATATATACACATTTGTATTGTATACATACACACATCTATACATGCATAAAATATGATCAATCTTTAATTTTTTTTAAAGTAATTTAGATAATATGTTTGAACGAAGTACTTCTTTTCAGTAGTCTAAGTGCGTAATATAATTTTTTAAATAATCCAATAATTTATATTATTACATTTCATGAAATACGTGTGTGTGTATCTTTACTGTATATTACCTGTTTACATATATATATATATATATATATATATATATATATATATGCATGCACATATGTGTATATGTAAATATATATATCCGTTTCAATCAGTTTTTTCAGCTTTTCCATCTCTTTTCCTTCTTATCTATCAAATTATTTTTTTAAATTGCTAGCACTATATTGCATTTTCTTCTTTTTTTTTTTCAATACTTCTAAATGATGGGGATAGTGTTAAGGAAGATATCATCAGATTTATATTTATTATTTTCGCTCATACATTTATCTTCAATTTTTTCTGACTCATTCGTTCAATTACATATCGCTTATCATATTATTTTCAAATTTCTATCATTTTCTAATTTCACCATGCCAATCTCTATCATTGCCTAGCATTGAATATATGTAATATGTAAATATATAAAAATATATTAGATAGATATCGTATTATTGTCTAATAAAGAACGATAACATCCAACTTTAAAATTTTCAATACTGTATAGTAAAATTGTAGATTCTAAATTGTATTGAGTTGTTGAATCCAAATATAACCTATTTCCATCTAAATTTTCAACTGTTAAAATATCATTTCGAAAACTTGTGTATCTGCATCATCCGTAGTTAGATTATCGATATAGATCATGGTTTATCTATTATCTATTTCATAATACATCGCTGTCATAATACATTTACAAATAAAAGAGTAATAAAGAAATTGGAAAAAAATATCGATTTGATATTCGCTCTTATACATTTATTGTATGATTCTCTCAAAAAATATACTAAGATGACATCAAAATAAACATTAAAATCAAATTTGACATAAATATACAAATATTTATTAAGTCTTATTTATTATATAAATTTTCTTTAGATTTTTTAATTTGTTTTTGTATTTATTTTATATTGTTTTTGCTTTTTCATCCAACGAAAATTTAAATTGCTTTTAATTATTTAATAAATAAATCTCAATATATTGTATATATTGCATATAATATATTTTTGTATATTAATTTTGAAACTGTTTTAAATGGATTTTGTTCTATAATAAGATTTAATTGTCTATATTACCAATGTCTATATTAATATTATTTAACTATATTTCGTATAAATCGACAACGTGTAAATATTCGACAATGTGGAATTTATAATCTCGTCTAATCTCGTGATTTGTGTTGTAAAAACAAATTCTATGATGCAGTATTTAAAGAATCTGGTGAAAAAAGAAAATTCATCAACTCCGAAGCACATGTAATCTTATTACGATTGCTTAATTTTTTTCTGTAGAAGATAAAATCGAGATAAAGGTCCGTGAATTTGTTCAATTGCTATTAATAAATGGAACAATTTGTAACGATATGACAACACTGGCTTCATTAGAATCCACTGCATTGTGTTTTCTTGTGAAAGTGGTGAAGTTTTGACTCTAATGTTCTTAAATATAATAATGTTCGTGTTTTTCTAAGATCATAAAATTAAAAATTAAACTCTATATATACTATTGGAATAAGACAAATATTAACGTCAATGACTTTGATGTAATAAATTTTCTTTAGTTTTTTTTTTATAAGGAAAAAATTCATCCAATATACCTGTCTGCAATATACTGCACACTGTCAACGTACACAGACACCCTTAAGATGTTATGGAGAAGCAGGATTCCATATTATTGCTGATCTCCTCAGGAAAGAAAACCCTACATGATTCTGCAAAACTTCTGTGGTCTTTATCTGGATCATCAGAATGTTGTTTAGAATATTCGATATGTTGAAATAGTTGGATGAACCTGTACACAAGTGTCCTGCAAAATTCCTTGATATTAGCACAAGAAAGATAAGATATCGCTATCTTTTGTGAAATCAAGATCACCGAAAATAAAAAAATTGCGATCACTTTTAAATAATGCACAAAATAGATTTTTAGATGGAGAAAGTGAAACTAGAGTGAAAAGAAAAAGAGTCCCTTTTTGTATTAATGGTATATCTTACAGAAAGTTATTAATTATAACCTGCTTTATGGCAATTTATCATTATTTAATGTATTGATGAAATTTGTCTTTCATTTTCTGTTTTAATTCACGAGAAACTAATTTAACAACTAATCTAAGTATCCTTTAAATCCATAATAATAGTGTGATGAAATTTGTCTTTCATTTTCTGTTTCAATTCACGAGAAACTAATTTAACAATTAATCTAAGTATCCTTTAAATCCATAGTAACAGTGTAATAAAAAGTATTGATAATACACTCCAGAAACAAATTCAATTATTAAGAATAGAGTAATTGTGTATTATTTGCGTTTAATATGATTGAAATTACGATTATCCTCTTTTGCTTACTCTTTCATGATATAGTATTATATATGTAATGCATCTTGGAAGTATGTTTATTATTATTAATTACTATTTGTTCATAGCAGTTTGTAACTTGATTTTAATATTTATTATTCATTTTTCTTTTAACATTTCCTGTTTAAATCTTATAATGGAATTAAACACTATCTTTTTAAGTAATGAGAAAAATTGTGGTACAGAACCCTGATACGATTTATAGATATTTTTTTATAGATTTTATTGATAGCATTATTTATCGTCATTTCTTATGTTTGGTATAATCATATGATTGAAATTCGATTATTTTAAATTTTAATTTTGCAGAATTAGACATCATTTCTTAAGATATATAATATTTTAATGTAAATATTAAGAATATAATAACAGTGAGATATCAATAGTTTTTTGGTTTTAATTTTTAACATTATTGGTAAATATTGGAATTGAAAATAAATATTGTAACATATCAAAAGTTGAGAATAATAGCTACTGTTCTATGAGGAATTGTTCTTTTAATGCTTTCATCTGATATGTACGAGATACTTTTATCCTTGTCAATCAAACGAAATTGAATATAAAAATTTTCTAATGTAACATTATTATATTAAGATTGATAAAATAAAATACAACTTTAGATTTTTAAAAGTAAAAATAAATTAATGATTATACCCTAATATGTGAGACATAGATCATGGTATTAATGAGATCGAAATTGTCACGATCGTGGATATTTTTTCACTAATTTTAAATGAACTAATGGACCCTATGCTTATGCTCAATCACGATTTTCAAGGTATTCAATGAAGATTACTGCTTGATGCGATGACGTTTCACATTCCAAAAACATTATATAACACAAGTAGAGCTGACATTAAATATTTTAATATTACGATATGAAATACGAATATTACGAATGTCTAAAATTGCTTGAATTTTTTTTCTCTTTTTCAAATATTAGAATCGTAACATTAATTTGCATTAATTATGCAAATTTGTTGAAAATTATTTGACTTTCATGTAAATATAATTCTAAAAATCTAAATTCTGTTTTTTAGAATCATTTCTTAACGCTCCCTAACATATATTTTGTCGAAAATTTTTAAATTTAATTTTCATTTCTAAATTATACGATAAAATTGAAATAATAAATTGATGAAAAAAATATGATTCAAATCTAAGTTATATTTTTAATTGAAATTATTTTTAAGAGAAATTTTATTACGAAAATAATATTTGTTTATTCCAAACTGGAATATTTTATTATAACATTAATATAATTATATTGCAATATAAACGGATTGAAAAATTTATTGGCTAATGTACTATTGTGTTGATGCTATTTAGATTTCTTTAGAATCATTTCTTAGTGCTTCTTAACATTTTTATTCCGCCAAACTAAACATTTAAAAAAAGTTATATTTAAAAAAATTTAATTATAAAGTCTTATTAACATTTCTGCATTTTAAGTTAGAACATTCCACAATCACAATTATATATATTCCACAAATTTGTTAAAAAATTTTTAAGCCATTGAAAATTATATACACAATATTCCCTAAAGTTATCCTTTAGTGCTCTCTAGAATTCTTCACATAGAAATAACTTAATTAATCCTTTTTCTCTCTGTGTTTCGCAACTAATAAGAACCGTGGAACTGATCGATCGTCCACATCTCGTTTAAGATATGTATCCAAGACAGAAAGATGTAGTCATCTACGTATTCATCTATGATACAGCCTCTAAAGCCATCCTCGTTTACGGCATGACTTCCGGTCGAAGTCAGCGTGTCGTTCTATCTCAAATCGTCTGTTTGAATTACATCAAGAGAAACGTCCTTTATCTTCTCGAACATTCAGATGGCAGTACTTGCCTAATTTTCACTTTTTTAAGCAGGAGCTCAAGATTATATTGTCGATAAGAACCTTGAAATGAATTCACAAGGAAGAAGATTCATGATTTCGGCATGAAACCGAAGAAAGTGGTTATTTAGAAAGAAAGCGGATATTTAGATGGAATGCGATCAATCCTTTCGATCGAAGATGTTTCAAACAGATGTTCACAAGTTCAGAATACAACATCATCACTTACGTTGCCGATTATGCGAAGGAAAGCACAAAAATCGAATTTCCCGGATTACATACATGGTAGTCGAACATAACTTATCGAAATCTATTTCTCGTTGCTGAATTTGTCGCAACGGGGCGAGTATCTGTTGAATAACGTGTCTCTGAACGTTTTCGATTTAGAATTCGATTTATCTTAGGCGTATCATTTTTCGTGACGAAAATCAACAATTTTCATACAAATTGATTTTTCATAGAAGAATTTGACATAATAATGCGAGTTTATGTTAGATATCGTCTCTCTGATTTCAATTTCGATGACGGCGAATTCGCCGTAACATCGATTTTCGTGTTCAATTGTGAAAAGTTACAATTTTCGTTTTCAATTCAAAATCAATTTTTCATGACAGAATTTCACATAATTTGGCAAGTTTTTGTTGGATAACATATTTCTGTGTGCTTTCGAAGTCAAATTCCCGATAACAACCCTTTTAGTGTCGAAAAGCTACAATTTTGATCTAAATTGAATATTCGTAGCAGAATTCAACATAATTCGCGAATATCAGCTTGAAAACGTCACTCTCAACGATATCAAAGCAGAATTCGCCGAAACTGCGATTTTCATGCCGAAAAGCAACGTAACTTATCGAAATCAATTTTTCGTTCCGCAATATGACGTAACAGGGCGAATTTGTGTTGAGATCGTTGTACATCCTCTCTGAACGTTTTCGATGCAGAATTCACCGTAAGAGCGTTTTTCGTGACGAAAAGCTACAATTTTAATCCAAATTGATTTTTCATGGAAGGATTTATCGTAACAATGGGAGTTTATGTTAGGTAACGTCTGTCTGATCGTTTTTGATGTAGTATATGCAAAAACAATTATTTTGTTTCGGATAGATGCTTGTTTCATTACAGAATTCGACGAAACGCGATGTTATTTATAAAACTTCATTCTCATCGATTTCAATATTGTTCAACCTTAACAAGGACTTTCTATTCGGAAAGCTATTTCCATCAAAATCGATTTCTTAATTCAAATTTTATAATATCTCGAATATATTATTATTGATCACGTTTCTCTGATCAATTTTGAAAAGATTTCGCCATAACAGTGATTTTCATTGTTGTTTTTACAATTGTTGTGTGTTTTTACAATTTTGATCAAAATTGATTATTTATAATATATCTTTATTCTAATTAATAATAAATATCTATATTCTAAGATTAAGCGATTTTAAGATTATAGAATTTGGAATTTTATTGATTCCAGAATTTTCTTTTTTTTATACACAGATAGTGTTTTAGCCGGTATACCTTTGATATTATATTATTGAATTCTATTTATGTTAGTTTGTGTTAATAAATTATTTGTCAGTGACTTTACATTGGTTCATGCAGATTTATAAAATTAATTATAAGATCTATTTTCTGATATAATATAATCTAGAAACTACTTATCAATTAAAAATATATTTGCTATAAATTTTGCATGTAATAATCTTTTTATATATTGCAATATATTTCACGAGCAAAAGTTTCTTATCAATAGCAGCATTGAAGAAAATTTTATGTCTTAAAAAAAATAATATCAAAAAAAATATATGTAATTTAACATTCATTAAAAAAAGTCATTTCGTAATATTCTAAAAAGGAATTATTCTGTAAATAAGTATTCTATTAAAAAAAATGATATTCTCTATATAAATATTTTAAATAAAATGAATCAAGAGAAAAATATATTTATAATCTATGGTTTCTCTGAAATTTTTCTTTTTTGTAATGAATACTATATGAGATAATAAAAAAAAATTTGAAAATCATAAATCAAATTTCAATATCAAGAAATTTATTAAATTAAATTTTCTAATGATTGCAAAATTGCAAACTTTTCAAAGTAAAAGTCTTATATTATTTATTTTATATTACTAGAACCATGTTATTTAACTTATTTTATATCGTAATATAACTGTTATAACAATTTACTATTAATAATTATTATTAATAATTTAACAAGTATCCGCAAACAGAGCATCAATTTTTAAATACGATCATATTCATTCAACAGAATCATTAATCATGAGACAAACAACTGAATTTGAGCGAAATTATTTTGCATTTGAAATTAAAGAAGAGAACTAATTTAGATCTTTCATGCAAGAAAATTAAAATATCTTAATAATCAGTGTTAATAATCAGTTACTATTAAGATTAAAACTACGATATGACTTAATAATCCGATGATGTATTATGGTACGTAAGATAAACATAATCATTAAAATGCAAGAAACAAATATCAAAATAACGAAATAAATAAACAATTACATACATGATTACATACATAGTGAAAAATATAACTTAATCAAATCATATATGATCATATAAACCAAGGATACAAATAAAAATCTATTGATCACGTTATAAAATAGTAATAATATATCATATAATAGCTAATATGAAATCCTTAAAAATAAATTTTGATTTCAAACATATGATCTAAAACATATGAGAAAACAAAAATAGAAAAAAATAGACATAAAACGCAAAATATAAAAAAATATATTGATTATCAATAATCACAATTTTTGTAAAATAAAATTCTAAGCTTTTATTAAATTGTTTTGAGGAAAATAATTTATAAGAAATAACAAAAATTTTTATCAAGAAAAATTTATAAAATCTATAATTAAAGAGTGTAATACTATAAAGATACTAAAGAAAAACATTATGTATTGCTAATTTAATATAAGTTTAATATAAGTTATAAAAATGACTGTAAAATCCAATAAAAATATAAATATAATACAATAACTTTTACAATAAAGTTAGAAACGAAATGTGTTACAAACATTTAAAGTACTATTCAAACGTGAAATATCATATAAAAACATACAAAAACACGGATTTTTATGTATTGGAAAAAACAAAAAATTAGACGAAAAAGAAGATTTAAAACTTTCTAAGTAATAATATACAATAACATAATTGCTGATTAATCTTGAAAAAATTAAATTGAAGTTAATATTTTTTAAAAAAAGAATTGTATTGTCTATTTTAATTTTACTTTCATAGATAAATAAATAAAATGACATCTGCAATTTTCGATCAATCTCAAGAAATTTACATTGACAATGTACAATTTTAAATAGAATTTCTAGATAATATGATGATTATCTTCAATTGCATTAACCATAAATGAGATGTGAAGAAATTATATTATGATATATAAATAGGTAAACTTATTCATTTTATAATTTGCAATATATGTATGTGGCAATTTAGAAGAAACATAAAAAGAAAGAGTGACAATCAATAAAAAAAGTAAAAATTTTTATTAGAATAATTAAATATAGTATATTTTTTAACAAATAAATATATATATAACTATTTACATAAGAAGAACTAAGAAAAATATGAAAAGTAAGTAAATATCAATATCTACATGTGATATTTTTTTTCATATAAGAAAACAATTTTTAAAAATAATGATAAAAAATATTATTTTTGTTAAAGACGTCACCTCACTGATACTTTCAGACATTGATCTATTTTTTCTGATTTGCATTTTAATTTATAAAGATATTGCGTTATAATTTATACAATTTAAAAAAAATTATATAATTTTTATATTATATTATGTTATTAAATTTATATATTATATAATTTTTTTTAAAAAGTTATAATTTAATAATATAATATAATTATATAATTTTATAAAAATATTATTATTATAGATTTGAGTATCAAAATTCTAATATGTATACTTTTAGACGCAATTGAGATATTTAAAACAAAAATTTTAGCATGGATACCAGAAACCCAATATGCTTCGCTATTATCTATTATTATCATTAATGAAATATTTGGTTTACGTGTATTTGAATCGAAAGGACGATTACGATATGGCTGGAGTATAATATACATTACATATATATGCATCATTCTACATAGTATATTTCTGAAATAATTTCTGCAATAATAAAAACAGATTACAAAAATTGGCAAGAAATCATTTATAAACTAACGTCATTATTTATTAATATTATGTGCGTTATGATTTTTATAGTACTTGGAATGCTGAATACAGAAATAAGTATTTCTAAAATTATAATAATATACATAATTATCAATTAAATAAAAAAAATATAAATATTAGTAAAAATTTTTGCTTTGATATATATTTATATTATATTTATATAGTTCTAATGTCTTGATTATTATTGATTCTAATATATTATATATTGTTATTCTTAATAATTCTTAAAAATAAAACTTCAGAATAAGTTTCAAATATATCGAATAAGATGAAATGCAAATTAAATTTAATATTTCTTTATTTTTATTTTTTATCTGATTTATATGTATTTCTCTTTCGTTTAATTTGCAAAAATTATTTGTCAAAATGAATATTCATACATTTTAATTAATATAAGTTTTTATATTTCAGAAATATAATATGTAACATTATTACTGAGAAATTTTTAAAATATATTATGTTTTATAGTTATTACAGTATATTATTTAATGATATATATTTAATAATGTATTTAATAATTATATTGTTGTATATTGTTTAATAATGTATATTGTTTAATAATATATAACTTATTTTATTAAAACGTGACATAATTAAATATATTACTTTTATAAAAAATTATAAATAATGTAGCGTAACTTAATCACTAATATAAAATACGTTTGTTTTATAATTATTTTATTTATACTAGCATAAAATTAAATATATGATTTTTCGCGAAACTTGTCGATATTTAAATTACTATTTTTCTTGAATTTCAAAAATTCAATTGGCTCAAAGGAATTTCTTCATGAGATTTGTTTTTAAATTTTTACTTTTTAAGAAAAAAATTTCTTTTTTTTATAATAATAACATTTTAGAAAAAATTGATGTTCGATTTTTTGATAATTTTCTAGAAAAGAAACATTCTTCTCAATTTTGATAATTTTTGTATATGTTTTAGATATGTTGTGGAAATGAAAATTTTGAACAATTTTTTTCTAATTATATAATCGTTAGATCTTAGTTTTTAAAATATTTGCAAAAAAGATTGCTATTATATAGAATTTTTTTATACAAGCATACGATCTATTTATCTAACTATTAAATGTATAATAAATAAACTAAATCAAAAATCTACTTTCTTATAGATTATGACAGACTTAAAATATTTCAAATTCAATCTTTGGATTCTGCGAAATATAAAAATAAAATATAAAATAATCTTATACAATATTAACTACAATCCGCTCGTGAGTATAATATAATATATAGTATAAAATAATATATAGTATAATATATAGCAATAAAATTTATTAATAAGTTCTATTTTAAACAGCAAAATTCATATCGTAATGAAAGTTTATATTTATCATTGAATGAATTCTAAAGTTGTATTAATTTTATGAAGTTTAAGAATTTTATAAAGTTCAAAAATACATTCTAATAGTTCAATAATCATAATATTTTCTTAGAATAATACACGAAATCAAAATGTTTTGAGATTAAAAAATGCTTCAATTTTTTTCGAATTTTACCAAATGTTTGTGTCCTCTAAATTCCCTTCATATTCATCTCGCAAAATCATGAGTTTTTGGTGTACACATAAACGATTAATGGAATATGGATCAATCCCTTTTTTTAATCTCAATCTTTAAAAAATTCCTAGAATTGAGTTAAGCCATTGAGTTAAGCCACTCACAAAATTCATTTTCCGGGAAATTGATTCGCGAATGTTTGTAATAATTTTTATAAAATAAGATGATCTCATTGTCATTGAGATTGGCATAATTAAAAATATATAATTCCAAAAGTTTTTTAAATTCTTTTCTCGAAAATGGCATGTTCTCAAGCAATCACTCTATATCATCTGTTCCGTGTTTTAATAATCGATTGAAATTATGATCAGTTCAATATATATGATATAATGATCAATTACAATAATAGATATAAAATATGATGCCGATATTGCTATATTATATTTTACTCATATTTATCATATTTTATCATATTTTATCATATTTTATATAAATATTCGATGAGATTAATGTTTAAATTTTTGATAACTCTTAAAAGTCAATATCTAATTTTTTCAAAAAAAAAAGTATTTAAAAATATTGAAAAATAATTTTAGAAGGAAAATCTTGTAATTGTACGTTCTTTATAATATTTACAAACATTCGATATTTAAACATTTTAATAACATATCGTTTCATTATACATTTAATAATAGTCAAATCTAGTTAAAAGTTGAACGATGTGGAAAACTATAAGAAAAAAATTCTTCGCTATTATTAAATGCCTTATAATTTATATTACAATTCAAAAAAGTTTTTTCAAAAAATTCTCCATTATTATCGATCGTTGATCTCTTATTAAACATAAAATAAAAAATATAATATTATTAAAGGATAATGCTTTTTAAAATTTTAATATCATACATTTTAATGAAGCAACTTCATGTGTCGTAGTATGTCCTTGTTCTCTAGTAAAAAGATCAATTCTATATACTCTTCTATATATTATATTGTTAAATGAAATAAGAAAGAATTAACATTGACACATTAGTTTAAATATAATGAGATGTAAATAACGTGCTGATAATATGATATTAACTGCATGATTTTCAATTAAAAAACGATATTTAGCAATTAGTGATGAATGTGATAAATTTATAATATCATCGATATATGCGGAACATGATTTTAATTTGTCATTTAACTATTGAAAAAACAAATTGTAATGCTGGTGAAATGTTAAAATGAAATACCTGGACGCGGTTTAAAATTCCTAAGGTAATATCAAAATTTTTTAATAATAAGATACAATTTAAGATTTGTCTGATAATTAAATTTTACTTGTTTTTCTTGATTCTGGAAATAAAAAAATAGCAGACTTGAATTGAATAAAATTTTAATCTAAAAAATATCTAATTATCACAATGGCGATACTATATAAAATAAAAATTAAAATATATAACAAATAAATGTTAATCGTTGAGTTGTACGTTAAATTAACAACTTGTAATTCGATGCAAATATTAAAATGAGCATCAAATATAAGAATTAGCTTCCAATGTTTCTTGAAAAGGTGTAATGCTATTGGCTGTCAGATGATGATTGATTTTTCATTCATTACACAATTTTCACAAAGAAAGTCACAAAAGGAAACGGATATGTTACTGAGAATGACGCGGATAACTAAATTTGTCAAAATTTCGATTTGAGAAAATAGCAGAAGAAATTGATGATTATGAAAGTTTTGGTAAAAGAGAACGATCGTTTTATTTTTTCTGTTATCATGAGTCATTATTTTGAAATAACATGTGCGTTATCCGCGATATAATCATAAAGAATTTGCAAAAAATGAAATAAATAAATGAATTATTATTGAATTTTAAGAAAATATGCTAATGTAATATAGAAAAAATAATATAATGTAAATATTGCAAATATTGCAAATATATGATTTGCTATATGTATTTAATATTGCTATTCCAAAAGTACTTGCAACCTTCCAAGGAAATTAAAAATTTATTAAGCTTAATAATTTTATGATTTTATTTTAAATAAACGCAATAAAATAAATAAATAGTATTTTAAAAATTTTCTTTATCATATATAAAATTAATTGATATAAAATTAATATTGATTTTTCTTTTGAATGATCAATTTTAGATTAAAACAAAAATTGACATAATAAAATTCGGGATGAACTTTATTTATTATGTTTTAGCAAATTTGTTTTCAACTTATCGAAAAAGCTTCAACTAATAATTTTATCTTAATTTTTATGTTTGTTTTGAATCCTAGAATCAAAATATAATATTTCGAATATATTAATAATTTATCACTTTTTTCACTTTTTTAATATATTTACATTTCTTTCATCTATATATTTTTCTTCTCTTTCTATTTCAGCGTTCAAGAAAAATTATTGCAAGATGTGAACAGATAGATAATATCTTACAATCATTTGGAATTGAAAAAATTATGGAAAAATTTTCTTCCAACTTGCACAAATATTAATTATCTTCAGCATAATAATAATAACCATTATCTCACTAAATTGGTATTGGTCCATTTATACCTATAAATTACGAGAATTCATTTTAATTTTGCTTATATATATACGAATAATAACTACTACTTTAGGAATTTTTACTATTACCGTATTCGTAAGGTAAATTATGAACTTAATAATTATGGATATAAAATTAAATAAATAAATAAATATCGTATTTTTAAATTTAAGATCAAATTTCTTTAAATATATATATATATATTTCAATAATGTTGAAAAAATATTAAGAAAAAAAAACAAAAATTTGAAGAAGTTTTCGTCAATCTGAAGAACAAAAAGAATCAATTATATTTATAAAATCAATTAACTTTAATATTTTTTATTATTTATTTAATATTCAATTAATTTTCTTTCATTTTCAATTATTTGTAATAAACATTAATTATTTAATAACAATTTTTTTTTCATTATTTTTATTCGAGTAAAATCTATTCTATTTCTATATTTTTTTAATTTCTATAGCATAATTTTTGGTTTCTTGTGATTTCGTAAATTATTTTCTCAAAATAAAATTAGACTTTCAATAATATCAAGATTAGGATTTAATGTTGACCATGATTTTGAATTAATTTCAAATTTCTTAAATGATGATGAAGATCCACTGATTAATTATTGAAAATTATCATACAAAAAAATAGTACTTTCATTTTCTGTCAATGCTATAATTAATCAAATATCTATATTACAATTATTGAATTGATTTAATTTGAAATATGATCTAAGTTTTGTGGAAAAATAAATTACAATAGAAAAATGAAATATTAGAAATTTTTATGATATATGATTTTTTTATTTTGTTCTGTGATCAAATTAATAATTTGAATTCTATTTTAGTTATTCAATTCTAATTACAATTAAAAATAAAGAAAAATTATCTAAATATTAATTACGAAGATATTAAAATTACACGTTGAATTTATATTCTTTATTCTAAAATGTATTTTTGAGAGATCATTCTTTATTTTCAGATTTACGAAAAAAAAATTTTTTGTTTCTTTATTTTCTTTAATTATAGAAATACATAAGATATTTTTACCTTTGTTTCATTTTTCTAAAAATTGTAATTTTCTAAAAATATGATTGATTTTATAATTATTGACAATGCATCCGAGATCATCTGAAATATTATTTGAATTATTGTTAAATATTTTATAGGATAAGTTATATAAGATAAATAAGCTTATGAAAAAAGTGCATCAGTTATGTACAATACAAATGTTATTAATATAAGATATAAAATACAATCACGTATTGCACGAAAATTTGTAATTCAATATCATATTGTAATAATTGACTTTACATTTATTCACATGATTTATAAAATTATTATTATTATTATAATTATTATATTATATATATTATTATATATATTAATTATTAATTATAAGATATATTTTTTGATATAATATAATCTAAACTATTAATTTTGATTAATTCGATTAAAAATAGATTTGCTATTACTTTTGTATATAATAATCTTTTTATATATTGCAATATATTTCACGAACAAAAGTTTTCTACATCAATAGCAACATTGAAGAAAATTTTATATCTTAAAAAAAAAAAATATCAATCTGTAAATTAACACTCATTAAAGAAAGTCATTTCGCAGTATTCTAAAAAGGAATTATTTTGTAAATAAGTATTCTATTAAAAAAAATGATATTCTCTATATAAATATTTTAAATAAAATGAATCAAGAGAAAAATATATTTATAATCTATAGTTTCTTTGAAATTTTTCTTCTGTGTAATGAATACTATATGAGATAATAAAAAAAAAATTTGAAAATCATAAATCAATTCTGCAATTATTTTTTTAACCTTTTATCGATTTAGAAGTATCTGAAGATAAGGAATTATTTTCCAAAGCCGTGACAAATAATTTTTAAACATTATTTGCATAATGCAGTTATGATAATTTATACAATTGCATTAATAAATATATAATAATAATAATAAATATTAATATATACATTATATATAATAAATATATATGTTTATAAAAATATAGGACATTTTGAAGATGGATATCAAAATAATGAAGATAGTTCATATATATCTAAGAATTAATTTAGTTGTAAGCATTTTAAGTTTACATTATATAAAATGAAATAATTTAAGAACGAAAACGCTCAACTAGATGCAGTAGTAATGTCTCTCATATATACGGCAATATCACTTACATAGAACTTCTCAACAAAAAGTAAATGTATATAATAGAAATAACTCTTTTAAATTGTAAATTTATTTTTGATTTATTCTTTCTTTCAGAAATGTGTTACAATTTTAATATTAACGGAAAATTTGTTAATTCAGATTATAATTGTGACTATGAACTGTGATTATATATTCTAAATATTGCCTAGAGATTCTGATTAGGAATTCTATCGTCAATTTGTGCATTATATATTGTCATTAAAATCGAAAAAATTTAAATCAATAAATTTACAGTTTTATTATATTTATTATTTTATTAAGTGTGCAAATAAATTCTTTTTCCTTTTTTCCAAATTTAAGATTTTGTTACATAAATCAGATACAAGATTATGTCTCAAAGCATTCACCCTTATTCTCTATAACCTTTTTCCATCTGATGATTAAATTATAAATTCCATTCCTGAAGAATGACAACAATTTGCTGCTTATGAAGTCGTTAACACATTTTCGAATATCTTCTTCCTAGTTGAAATCTGCTTTCCCAATTGTAGACTCCGAAAAAGACAATAGTCTGACAGGGTCAGGTCTGGAAAGTACATATCATGTGGCAGGACTTTCCATCGCATAAATTATTCCCGAGTTCCTTTGCAAAGTGTGGCTGAACATTCATGTTGCAAAATCACGTGTCTTTGTACATGTAAACAGTTATTTTTACTCTAGCTGATCGTATAAGTTCATTAATTGACTTTAATAATATTCGGCATTATTATCCTTCCAAGTAAGCAATTCATAATAGATGATTCCTAGAAATTCTACTATATAGACAGCTACGAAAAAACTACAATTTTGATACAAATTGATTTTTCATGAAAAATTTATTATAATAATGCGAGTTTGTAATAATGGGCTCTCTCTGATCATTTTCGATGTCCAATTCGCCGTAACAGCGATTTTCGTGTCGAAAAGCTATAATTTTGATCAAAATCGAATTTTCATGGCAAAATTCAACGTAACTAGCAAATATCAGCTTGAAAATATCACTCTTAATGATATCAAAGCAGAATTCGCCGAAACTGCGATTTTCGTGTCGAAATGCTATATAACTTATCGAAATCAATTTTTCGTTCCGGAATTTGAATTCCGTAACACGGCGAATTTGTATTGAAGATCGTTATCTATCCTTTCTGAACGTTTTCAATGCAGAATTTACCATAAGAACATTTTTCGTGACGAAAAGCTACAATTTTGATCCATATTGATTTTTTATGGAAGAATTTGTCATAACAATGCGAGTTTGTGTTAGATAACAGTCTCTCTCTGATCATTTTCGATGCCCAATTCGCCGTAATAGCGATTTTCGTGTCGAAAAGTTAACAATTTCAATGAAAATCAATTTTTCATGTCAGAATTTAATAAATTTTTTATTGGATTTCGTATTTCTGTTTGTTTTCGACGCGGTGGCAGCGTTTTTTACATCAAAAATCTTCAATTTTATTGAAAACCGATTTTTCGTGTCGGAATTCAACATATCTGTGAGAAATCATCACTTTAAACGATATCGAAACGGAATACGGTAAGCCTTCCATTTTCTTGTACAAAAACTGCATCACTTACCGTAATCAATTCTTCGTTTTATAGTTCGTTTTAACTTTTCGTGTTGGATAACGTTTCCTGATCATTCTCGATGCACAATTCTCGATAATATCGTTTTTCGTAACAAAATTTACAATTTCAATCAAAATCAATATTCCCAGACAGAATTTGACATAATTTGGCTCGTTTTTGTACGATGTCGTATTTCTTCGAATCGAAAATCATTGTAGCAGCGTTTTTTACATCGAAAAACTACAATTTTGATGAAAACCAAATTTTCGTGTCGAAATTCAATATGTCTGTGAGAAATCGTCACTTTCAACGAAATCAGAGCGAAATACGCCAAGCTAACGGAAAAATATAGACACTCACTCACTCACTCCCATTTACTCACACACACACACAACACACACACATACACACACATCTATAAACCAAAAATATATACAACCAAATATATACAAATCAAAATGTAATTTTATTTATTATTACACCTCAAGGCATTAAAATGAATGAAAATGTATGAAGAAGAGGAAATTTTAGAATCTTTAGATTTGGGCACTATTGAACCGACTATAGAATATATATAGGAGGTAAAAAGAATTTTCTTGGCTCATTCAAGCAGGAAATATTCCACATTACATTCAATTTTATCTGATTACTTTTCTACAAGCGGTTCATACGCTACGGTCGAATAAAAAAGTGGAAATGTTAGAATATCTTGAATAGTGCAACATTGAAATGACTGTATCTCCGAAGATAACAAAGATACATATTGTTTCCTGTGCTCATTGCAAACAGGAAACATTGCTCTTTATGTTCGATTGTAACTGGTTATTCTACGACAAGTATTATACGCTATGATATATTTTTATGCTTTTTACGTTCATTTGTGCATTTGCCAAATAAGATACAAGATTGTCAGAAGAATTTAGTTCTGAATATTAATTCAGATCAAAATGATTTAAGCGTATCAAAAGAACATTAAAGTATCACATTACAGGATGAATAAGATAAAATAATAAGCAATTGGTAAGAAGATTCGAATTAATTTTTCATAAAATATTCATTTTACTTAAATAAAATTTTAGATCTCGACAATCTAACTATGGATGATGAAGATACATATGTTTCGAGATGATACATTAACAATTGAAAGTTTAGATGGAAATAGATTATATTTGGATTCAACGACTCAATTTAGAATCTACAATTTTACTACATAATATCGTTGAAAATTTTGAAGATGAAATCAATCGTTCCTTATTAGAAGATAATATAATATTTATATGATATATTTTTATGTATTTAACATATATTCAATGATAGGTAATAATAGAGATTGGCATGGTGCAATTAGATAGAAGTTTGAAAATGATATGATAAACGATATATAATTGAACAAATAAGTCATGGAAAAAATTGAAGATAAATGAGCGAAAATAAATATACATTTGATGATATTTTCGTTAACATATTTCTACGCATTTAGAAGCACTGAAAAAAAAGAGAAAATATAATATGGTATTAGCAATTTGAAAAATAATTTGATAGATAAGAAAGAAAAGAGATCAAAAAACTAAAAACTGATTGAAACAAACGTGTATATACCTATATATAGTTATATATATATAAACGGGTAATATACACAAAACTGTCATATTTCACATGAAACACAGTAATATAAATTATTGGATTATCTAATAAATTATATTATACACTTAGACTACTGATATTACTACTATTAGTTTGATATATAATTAATTTGATATATAATATAATTAATCGAGGTTTTACTTGCAATTTAATCTATAGTCGCAAACTTTTTTATACTATCCTAATAAAGAAATTGAATTATTATGAAAGATATGATTTCAATGAAAACTTATATATAGCAATATGTTAAAATATATAAAATAACTTATTTTTGAACAAAAATTTCTTTGAGTATATGAAATCAACTCTCATTTTTCCATGTTTTGCATTTCTTCTAGAAATATATGTTGTTCTATCTCCGATGATAGAATTAGAATTCAATATTTTATAATTTAAAATTTTGTTTTATCTCGAATCATTACGAATTGAAAGTATGTAAAGAAATGAAAATAATATAAAAACTTGAAAAATTGATTTCACTGCTTTGAAATGATATTCCATAATAAAAAAATTTCATATTATTATACTCGCAATATTTTATATAAAAATTATGTTCGATTTCGATAACACAAATACAATTGAATTTGTATAAAGTATACTTCTGCAGATAACTATATATATAATGTTCTTATTAATAAGTTAATAAAAAGAAAAATAAATTTAAATCCACGAAGTGGATTATATTTAAATTAAAAAAAGTATTTCGTTCTGACATATTATCTAAATTAATTTAAAAAATATTATCTAAATTAATTTAAAAAAATTAATTTAAAAAAGTTAAGGCTGACTTTATTTTTGTTCATATATATATATATACATAGTATCCTTTTACAAAGCTGAAAATTAAAGAAAAATAAAGATTAAAAAATGAAATTAAAGAAAATTTTACTATATACTTTACTTTATACTATAAATAATTTATATTTTTATGAAAAATAGTCATATATATCGTCTGGTAATATAGTATTATTTGTTGATAAATAAATTCAAAATATCATATATTTGATAATCTATTAATTAATTAAAATTAAATATATATCAAAATTATGTTAAAATAATATTGTTAACAGGTGTTATACATTATTAATTTATAACAATATGATCGATATGTTGTAAATATATACATATATATATATAATACTTTCGAATGATGCTGTAGAAGAGCTAAAATACGTTTAGGTTATTTAAACTAAATGTCGCTTTTTGCCGTCATGTTTAATTATTCTGTAATAGATATTCTGTGAATTTGTATTTTGTAAATTATACGTGTATATATGAATATACACACGTGTATTAATAATATTTATTTAAAAATACGATATAAAATATAAATTATAAATATATAAACATATATATAATTTAATGCATAATTTTAAAAGATTGTTACGAATAATGCGAAATAACATGTAACCTTAACGATTATAACCTATATGAAAGTTGAAAATTTGACAGTAAAAAGAAATAAAAAAAAAAAATGAATGGTATAAAGATTTATGGTCTTTTACTTTGCATGTGATTTTAAACAAAGAAATGAGGTTTGTTTATTTTGAGTGAAAGGATTCTTATTTTGAAAATAATAATTTTTAAATAATTTTTTGAAAAATAAAAAAAACCGGTCTTTTAAATTTGATAACATTTTTTTCTATTAAAAATAGTCAATTTTAAGATAAGATAAATAAAATATTTAAAAAAACTTACGCTACATAAATTATTTTTTCACAGAATAACTATGCAAATTTTCGAATCGTGTAAATAATTTTGGAAATTTTCTGGATGGAATATCTATAAAATTTTTATTTTGAGAAACACGCATTTAAACACATATAATTTTTTAAAATTTATTTTTAATTTCACATTTCAACAATTTCTATCTATGAAAAATCATAAATTATTTCTTTTTGAATTGTTTTAAGACAAAGATTTTTTTGAGTTTATTAATATTCGAGTTGTCGCATGTTTTATTTGGCCTTCCTTTTTTTGACAAAATTAATTGACATTGTTTTCAATCAAGTAATAATTTTCACATTGTTAGTAATATATTTTCAAATCCGTAATTGAAAATAGAAATACTGTGATTTTTATCATTTTAAATAAATTCTCCTTTATGTTTTAATATTTTAAAATATTATTGTATATATCGTATTATATTGCATTATAAATAACACAAATTTTATTTTATACCATTTAAGAAAAGACTTCTTAATTATGAAATTCTTTTTTCGTTTTTGTTTATTGTTATGAATATCACAAATTTATTCCATCAGAATAATTTTAAAAATTTTCATTCGTGGAAATTTTATTGAAAAAACGTAAATCAAATTTCTTTCTTATTATAAGAATATTTGTTGATTATTATGGTATTCAATCAATTTATAAGTATTAATAATTTTTTTTTCGTGTTCTATAAATGAAAATATTCTTACATGTGGTCGATACTTACCTATTTTTCAATAATTATATGTCTATAGTTTAAAAACGATTTATATACGTTTATGTACTGTATACTACTGGAAAGAAGGACAGGAGGGATCTTTCGCTAAGATCATTTATCTCTACTTCAGACGCTTTATTGACAATTTTGTCACTACATAGTAACACAGTAATAAAAGAGCTATAATTTGAATATTCAAAATCGTAAAAATTATTTTCATTTATGAAGTTGTGTTATAATATGTTATGTTATAATATGTGTTATATATGTTATTATATATGTAATTGTCTAAGAGTGGAAGCTAAAATATTTTTAACTAACTATTTTGAAACTATTAATTATTTTGATATAATATTAATATATTTGTATAATATATCTAGCTTATTCATACATTCATATATATACAATTATTATCTTAACAGATCGTTATTTTGGATTAATATATGTTATAAATACCACCGTAAAATGCATGTATAAATAAATATTTCTTTCCAATTAACCAATTAGATCCGCAAGACATTGCTTCATGAGACTTCTTTTAGCAATATTTCCAATATATTTTCTGTCTTTTATTACATCGCATTTTCTCTTACAAACTTTTTTCTGATTAAGTTCACTTTTATCTTTGAGATTTATATTTGCAAAATTCGAAATATTTATATATATATTTTTCAAATTGTATCCACTTGACATACATATTCCATCATATTCATGAAACATTAAGTCAAATAATAATTGCATCAGAAATGTTAGAAAAAGAATAAAAATTTTTAAAATTAAAGAAAAGGAGATATTAGTTGATGAAAAATGAATTGAAAAATGGATGCACATGTACACACTTCTATTTAATAAGAATCCTTTTACAATCGATGTTGATGACTGTGCAGGGAAATAATGATAGATATGTTCTCATTATTCATTACTTTCATATATTATCTTTAAGTGATGATTTATCTGTAATTATTTTTATGTTACATATAAATTTATCAAGAATTAATTTAATGATAAGAATATCAATGTTAAAGAATAATATTCAAAAGGAAGAATTTTAAAACTTGAATTGAATTTTCAATAAATGACTGATTTTATCTACTTATTTCTAAATCAATTATTTTTTAATTTAATGTAAATTATATCTATATATATGATATATTTTTATTTCAAATATATATTACTTATATGTATTATTATTATTGTACGTATATCGTTCATTTATTAGAAAAGTTTTATATTCATTTTTTTATTTATCACAATTTCGTATTATTCATTTTGAATGACGGATTAAATTTGATATAATTTTTGATTGATAAAAAGTATTTATTATATTTAACACATTTTCTCCAACACGTATTTGACCGACATAGTTATTGTTACAACTCGATTAGTCTTGTAAATTCGTTAAAAAGTCGTAACGAAAATTAAAAAAAAATGTTGCTTAAATTACTTAAAAATATGCAGTTAACTGGTAGGTTTATATTTTTGGAACATCATGTATATATTTGAAATTTAATATTATTAACGTTATTTAACATTATTAACATTATTAAAATTAACATTATTATTCGATCTCATAATTGATTTTTTTGAATTTTTATGATAATACTGATTCGATATCAAAATATAGAAATCATTATGAAATTCATTATGAAATTAAGAAAAATATATAGGAAGCAGCATATCAAGTGTTTGAGAATATGTTTTGAATTTTTCTTAAATTATTTATAAATGGATCTAAAATCAATAATAAACGATTAAAAAATTTTTTAAAAATTCATTTAGATAATTTTGTTGTTAGGATGAGAATACCTTTGTTTTGACAATTTTCTTTAGTTTCAATTGACAACAGTAATGAATTTTCAACAGTAATGAATAAACGATGCAAAGTTTCGTAAACATAGTGGTGACATATAATATATCATTTATTATAATATTTATAACTCAATATAGAATTTTGTTCTATATATATATGTTATGTATATTATATTTATATAATATACAGTAAAACTGTCATATTTCATATGAAACAAAATAAATTAAATTATTGGATTATCTAATAAATTATATTACAAACTTTGACTACTGATATTCTTACTATTAGTTTGATTAATCGTGATTTTACTTGTAATTTAATCTATAATCACAAATATTTTTTTTATACTATTTTAATAAAGAAATTGAATTATTATGAAAAATTTGATTTCAATGAAAACTTATATATAGCAATGTATATATAGAATTACTTATTTTTGGATAAAAAATTTTTTTGAGTGTGAAATTATCTCTTATTTTTCCATGTTTTGCATATAATTTCTTCTAGAAAAATATTTTGATCTCCGATGATAGAGATAGAATTCAATATTTTATAATTTAATATTTTGGTTTATCTTGAATCATTACGAAATGAAAATATGTAAAAAAGAAAAATAATATTGAAACTTGAAAAATTGATTTTACTGTTTTGAAATGATTCCATAATAAAAAAAATTGGTATTATATTGTTATACTCACAATATTTCATATAAAATAAAATTATTGTCGATTTTGATAAGATAAATTCAATTGAATTTATGTAAAATATAAAAACTTCTGTGACTAATGTTCTTATTAACAAATTAATAGTGAAAAAGAAAAATAAATTTTATAAAGTGGATTATATTTAAATTAAAAAAAGTATTTCTGATATATTATCTAAATTAATTTAAAGAAATTAAGGCTGATCTTATTTTTAGTGTTTTTATATATGTACATATATAGTATACATAATATCTGTAATGGTGAAAATTAAAGAAAAATTAAAGACAAAGAAAAAGATTTTTGATAATATAAATAATTTATATTTTTATAAAAACGGTCATATATCTACTAATATAAGTATTACTTTTTCGATAAATAAATTCATGATATCATATATTTGATAATTAATTAATTAGAACTAATTATATATCAAAATTATGTTAAAATAATACTGTTAACAGATATGGTACATTATTAATTTATAACAATGTGATTGATATATTGTAAATATATATATATATATATTTATATTTTATTATATATATATTATTATATATATAATACTTAAAATCATAAAATTTAATTAAATGCTGTTGTAGAAGATTTGTTTAGAAGAGCTAAAATATTAAGTTTAAGTTATTTAATTTAAATATCGTTTCTTGTCGTCACGTTTAATTATTTTAATAATTATTTTTAATAGATATTCTGTGAATTTATGTTTTATAGATCATATATGTATACACGAATATATACACATGTATTAATAATATATTTAAAAATACGATATAAAATATAAATTATGAAAATGTAAACAAATTTAATGCATAATTTCAAAAGATTGCTATTAAAAATACATAACCTTAATGATTATAACCTATACGAAAGTTGAAAATTTTGTTGAAAAACAGTAAAAAGAAATAAAAAAAGAAAATCAATGGTTTGAAATAATAAATATTTTAATAAGTACTTAATGAAATGTTTCAGTTTTCATTAGTTTCCTTTATTTGTTTAATTTGAAAGTATAAATAATTTAACTATTTTTCTATGAAATATTTTTATCAATTTGTATTATAAAATTAACAGTTATTTATATAATAAAATGTTGGAACATATGTAAATATAAATCTCACATATAGTTTCTCTCCAATCTTAATTTTCATAGTTTTGTTATTTTGAAGATTATACTTTTTAAAATTATACGATATAATTAGAAGAATTATAATAATATAGAAATATTTAAATTCATAATAATTTTGGTGCTTAAATATACTGATAAACATTCGTAATAATAATAATCCATTTTAAATATATTTTGTTCCATAATAAGATTTATTACAAATTAAGAATAATATTATTTATCTATATTACGTGGAAATCGACAATGTGTAAATATACGGCAATGAAGAATTTATAATGGCCTCTCGTGTAAAAAATGTCGTGTAAGTTTTTCTAAAATCATAAAATTAAAAATTAAATTCTTTCTATTATTGCAATAAGACAAATATTAACGTCAATTTTATGTAATAAATATATCAATATTTTTTTTACATGGAAAAAATTAATCCAATATGCCTGTGCACACTGTCAACGTATATAGACAGGCTTAAGATGTTATGCAGAAATAGACCGTTAACTTTGAGGTTATTCTATTTTATCATCTTTAAACATAAATAATGAAACGAAGCAAGAAATTTGGTTACTAGATATAGGAACTTTTGGTACAACGTGTATCTAAAAATATAATGGCAATAAAATACAAAGCTTGGAGGCAAACATCCATGAGGTTAAAATATTCATTTTTCTCCTTCTGTTGTTAAAATTAAAATAGATAGAATCTAACATCATTATTTTTGTTTTTCTCCTACGTTTAATGTAAACATAGAGATACTAAAAGCAATATTTATTTATGGTTAAAAATATTATTCATAAAAAAAATTAAATGGAATTAAAATCATATTTAAATATTAAGAAATAAATATAAGAGAAAGAATAAAAAAATCAATTCGATTCATTATTATCTGTATCACGGCTTATATCATTCGATTTATTTGACTCATGAAATGGATGATATTCACGTTGACCAGCTGAGGGTTACGACATCGGCATTATAATCGTATACGATATCCATGACTACAGGAAGCAGCTAGAAGTCGTTATAAGACCAACGAAGTCGAATTATCGAGACATCGTCCCAATGACACCCAATGACAATGAAGGAATTGGAAGTCATCCTAGAACCACCGAGGCTGATTTACACTGCAAAACCGCATTCGACGTACGGAACCAATCTCAAATTAATTGGTATCTAAAGATACCAATCAATAAGCGCACGGAACTTTGAAATATTCCGTTGGCCATCGGAAATAGAACATCAGTCCGATGAAATTGTGCAATTTTTGCGTGACGATTGATGGACAATGACTCGAATTAGAAAAGATAGAATTATTAAAAAGATAGTAATACTAGCTGTATAAAATCGATAAATTAAGAAATATAGAGAGTTTTATATTTCGCTTTTATATTTCGTTAAAGAGTATGTTTTTATACGAAATGCGCTTGCAATGAACTTAATCTGTGTATCTTGTAATCTTAACTTAAAATTAAGACGCACGCATTCTGCGATGATCCCACGACGATGTCACGACGCTTCCGATATAATATATAATAAAGTAATATTTGCAGTCCAGTCTAGGCGACCAAAATATTCAAAGGAAAATTGACACAATTTTCTGAATTGAACTGCAGGTACTGCATAGTTCTTAGCTTGATATTGATTTTTAAAAATTTATCTCTGGAAAATTTTCGAAGGAAACATTAAATTTAATAATTAATATAAATGAATTCGAAAAAAGTAAAATATAAATAATCGATCGAAATGAATTATAATTAATAATTAATGTTAAATAAATTATGAAAAGAATAAGAGAAGAAAAAATAAGAAATAAAAATTAAATAAATTTAAAAAGAAAAATTAATTCCGAATGAAATGATTATTTAAATTAGTATGTTTTACAATAGCAATTTATCACTCGCAATTAATCCCACGTTGTAACAACAACGAAGCTTAATTTATACCTTAATTTTTTCATTTAGTTTCATTTATCTTAATTTATTTATTATAATTAATAGTAATATAATAATTAATAGTTATAAATCTTAAATTTAAAACGCGTAACAAAGATCTTATTATATTATAAGACTCTTATTTCCGTTAAAGCGAAAAGAAGAAATTGTATAATTAATTTATTTATATTATTATTTATATTATTATTTATAAAAATTGCAATGCTTAGTAAGAGAAAACTCAAAATATTGTAAGAATTGTGCATGCAATCTAATGTAATAATTAAGAAAAATAATTAATCATGTAAGGTTTAGATTGGAGTGCATATACGCGCAGTTCATGGCTTGTCATCGATTTCCATCATAATAAATGATGAAATATTTTTAAGTTTTAAAATATTTTAGAAACTTTTTAATGAAATATTTTCTTTTTACGTGGACAAAATTTTGAAAAAAAGAATTAGAAATCGATTGCCGGATCTCACCAGCAAGGAAATAATTATATCGAGATCCACTCATTCAACTATAAATTAAAAAATAAATCAAAAAATAAATATAGAATAGATGAAAGAATAAATGAATAAATAAAATGAATAAATAAATAAATGAATAAATAAATAAACAAATATTACAATAATAAACTATAAATTAAAAAAAAAGAAATAAGAAAATAAATAGGTAAAAGGATAAATGAATAAATGAATGATTAATTGATAAATGATAAATTTTTCTAATAAAATATTTTTCATATACCTTTTTTAAGGGAAGATTTTAAAAGAGAAATTTTGAAAAATGATGCCTATTACCAAATCTTACCATGAAGAGATAGTGACTATGCATCGATATCCATCTAAAGCTAAAAAATAACAAATAAAAAATTAAATAAATTAAAAACACGTAAATAAAGTACGAAACATTAAAATTAATAATTAATATAAATTTTATAAATTAATATAATTTTATAAATTATAATTTTATAAATTTTATAAATTAATATAATATAAATTAATATAAATTAATATAAATTTAAATAATTAATAAAAAAATCGATAAAAATGAAGAAGAAATTTAAAAAAAACCAACTTCCTATAAATCATTGCCATCTTCGTATATCACGACTTACATTGTTGGACTTACAAGAATCAGCATAATTTCACAAGATACATAAAAGATAATTTTATAACAATTTTACATACTTCAATAGTCTTTTGAACTATTTTGCGATTTTGCGATTTAGCAATTAACTACCAATTGAAATAATTGAATACTGGGTAATATTATTTAATTGTTTTGGAAGAAAAATTAAAAAAATCTGCCTTTGCACACTACTATATATTGTGAATTTAAATTTTTCAAATTAAATTATCGAATATTGCAGTTGTATAAATATTCTTATGCAAACAATTGAACCATCGAATGAATAAATAATACATATTGACAAAAGTATCAAATTCATCTAGAACAGAAATAAAATATAAAATATATTGTTAATAAAAATAATTTTTACAAAAATAAATAAACTATTTTGTTTGTTTAAAATATATTATGAATGAAGAAATGAAGAAGATATCATTTTTTTGCAATATGCAATTTTAATTTTTAAATTTTTAAATTTTCAAGTTTAGAAAATTTAATACAAAACTAAATATATATTGTTTGGTTGTATATAATTGAATGATAGAATTAAGTTATTTGATTATTTATATTATATGTATCATTAAAACAACATTAACATAATGTTATAATATTTTTACGTGAATTTTTATGCGAATAAAATTAATTTTATTTAATTTTTTATTGTTCTTATTTCTTAATTTCTTTTTAAAATCTTATAAAAATAATTAATGAAATAAAATCTAACAAAATAATTCAAACATAATAAGGAAGATAATTTCTTTTTTTCAACTTTTGCATTAATTTATCTATTTTATAGAATTATTTTTGTATAAATAAATTCATATATGGTAAATTCAATAATACAAAATATTAATATAATTATATTTGCGAACTTTGAAGAGTCAATTCTAGAAACCAAATAAATACGAAAAACTCAGTTGAAACTTTATTTATTAAATTACAAGAAATTGAAGTTTACATTAGATATAAATAGTAAGAATTGTATTATAATTGTTGTTTTCTTTTTCCGCTTCATTTAAATTATTATTGAATTTAAATTATTAATTGCTTAGTAGATAAATCTTAAAGAAAATGAACACAAAAATTTATATCAATTTTTGTGTTTATTTTATGTATATTTAGAATCGACCAAAAGTATCTGTTCCCGAACACTTATTACTCGCGAAATTTATTATATAAAAAAATTAAATTTTTCATATAAAAATTCTTTTTGTTTTTACCGCGCGCGGATCTTTTTAAGCCTAAATAAATCATGGTGTTATTTGAGAAGAATCTCTTTAAAAATTTAGTCGACACTTATATTGTATATTTCTGACGTACTTCAGACTAACTGAATCGATTCTAACAGTGATATATTCCAAATAATATTGTTCTAGTTCGAAGAATTTATAAAAGAGATTCGCCGATCTGTTCTATTTATGAGATCTTTGAATAAAAAATCACGAAGCGAGGAATTTCCTCGAATTTGATGGATATCGCGTTATTATTGATTATTGGCGTGCCACAGCGAGAAACTATGACTCTCCCAATTGAATCAAAAAAGGATTTTTCTGAGGACACTTGCTAAGAAGAAGATCTCGTTGTGAACATGTCGTAATCCGATTGTCAGAAAAACTTACATTAGTTTTGTTTTAACACTTCATCGTATCTGACCGTAGACACGATTGCTTGCTGCTCACTTATTTTGATGAAAGACCGTGATCTTTAATAGACACGCGCTCCGCTTGTGTAACCATTTATACAATCCACTCATCTTTAAGAAGTACTCATCTTTAAGTCTTTAAAATTCCCATTTGTTGAGAATCTGTCGAAGGATATTTGATAAGTATTCAACTATTAACTTATATCCACCGAAATCGTTACAATACTATTATTACGGGTGCGAACAATCGTATTATATTAATATTTATTTTAATTTAACTCATTTTAATTTATTATTTTATTTTAATTTATTTAAATTAATATATTGTCAATTAATAATAATATTCAGTTATTCTATACAGAAATTATAATCCAATGTAAAACTGAATAACCATTAAGTTAAAATTTTAATTATCTCTATCAACATAGTCCTTTAATGCATAATATATAACGCACAAAATAATTCCCCAACATTTGTGAAAATATCCCAGAAAGTCTAAAATGACACTGATTTTTATTTATTATTTGGGATTTATATTTTTGAAAGTTCATTTTGCAACATGTCTATTTTAAATTAATAAAATTCGCACGATCATGATATATATTAATTTTTGAAATAACTAATAAAAAATATAAGTTAATAACTAAAAATATATCCATAAATTGTTCATCAATAAATCTCGAATATCTGCATATGTCGATAACTAATAATTTGTTTACAGACTAACTCATTGGTACTCGATGTAATATAATATAAAGACATGAAAACATGTTTCGCGAATCTATTATACATATTCTCGCGATCTCGAAAATAATAAAGTTAAGAATGAATAGAAGATGTAACTTCCGTTGTATATTCGATTTTTAAGAAGTTGAATCAATATTTCAAAAGAATTTGTGATTTTCACATCTCACTATGATTATCAAAATTAAGATTTCAGGATATGAATTTTAGAGAAAAGTACTACATTATTTTCTGTAATTGCTGTAATTTCTGTAATTTAAAATGCTTATAAATAATTCTTATTTTTAATTTAAAAATTTAAATTTAATAATTTAACATTCTAAAATAAAAAAATGAAATCAGGATTCTCTTCTGATGTTTTTAGAAGTATTCTAGATTTACCGATGATATTAAAATCCTAATATCAATATCAAACAATATTTTTTAATATTTTTTAATACTTAAAACAATTTAAAATAAAAAAAATTTTACTGAAATAACAAAACAATAATTTTACTGAATATTGTGCAATTTTTAAGAATTTCAAATCATCTTATATAAAGTTCTATATTAAAAAAAATTAATTAGAAATAATTAAAAAATTAAAAAAAATTTTTGAACTCAGTTATTTTTTTTGTAAAAATTCTTTTAAAAAACTATAACTAAACTTCATTTAGTTGATATCCATCTTTTTTTTTTAATATTCCTAAAATTAATTCTGTTAATAAGTTAATTGTTTATTCTCGAAAAAAATAAGACGATGGTAGGAAAATTATCTGGAATCATGCAACAAACAAAATCGTTGAACAGTGGTGTCCCGTGGCTATAGACGGTAAGCAGATTCATGAAGTCAGCATCTATTCGCATGCATGCAAATGCAGAATATGTCTAATGCGTCGCGAACTACGTATTAAGATGCATAGTGAAATATTATTATATATAATTGTTATATATAAAAATTATCTTTATCAAATGATCGCAATTTTCTAGATATGTGTGTACACATGATAAGCATTAATCCATTGAAAAAGTAACTATTTAAAAATTTTTAAGTAAATATTTATTAAAATATTTAAATAACATTTATGCTATTTCATTTCATAGCTATTATAGTTGATCCGCTTTATAACCTTGTCGTTTAGCATTATAGTTATTTGCGATTATGATTATGTTTTGAACAATAAATTATTGAATAGTTTATTGAAATAACTTTATTCGTTACTTCAATTATTAAATTTTAATTTTGCCTATTACTTGACGACTCTAGTCATTAACTTTTTGATGGTTTATTTTTTTAATTTTTACTTTTGTTCTATTTTTATTCTTTTTTTATTTTTAATCTTTCCACATTATATCGTAGTAGCTTAAATATGTTTCTATAAACTGTGTTTCTCATCAAGAAATGTTCAGTTTTGATAACATTTAAATAACACTTAATTATTCTTTTTTTCAATTAATTGATTTTCTATTAATATTTTTCGTCATTAGCTATTTATTAATCGTGAAGAATTTAAAAAAAAATTGAAAAAATTAAAATATTCCTTAAGTAATTAATTTAATTTTTATTTTTGAAATATTTTAATTTTTAAATTTTCAAATTTTAGACTCTCACAATTTTGGATATTTCGATTTTATCAAGTTTCAAATTTTCATTCGAAATGAATGAAAATTCATAAATTTAAATTTTATTTATAGAATTAGATATATAGATTTAAGAGATTTAAAAATAAATCGATTTTTTTATTTAATAATTTTATTTTTAATTTCAATATATATATATATATATATATATATATATATATATATTAATTTTAAGACCAAATATATTATCAATTATTTTAGGATGAGATGGGTTAGGTTTAATTTCTTATTGTTTAGTTATTTATTATATAAAAATAAAAGCTTTTACTTCAGGTTTTAATAATTTTTTCAAAGTTTCAATTTTTTTGGATGTAAAAATTTGAAATTTTAAATTTTGACAAATTTTAAAATATTGCGTTTGCTGTGATAAACGTATCATGCAAAGTATAATTCATATATGTGAAACAAATAAATCAGTTAAACTCTACAACACGTGTGAACGTGCATTCGTATTTTAAAAGGATCAATCTATTCGAAAAAAGATCTCCGGTATGTAAGGCCCACACTGATCTATACGCGAATATAGTTTATACGTGTTGCACCATAAACCACGAATTCTTGTTTCTCGTTTCTATCCAACACATCAACGGCATTTTCTGTACACCTATATCGACATATCAAAATTATTATGATTTATTAGCTCACGAATTTATTCGCTGTTCATATTGCGATACGATGGGGAATTACTTCAGTTTCGATCAATAATAAATTGAATTGAATTTGAAGAAACGAGATTATCTTTCTTCTACCGATTAAATCATAATTATAAATACTTAAATTTGTCTTTTCTACATGATTTTGGAATTGAAAAAATTAGGTAAAAGATACTACTATAACGAAGAGGAGAGTAAGTATTGAAAATATAATTTAAGACAATTTATTTGTTAAAAGATTTCAAAAGATTATTGAAATTTTAAATAAAAGAGATTTCTGATTTTTAAAAATATTCTTTACACTTTTTCAAATTGATTGGTATTATCAATTAATACTGATGAAATTTTTATGTTTTTATATCTCAATCTCAGTTTTTTATTAAACAGATTTTTAATATCTGTTAATATCTGTCTAATTTAAAAAAAAAAATTAATATAAAATTGAATCAAGAAATCCAGAAAAAAAAAATTTCTTAAAATTTTAAATAAAATATATAAAAACACATAACGAAACTAAAGAAAATTTTATCATTCTTGCATCATCATTTCTTCTCTATAAAATATTAAATAATATTGTGCTAATATTAAATAATATTGCGCAACTAATTTAAATATAGCGAACAAATAAAATCAATTCTATATAATTTTAAAAGTACATAATCTAAATAAATTATTTAGTTATTATTAAATAAATAAATTTACAAAAAAATTTTTAATTCAAATGTATCATAGTCTATAACGAATTCATAACGAGAAAAAACGAATGAGACAAATCTAGCTTATAGCTCTTAAGATTATCAATGATATCTATAATATAGTGTTATACAAATATTTATTTCGTCTAGAAACACAAAATAGAAGAAGAAAAATGCAAAAATTGTAACGAAAAATTGTGATTTCTTACTGTAAGTTCTTGTGATGGCACATTTTACGTATTATAGAAAAATCACGAGAGTCATATGAGACAATCACGATTCTTAAACATTGATAAATAATTTATTTGAAAATATTATCTTAACGTTATTTTAGAACAGAGAACATAATTCGATTCTTATGAACAGTATTAATTCTTTCTTCGTCATAATTGATATTGACATGATCTTCATAAATAAAGATATGATTTACTGTAAAGTAAAATGCATCCAAAATGTGATTCTTTTCTCTCTTTTTAAGAATCTTTTTACATTGAATATTATACAAAGAACTATATAAAATATAAAGAATAAATACAATTGTACTATACAATATATTAAGAAAATTATCAAATATTCTTGTTCTATTTTAATGATTTTTTATCAAGTAAATTAGTGAGAGTTTTTGTAATTGTATTTAAAATAAGTCGAACTTTTATAAACCTGTTTGAAAAATTGTATAAATTAATTCTGTAAAAGAGACATATATTACTTAATATATATGATTTGCTGAACTTTTTTTTTATTGTACTTATAAAGAATTGTATTTCCATTCTTTACTTTTAAATGATAATATAATGTAATTTCGATTTCACATAAATTTGTTATATACGATGAAAATTATAAAATAAATATATCTTTATTTTTGAATATTGATTATTATTAATAAAAGGAAAAAATCAAATCAAACTTGAAGTAAAATAGCATAGAATTAAATAATATTAAATATTAGATAATTTAATATAAATAATTTTTGATAGATATATAGATCATAGAAAAATCAATTTTTTTTTCTTTAAAAATATAATCCTTTACGATTTGTTAAAGCATTTTAAGATGTATTTATATAATAGTTTAAAATCATTCAAATCACTGAAAGTCAATTATTAAGAGAAAATAATTTACTTTACACCAACAATCGAATATATAATTCGTTTATGTAATTGTGATTTATTTATGTATCAGAATATTCTTTTGGATATTTCTTCATAAAAGAACGATAAAATGTATGACTTACTTATACAATTTATCTTCAAAAACATGATAAAAACAAAAGAAATCATATAGTTACATATAGTTACAGTGCAATCACTCGTTGAGATCTATTATTACTATATCTATGTGTTACTATTACTATATTACTATATTATATTATTATATTATCATATATATAAAGTAATCTATAATATTTTTATAAAATAAATATTTGAAAATATTATATATAAGACCAACTTCATAGTTGATTTCTTTAAAAACAAAATCTTATACCAAAATTATGTTTTTTGCACGAAGAATCATTCTTTTTCAGCTTGTATCATTATTTTCTGCAAATCACTGAATTTTTTCAGGATTTCATCATTTTTTTTAATAAGTCTACATTTTTGAATCATAATATTATTATTAAATTAATATATTAAATCATTATATCCAAATATCAAAATATAAAATGAAAAATAAAAAAATTACTTGCGTATCATCGTAAAACGTTTGAATTAATTTATAGAATTAACTTGATCGATCTTATTTGGTGAGATGAATCATTGTTTGACGCGTCATTATATTCTGTAATCGTAATGTATATCCATAAGTTTCATTGAGTTTATACAAAAGATTCATGTAAAAATGAGTTTCTTGGCTTAAAGACATAATAAATCGTTCATATGTAAATTGAATAGATAAATGAATACGTATCTTCGAATTGAGGCTTGCTTAAAACCTTCTGTGAAATAAGAGGCAGAAATTAGTACCTTTTAGAATATATCCATAAGAATTGTAATAGATTTTTCGCGAAATAAATTATATCTGTACAATATCAAACTACCTACGATATCCGAAAATTTTACATTTCTTCGGAATTCTGGAAGAAATATATATCGAATATGTATTAATACGTTATTATTTAATATGCTATAATTTTCTCAATTTTGTTTAATATACTTGTGAAGGACTGTATCACTATTTCCATTTTATATATATATATATATATATATTAGTAAAATAAATTTAAAAAAAAATCATTTAAATTGTCATATTAAGTAATGATTAATAACATAATTAAATTCCAATAAATTCCAATAACATAATTAATAAAACGATTGATTGTACAATTTTCTATAAATTAATAACAGAAGCTAATGGAATATTTAATTAGTTGAACAATATTATTAAGCAAATAAGAAAAATATATTTTATCTATATAAAGAGTATTATACTTATAAAATATATGTTTCTTTTTAATTATAATTATCTTCCAAACCATTAGCTAAAAAATTTTTATTTAATTATTTCCCAACATATTAAACAAGATTTTAAATAAAATTTATTTCGTTTCAAATTGAACATTATTTGATATAATTTTTAACAAGTATTAATGAATAACAAAAAAATAAAAAATATAAAATATAAATCTGGTATAATTTTGATTTCTATGCATGAAAATACGTGAATCAACAGAAATACTTTGTAAATGTTTTACGTATTAATGTATAATGTATAAATATCAAAAAATAAAAAAATATTTTATTAGAAACTATCTAATGAAAATTATAAAATCACGAACAGTGATATAATCGTGAAAGAAATAATTTTACATGAAGAATTAAATCGAAAATATAAAATTTTTATATTTAATTTCAACTTAGTGATGTTGAATCTTATTGAAATGATGATAGTTCATTAATAAGTGCTGTTGAAGTGACTTTTTTGCGAATGATACTAATCAATCTTGTTTTCGCGATGATTGAATTTGTTTTGTTTTTTCCGTTGCTTATTCCGGGAAATTTCGAAATCGTCGTGTTTGCCTACAAATTAATATAGAATATAAAAATAGAAATTTTGTGATATCTAGTTTATTGTTAAAAACCTTCTAAAAATTTTCACTCAAAGATAACCTTATCGCAGGTATATTATAAACTAACTTTCATGTATTTTTTATATTCTTTTATAATTAATTTATTTTTTTATAATTCTTCTTTTTCTTTTCATATATGTTTTTTAATAATGTAGAGTATAAATTTGAGGCTTTGTTTTCGAACAAATTAATTAATTAATTCAAATATTTTTCAAATACAAATAAAATTCCGATATAATACGAATGAATAAGTTAAATCTTTTTTTGAAAATCGAGATGGAACATTTATAATCAAACAAATTTTCAAATTCAATTTTCTTAAAAACTAATTTTTGAAAATTTTTATTTTATATTTTCTATTTATTTTCATATATTGAATTTTTTCTATCAATAATTAATTCGCATATAGTCAGTAATTAATTTCGCTTATACTTGATAAATTTTTGAATTTCATTTATTTGAAAAAAAGTCTCAAAAAAAAATTTTTTTTCGGTTTCTTCTTTTCTATTTTTATCTCACTTCATCTAATATAAATTTAGATTTTTTAGAACTTAATAAGTAATATTTTTTTTTATATTAATCTATGCTTATTTTAGTCAATCGACTTTTCCACAAATATCTATACTATTATATTTTTTAGATGACAGAAAATAAAAATTTTTCAGAATATAAAAATAAAAATACTATTGTTTAATATTAAAAGAAATTTTTTATTTATTTTTATATTATTTTAAAAATAACGAAAGACTTAACAAATTTAAATTAAAAGAATTAAAATATGTTATTTTATAAAGAATATTAAAAACTGAGTATTTAATTTCATTTGTTTATCATCATGTTTTAAATATTTTTAATATATTAAAAAATTTCTTTTTAATCAGTGACTCTATTATATTCTTTTGCTAAATGAATTTCAAAAAAATTATTAATTTATTTAATGCTTTAAAAATTGATAAAGTCGAAATGAAAAAAATCAATCTTAATTTAAAATCATTTTAAAGGGATAAAATCAATCTTTGAAAATTCAGCTATTTTCCGCTTTTATAATGTTGTAACTTCCAAAAGAAATATAAAAAAAAAATAAAAGACAAAGAACCAAGTCATAACTAATATCTGATAAAACATTTTTTAATTGTTTATTTAATTAAAAAAATTATAAAGAAAAAAATTAATCATTTTTTTAAATTTTTCAATATAAAGTTTTACTCAATAGCTTAAATAATATGTAATAATATGTAATAATATATGGAAATATTGTTTGTTTTTAATAAATAGCTTTATTGTATTTCGTTTGTAAATTTTCGAAAATAGGGAAATTTATATTATATGTTTATATATGTACTTTTGTCTTTTATTAAATATTAAATCAACGTATCATATAAGAATAGAAAAAAAAACTTATATAAACTTTTTATAAGAAATACTAATTAAATACTAAGTAAATACTATTAAAAATATTAATTATACTTTTTTTATTTTTACTATATTGTTTTTACTATATTTTATATTTACTAAAGTGTTCTATAATTTTTTTCGCACCACGCTAGGAATGATTTTAACTGGTTATTTTTATATGAACATGCAGGCTTATCTATTAGCTGTTTATATCGGTTTCAATCATTCCAAAGCTCTTTTAAAGTCTTTCCATTAATGAAAGTCTCTTTTAAAACTTTTTTCCATTCAATGAATAGCCGAAGGAAGCGATATGTTATGTTATATTGTTTTAAAAAAAAGATAGTGCAAATGATACTGCAGATTTGTACTGTTTACGGGAGTAGTTATTACAGCTGTTACAACTATTACGACCATCCGCAATTGATTTAAAAGATTTAGAGCTGACAATTTTGACTTGAAAGATGAAGGTTGCAACGCCCATCAACGATGAATACGGGCTTTATCAAGGTCGTACTCGCTGTAAATCCGCAATAAAGTATGCAAGAGATAGTGGATGTCATTAACATTTTCAGGAAAACGGTAGATAATCAAGATAGAATATGTCAATCGATATGAAGTTTGGATTCCATAATTATTAACGGAAACCGATGAATCGTGTCTCTACATACTTCTCCAGTGACATGAAAGAGATTTTTTTTTAAAGAGGAGACTTGTATTTTGTATCAAAATATGCATCGAAAACGTACTTTATTTAAGGACAATAGATCTTCAACTATCACGAAGTTGGAACTTCACCCGAAGAAAGTTCTTTTATCCATTTGGTGGGATTGGAAAGATATAGTCTACTATAAACTCCTTTCTCAAGGAAATGAAACCATCAATTTTGGAAAATATTGCAATCAGCTTGATAAATTGAAACACACCATAGCAGGAAAACGGTCAAAATTGGTGAACCGACAAGGCCATTATAACAAAACCGCATGTTGCATTGACTGTAAGAAAAAAGCTGTTACAATTTAACATTCTATCGCATTTTCTGTATTCTTCGGATCTTGTTCTATCCGACTATTACTTGTTTTTGTTATTAAAAATGAAGCTTCCTGAAAGATGGAAGAAGGTGTTGAAACAGAATGATTCATATATAATGCAATAAATATTTACAATATCGAGAAAATTATAGAAATTATATGTGATGTGTTTAATGTTTATGATTTTGTATATAGAAAACTTATATAGAAGAATTTTACATAAAAATTTTATTATGTTGTTATAATATATAATTACAACGTAAATCTACATCCATGAAATAATAATATTATTAAATTACAGCTTCTCATAATCAACTTTCGTCTCAAAAATATTATAAACTATTTACTTATGCATGATTAAACAGTATATAATGATGAGAATAATTTTAAAAATTCGTTAGAATTCGCTTTTTTACAAGATTTTGGATAACCGTTTCATTTAATATGCGATAATATTATTATACGATGTGTATAGTATTAAATTTTTTATACAACGATATATGTAATAAATTTCTATTATAATATTTTTCTAAGAAATTTCATTATCATGTATATTATAGAATAATTCATAATATTATTTATGTTATTTAAATGTTCACTTCATTCTTGTTATTCACTTCATTCTTCATTGGATCCCTTTATTATCTATATTATTATCTATATAAAAAAAATAAAGAAGTCTGACAAGATAAAAATAAAAAGATATCATAAAATAATTATACATTATCTAATATGTTGATCCAATGTTTAGTAAAAGATAAAAATATATAATATAAATTTTTCTATTTTTAAAAATTTAGCAATGAAAATCAACACGACAAAATTATATTTATTAAAAACGAAAAATATTTTTTTATACTATTATAATTATTTATGCTGTCATTTAAAATTTTTTATTGAAAAACAAGTTTAAAAAAATTAATTTCTTTGTTTATAATTTTTTTAATTAATTCTATAAAAATATAACAATTGTATAAAAATTAATTGTTTTATGTTATGTTAGATGTTCTTATGAAAAAAAACTTTTATCTAAAAACATTTTTTCGTATTTCTTATAGTTTGGTTATAAGATCGAAAAATAATTTAAAAATAGAATTTTCAAAAGTTGACTTTCTTCTTGAAGTAATTTCAAACAGGAAAAAAGTTATGCTATTATACATACCTACATAAGGATATATCTCGAAAAAAAAATTTCATAATTATTTGAATCTCCAAATTTGAGATCTTTTCTTGCTTAAAAAAAATTGAAAAAAAATGATTGAACAAGAAAATTTTACAAGTTTCAATAAAAAACAATTACAATTTCAATAATGTGTATATAGAAAATGTTTATAATTTTTATAATTTAATAAATTATATATAAAAAAGGATTTCTAAAAGGAAATATAAAAAAAGATTAGAAGATTTTGATTTACAGAACGAATTTAATACAGTTTCATGCTGATTACCGCACTAATTAAAAATAATTACAAGAAGAATAGATTAATGATACGAAATTCTTATCTAAGTGAAGAACTATATATATTGTATAACTATATTGTATAACTATATAATTGTTATGAACTATTATGAACGAAAAATTCATGCAACGATCGATAATATGCAATGATCTCAACATGATTTATTTTAATTGAATTAGATTTAGATTAGATTTAGAGAAACAATATATATGCGATGTATATATATATATATATATATATATATATATATAAAGAAGAAAAGGAATTAAATTTTAGTTAATATTTTATAGATCTTTAACATCAATTTTAAAGATACAAAACAAGAAATAATTTTAAATTAAATTATTAACGTTATAGTTATGTTATATATTGTTAATAAAATGAAAAAAGATGAAGAGAAAAAGATCTCTTTTGAAATAATTATAAAATAGAATTAAAATAAAAAAGAAATTGGAATTTTAATTTAGCAATTTTAATTAAGCAATATTTTATCTTTTAAATTATTTCAAAAATTAATTATATTATTATATTATATATATAATTTTATTTTTTATCATTAAAAAATATTTTAACAATGAAAAATACATAAAATTTCAAACAAAGAAAAATATAAAAAATTGTCAATATATTTAATTTTTCTTTTAACATGAAATATCTTTTTACAAATTCAGTTATTATTTAATTTATATAATTTATATAAATTTATAATGATAATGGTAAAA